>NC_067472.1:201212067-201582900 GCF_947179515.1 Apodemus sylvaticus
GAACCTAGCAGAAACACTAGCATCTTTTCCTGGAAATACATCTTTTTCAGTTTCCCATGATGGGGTACCAGACTATAAGGAAGAGTGTCATGAGGAGAAACATCATATTATGCAGTTTGTATTAGAAACTGAATATTGGTGTAGACTCATCTCAGATTAAAGTCAACCCAAAAGAAAGTAAGTTTCTCTTGAGTCAGAAAATTCTCTTAATTATTCAAAAATCAATTTGTTATTCAGGGTTACATTTTGAGTAGATGAAAAATATAGACCAATATCTGGGACCATTGAGATATGTTTCTTTGGCAGTAGGTTATTGTTGGAATTGCAATCTGTCCCATATTGACCCTGCATCAGGTAAGGCAGACTAGATTTGGGTGCACTGGAGCCTTACACGCATACTGGTGCATGGTCAATAATTTTGTCTTAAGCTCTTAATAAATATGCTATATAAAATAATTAATTTCTAATTGCTATGAACTCATCATATACCATTCTATCTTTAAATAAAACTTATATAGACTATATTTATATATAAAACTATATATATATAACTATATATAACTATATATACAACTATATATAACTATATATATATAACTGTATAATTATATAAGAATGTAACTATAACTATATATATATATATATATATATATATATATATATATATATATATATATATATTTCCTTCTGGGCACTGTATATGATAATAGTATGCCTTCCATTCACACCAGTGCACATAAATGACATAGATACAATATGCATGACATAGAAACAACATGCATAACACCCATTGAACAGATATTTACACTACACTACATACAAATATATAATACATTCACATATATAAAACACACAGAGACATATATAGGTGCATATGCAGACACACACAAACATACTTAAACTTTCACACACACACACTCCCACAACAGAAGGTAAGTGAGATTTGATTCATCTCAAATATGTGACAGTTACCTTGATGTTCCAGGTGGTGACATGACTGCAGTCCTGCAATTGGAGAAAAGGAAATGTTGATAAGTCATGGAAAACTCCCATTTTGAAACAACTTATACATTTTATATTATACTAAAGGAGAGTCTCATGTGATCTAGGCTACACCATATATCCTAGAGAGCACAGAAGGATCTTGGAATTATCCTCCTGACACCTGCTCTCCAGTGCTGTGTTAAAGGCAAGCAGGACCTTGGCAGATTCCAGAAGTGCTGGGAACTAGATCCAGGGCCTAAAGCTTGAAAAACAAGCACTCTCCCTACTGAGCCCTGTCCCCAACCTCTAATTAAAAAGCTCACTGTAGGGCAATAGTTCTCAGCCTAGAGAGTGTGATTGCGGTGTTGGTGGCAGCTATGGGAAAGGGTCTAGGGACCAGTACTCCTACATAGTTCTCCTTATGGTCAGAGTAGGTGTGTCACAACCACGTACCTTGACACATTTTATCGGAGTCACTTGCAAAATATTGCTTTATTACAAGGACCAGTAAGTGCAGTGTCATATTGGAGTCATGATATAAATCACATAGTAAAAGTTACCTAATAATTTTTGAGGGATGTTCAAATATGGCATACAGAAACAGAAGGATTAATCAGTCTATCACAGTTTGTCTATGTAGGGTCAGATAGCTTCTTACTCATGATTCACCTGCTATAGCTGCCCTGATGATGGCATTACAGGTATGCTTTACATTGGCCAGAACTAGAAAGGGTCTTTACAACAAAGAACCTTTGGATTGGAGTTCTAGGCATTTTTATAATCGTGCAATCTTTTTAACATCCCAGTACCTAAACATTATTGTCTCCCAAGATAGGGCTATGTAGTTTAGATCAGATCTGCAAGAAAAGTCTTTCTCGCATTCAACTAAAAATCATTCTCTGCTTTTGATCCATGAGAGTACACAAAGGGAATCTGGGGAAATCTTACAGTGTGTAACAGTATCCACTGATCATGCAGGGAAGCAGGCACTTCACAATAACCTGACTCCAGATCTAGGGCATCTGCCAAACTCTTCTCACCACAACAGGTACTGAAACCACAGATAAAGGCATAAACTAAAAATAGTATCTGTTTTCACATGTCTACACAATGATGCTACAGAAGGAAGATAATATATGTGTCTTATAAAAGAAATCTTAAATTTTATTAGGTCTCAGTATTTTTGATAAGGAGAATAATGCAAAATGTATACACATATACATTTATAAGTATATAGAAGCACACACACACACACACAGAGAGAGAGAGAGAGAGAGAGAGAGAGAGAGAGAGAGATAGTATCTTAGATTACTTTGGATCTCTATGACTGAATTTCTGGTTCTTATCTATTTCATGGGACACGTTTTGGTCCTTTCCATATGTTCCTGCATCTCCTCTGAATCTATACTCAATGGAAGAGTCCTGGCTGATAGGCAGTAAAGAGATAGAATCTTACTATCTGGGTCTGATCGGACACGCAGAGATCTGATCATACTAAGTGTGAGATCACAGACCACAACATAGGAGAAGAAACCACCTCCCTAGATGGTGAGAACCATATACTTCTAGAAAAAATTCCAGAACAAGATTTGCATAATTTACCTTTTGTGCAAGTTTGTCCTTTGCATACAGATCTCTGACTGAAAGTTACATTGATAAAGAACAAAGTAACAGGGAATAAGCATTAAATAAGCCAATGAGTTTCATACTTTGTTCTTTTCCTCATGTTACTGGGGATGGAATTCAGAGCCTCAAGCATGCTGCTCTCACACTCTGACTCTGAGGTACACACACGTCCTCTTTCCTTAATCTTTTTTCTGAGAGTATTAGTATCCTCAGATATCAGGATTATGGGGCAGAAAGGAATAGCATCTCAGAGACAGTGAATGATCAGATTTCAAATATCAGAAAACGTACATTCACTAATCCCAGAATCATAGATATTTGGTTACTATGGATTTCTAAGAAGGGGGTGATGAAGCTGAACTGCCAGGAGGGTAAGGAAAAAATGATAAAAACCAATCAGCACTGTGTCCTGACTGAAAACACGGCCTTGATTACTTGCACAAAGATACATACACAAAAGAGAGCTGTGTCCTGTCTGTGGGCATGGAGCCCACTCTGTAGATAATTGGGTATTTATTTTAATCCAGTAGGTACCAGTGTGAAAATTCCAATTCTGAAATGAGAAAAGGCAGACTCACAGTTGCACACATTTGCCTCCAAGTCCAAGTTTCCTGTCTCTCATCTCTACCTTTCTCTCCACCTTCCTCCTTTCATTCAATTTTCCATTCCTCATTCCTCTTCTCTTCTTTCTCATATGTCTCTCCCTATCTCTCCCTTTTCTCTTTCCCTTCTTATCTCTCTCTTTTCCTCCCAACTCTCGTCTCATCTTCTCTGCAAAATGTTGCCATTCTCTTAGAAACTGTGAACTTATCTTCCTTTTGCAATTCATCATTGTCATCTTTGTCCTCTTTCTAGACCTTGTCATCCCTGTCCAATCTTAATTGCCCTCTAGTTTCTTATTTTTGTCCTTTCTTGTCTTTGATTTCTTTCCCCTTCTCTTCCATCTACATTCTCTCTCTCTCTCTCTCTCTCTCTCTCTCTCTCTCTCTCTCTCTCTCTCTCTCTCTCTCCCTCTCTTCCTTCCTTCCTTCTTTGTATTCTTTCTCTCGATATTCATTTTCCTTCTATTTTTCATAGTCCTCCTCCTTCTCCTAATCTTCTCAATGTCCTCCACTCTGTCCTCTGTGTCCTCCTTCTCTTTCCCCTGTGTGTAAAAAATTCTCTGTCTCACTGTCTCTGGATCCCTTTCTTGCACAATGAATTCTTGCCCATTGATTGTGAGGAACAAGGGACAATAATATAAAACTGGGGTTAGCTTGTTTCTTTAGGACATCAAGTGACAAAACATATTATAAATTAATCACATTCATTGCTTATCCAACACTACTTTGCCTGAAGAATTCAGAAGAATACAGCGTTGGGAAGGAAGAGACATGGAACTCCCATATAGTGTTTCCTGTTGAATTTCTTCAATCTCTGCCTCTTAAAGTTACTTCTTAAAAGGTTGTCTTAAAAACCAGCAGTGGTGTCATCCTGTCTTTTAAGAGTGGTTGGTGATCATTAGAATATGCACATAAAAGGAAGGCATTCATAGCAATCAGTCAAGACATTCTGTACAAAGACAGTTTTTAAATAGTTTTGAGACATTGGTGATTTTGTATTGTAAATTCCAGACTTGAATCTCACATACTTATCTCACATATTTATACTTGGGGGCACACACCACAGCAATGGATTCAGGGAGCACCACTTGATATCCAAAATGTGTGTGCAGTTCTGCACTTGACCAGAAGGCTGTCTGGGTTGGATGGGTCTGAGAAGACAAAAGAAGCAAAGAATTCTAAGTTAGCCCAGCCAGCTATGCTTGATTCACCAAGGAAGGGAGGCACAAGGAACATTAACAATCTGTTCTCTCCTGTGATTTCCAAAATAATCCTTGAATGTAGACTGCCATCTGTCATGTGCAGCAGTAATGTGGAACCATCTTCTTTGTCCTCCTAATTCATAATGTTCAAAATGTACTGCATTTTTCTCATTTAGTGCCTTAGTTAGTGTTTTCATTCTTGTGAATCAACATCATGGTTAATCCAACACTTATAAAGGACAACATTTAATTGGGGCTGGCTTACAGGTACTGAGGTTTGGTCTGTTATCGACATAGCAGAAAGTATGATAGCATTCAGGCAAACATGGTGCCTGGTGAGCATAGAGTTCTACATCTCGTTTGAAAGGCAAAAAGGAGAAAAATGACTCCTCCTCTCTCAAGGAGGACCTCAAAGTTCATGCGCAAAGAGACACTTCCTCCAACAATGCCAATGCTAGTCCATCGAGGCCATACCCCACAATACCCTGCCTGGGACAGGAGTATTCCAACCACTACACTTACTTTTAGCTTGTCCCTCAGTTAGGACAAGGACCTTTTGGTCATCCACGCTTAGTTAAACCTGATGTCTAGACAGTAACTATTCCAAGTTTTGTCTTCACTTCTAACCAATCTCTGCTTCCTTCCTGACAACAGCAGACTTATTGCTTCATCAATATTTCTGATAACTTCTTCAACAATCTCTTTGATAATGCAGCTGTTTTTATTGTATCCTGCCTCTGAGACCCATGGGATTTCTCCCTATGTGAGAAGGAGCTACTTCTGTCCTTCTGATGTGGTATAGTATTACTGTCATATGATCATACTATGTCTTTTTCCATTACTTTTCTTCTTCCTTCACTGGGTCTCCATATGTAAAAACCCACCAAACAATTGCTTGCATGAATGGTGATAAATCTTGCAGATGTTAAGCCCTGCAAGCCAGTTGTAAAATTTACATTTCTACCCATTGCAAATGAATCACTGTTAGAATGGAAGCGGTGCACATGTAAAATGGAGGAAGACATGGTGAGAGCAAGAGGGGTTTCATTCTTCGAGGGAGAAAGTGAGATTTCGAGCAGGCTTCTAGCAGATTCTCGTTTCTTTCTCTAAGTTGTGTATGAACACAGAGGCTTCCCACATGAGCCATTAATCAACTGTGTTTATGTATGTATACTCACACCTAAGCTATCATTTAAAACATCAAGCTTTTGGGAATCTAAAGTGAAATCAATGAAAAAGTAAAAAATTTAAAAAAAAAAACAATAAACAAGAAGAAACCATGTCCAAACTATTTCACAGCTCCTACATGACAGTAATCTGCTAACCCATTCCCAAAAAGCACCCTCCTCTTCAAATTCCCCTAGATTCTAGGGCCTAGATGCCAGCTTCAGTATGACAGTTATAACAGAATCCACAATGGCCAATTTCTCATCAAGTGACTTTTGTTTTGAGGCAAAATATTACTGTTCACTCAACGTGGCACCAAATTCACCAACTTGCACTCTATCCTCCTGAATGCTGGGGGGTCCAGGAGAGTGACAGTATAACTAGATTTTATGACATTACTGGACATTGCATTATCTGCCTTCCATGGTTTAAAATACATTAAGTCAATATCCCCAGAACTCCAGCAGGTTCCATCCTGAATTCCTGCTTCCTGTGTCCCCATCCTATGGCTTCTGTGAACCTCATATCCAGTGCCCTTTCAGCCTTGTTGTTCCTTCATCCCCACTGTGGTCCCTGATTTCCTCATTAGACATTCACCTAAGCTGCTAGGAATTGTTTCTCTTGCAGCCAGTTCTCCATATTTACCGAGTTCATGAGCCGCCTGCATGTTTAAGTGCCTCAGGTCCCTCTCTAGCCTTCTCACTTCATTCTCCCAATGTTGATGTAGTTGTAATGTCTCACATGTGCCTTCAATTGCAAACTTTATAACTACATCTCACTTTCAAGTTCTGTCTTCTTATACAAATCCTACTCTTGTTTATGAGATGAACACTGCCCTCACCATGATCCTAACTGGAATCCTGCCCTGTCTCAGACTCCTCAAACTTTATCCCTATTACCTGGATATCTGAATTCCCCTGATCACTCCTACACACACACACAAGACTATCACCCCCCTTATCATCATTCCATGGTATCAGCTCCCAAACCTCACCTGACTTTCCCTAACCAAGCAGCTTTGCATCTCCTTCATTTTAACTTCTAGAGTATGGCTTTGATCACACCATAATTTTGCTCAGAATAGTCCACAATGTTTTCCCTCTACTCAAAATCACCACTACTTTTCCAGTCCATCCAAGACAAGGGATGGCATGGTTCTGATGGCTGATATCAACACATATCAGGCATTCTCTTCCAATACAAACCATAAATCCCAGCCAACAGAAATGCTCACTGATACAGGAGGTCAGTGTATCAATCTCCAATGCTATCCCCCTCCCCTATATACTGTTTTGGACTCCTCTTCCTAAGTTATCATAAGTTGCCTTACGTGTGGCAGTTATTCCTCTGCAACCCACACTGGCCTACATTTTTCTCCGGCAGTATATTGTGCTTTTTGCCTCATGTGCCTTACTCATTTTCTCTATAATCTCCCATTTGAGTCCCAAGACACAAAAGGCCAAATTTCAATTGGGCATATTATATTATTGAAGTAGGCATTGCAGTAAGAATAGATGCAATTGGATGGAAGAACACGAAGTCACAGGAGACTGCCTCACACATCAGCACTTCTCAAGGTCTGACTCCAAGATCTTACAAAACCTAAGAGCAAACCACCTTGTTGTGGCTTATATTTAGCAAGTTACAAGAATTTCAATTGTTTTGTGAGCAGCAGTCTTTGAAAATGAGATACTCATCCAAAGGACTCTCTAGGCAAATAGTGTGTTCCCTTGAAAATCAAAAGATGTATGCTCTGCATGTGCAAATACTTGAAAACCTAGCTTGTAGGATCTCTTTGGTTGGGCACAAAGGAAGTACTTCTTCATAAATACAAAACATAATCATTAGAAAGGACACTCTTGGCATACTTAAGTTTCATTTTTACATCTTTTAGGTATGTGGTCTGTACAGACTGTTTTAATACATCCTTGCAAGCAACCATTTTCCATGCAGTTTCGTATCAAGTTGGAACACTGAAGAATTACTCCGAGTAAGACATAAAATACAAGGAGCTGTAAAAGTACTAGGAAATGCTCCTTTAACTCGAACTGCTCACTATTGACTGTATATGGTCAGTGAAGAAGATCTGGAATGGATTGACTCTGTGCAGAGCACTATTTAGGCTGGCTGTTTCTAAGAGAGAGACAAGAGGTACCCTCAGTTACCGAGTTCCATTTGCTTACATGAATCCAACCCAATGTAAGAAGACCCAGTTCTTCTTATATGAGGAACTGATACTCCTCATTTTGTGCATAGCAAAAATCTTGGGCTCCTTTCTGGAGAGGAATGATGATGTAGGTAACACAACTCTTGGAGGACTTAGACCCATCCTCTCACACACACATGACGCAGGCCACACCAGTGCATACATCTCATTGTTCCTACTCTCTGTGTTGTTTTGGGTGCTATTGTGCTTTGTTGAGATACAGTAAAAAGGAAAATATGTTGAGTGGAACTGGAGATATTCATCCTGACACCTCCTGGTCCTAGGCTCTTTCCTGTAGCAGTCAGCAGGTCTGCTCAGGTGTCTTGAGGTTTCTTGATAATTTATACTCCAAAGCTTACCAGAGTAGGTACGAAGTCAAGGACACAAAAGCAGTTGCCTTTTCTCTTTGCAACTAGGCACCATGTCTATTCCTGCTTTATGCCTCCCTGGCTGCCTTATGCTTTCGGGCTGCCTTCTTTATCCTTTAGGTAATATGACACTCAGACTGTGGAGCTGATTTGAGTTTGTAGGAAGCCTTTAGCTTCATTTTGTGAGTGACTAGAATTACTGGCTCTAGCCCCCAACTACCATGAAAATTTCTAATTATAGTGTTCATTTCCATGGACTCTGAAAAGCAACCAAATACAGTCATCAAATTCAAGATGGCCAGTCCTTGTCACACATAATTCCCTCTGGAGGGTGATGTGTGTGGATATATACTCTAAATATGTTCCCTGGCAGTCATGTAAAATCAAGGGGAAAGAAATGGCCCCAGATCAGGAGAAGTGTTCATATCTTTTCCAAGGCTCCACATAATACACCACATTTCCTGATTCTTTTCTTAGTGTTCTGCCTTCCTGAGGGGAGGAATTTCTCACATAAATCCTGAGGGAGGACCAGCAGGTGCAGGTCTCTTCTGAATTGTAATGAAAATTTTAGAAAAGTCTGAGGTGAGAGGGCCTGGTATCTCTGAGCAGTACTCAGTCTGGCAGCCTGGGAGAGAAATTAAAAGTCATTGGGATTCTTTCCTTCATTCTGCTCCTCATCATGGGCGGGAAGTATTACTCTGAGTTCTGGGTATTGGTGTCTGGGAGATGGGGCCTTGGACTTTACTGTCAGCTTAAGCGGATAGAGCAATATTTTTGGTTGTGAATCTGGGCTGACTATAAAATATCTATGTGTGTGGAGGAATTCATTGGACAAAGTCTTCTAACTGAGGTATGGACCATATGTCTCCAGGGATCTAAATTGTAAGAGAATAGTAAAAGTTCTGCTGTGTTGCCCCAGGCAGAGATATGTCTTCTCTATTCTTAGTTCATATCTCCAGATATTTTGGCCTCTGGATTCTAAGATCTGGACATGTATTTTCCTGTGTCCTGCTGGGATTTTCCTTAGGCACAGTCTCACACAAGTTACTTACAAGTCTGTGACTTCCAGACATAGAGTCAAACTGCAAGTATTTCATAGAGTCCTCTTTTAAGAAGCCAGCTGTGGGCATGCTCAATCATATGGAGCATTTACACTAGAGCTGTGAGCCTATGAGAAACCCCATCAGGTATTAAGAGGCTGCACACAGCAGAAAGACAGTCTATTCTCAAGATCAGACCATCAGGGGATATCCACAATAGTACAGTATTGTAGGGAAAGAGAGACCCTTGTGGCCTCAGAACTGCAAGGCAAGCTCAGAATTTTTCTTTCTTACCATCAACTCACAGACACATCCAGAAATATTGCTATGTCTGCACAAGCTGACAAGACAGATTGTCAGGACGGAAAAAGGCAACACTCAACACAGGAGGTTCTGTTACCAGAGGAAACTAAATTGATCCCTGATAGCAAAATATTGAACACATGGCTGGAGATTCAGTATTCTCTGTGGGGTCCAGTTCTCCAGACTTGAGACACCTGTCCAGCATCTCTGCCTTACCTTACTTATGAGCTTCAGTTGCACTCATGTGTGACTGATTCAGAAGAAATTGGAACCACTTCTACACAAGGCTTGTCCTAGTCAGAAAACTGTGGTGACTCACCTGGACTTTCCAAGGTGCATGTTTCTGCAGCCTCTTTGGAAGCTGGTGATGTAGCTGGGGTTGCTTCTTCACAGTCTTCCTTTCCTGAAGACACCACTGGTGGGCTGAGGGTCCTTGTTGTTACTAAAGAAGGCTGAGCTTTCTTTGATGTTAATGATGCTCCAGAGCCCACCTCCCCAACGTTGTTTCCTTCAGAACCATACATTTTTCCAAATGGCTAGGAAGACCATTTGAAAAATCCTGACGTTACAGGAATGTTTCTTATCTCCTCCCAGAAGGCTACTTTTTGGGCAAGTTCCTCTTTTTTTTTTTTCTTTTTTTTTTTATTCGATATAATTTATTTACATTTCAAATGATTTCCCCTTTTCTAGCCCCCCCCACTCCCCGAAAGTCCCGTAAGCCCCCTTCTCTTCCCCTGTCCTCCCTCCCACCCCTTCCCAGTTCCCCGTTCTGGTTTTGCCAAATACTGTTTCACTGAGTCTTTCCAGGACCAGGGACAACTCCTGCTTACTTCTTGTATCTCATTTGATGTGTGGATTATGTTTTGGGTATTCCAGCTTTCTAGGTTAATAACCACTTATTAGTGAGTGCATACCATGATTCACCTTTTGAGTCTGGGTTACCTCACTTAGTATGATGTTCTCTAGCTCCATCCATTTGCCTAAGAATTTCATGAATTCATTGTTTCTAATGGCTAAATAGTACTCCATTGTGTAGATATACCACATTTTTTGCATCCACTCTTCTGTTGAGGGATACCTGGGTTCTTTCCAGCATCTGGCAATTATAAATAGGGCTGCTATGAACATAGTAGAGCATGTATCCTTATTACATGGTGGGGAATCCTCTGGGTATATGCCCAGGAGTGGTATAGCAGGATCTTCTGGAAGTGAGGTGCCCAGTTTTCGGAGGAACCGCCAGACTGCTTTCCAGAGTGGTTGTACCAATTTGCAACCCCACCAGCAGTGGAGGAGTGTTCCTCTTTCTCCGCACCCTCTCCAACACCTGCTGTCTCCTGAATTTTTAATCTTAGCCATTCTGACTGGTGTAAGATGAAATCTTAGGGTTGTTTTGATTTGCATTTCCCTAATGACTAATGAAGTTGAGCATTTTTTAAGATGCTTCTCCGCCATCCGAAGTTCTTCAGGTGAGAATTCTTTGTTTAACTCTGTACCCCATTTTTTAATAGGGTTGTTCGGTTTTCTGGAGTCTAACTTCTTGAGTTCTTTATATATATTGGATATTAGCCCTCTATCTGATGTAGGATTGGTGAAGATCTTTTCCCAATTTGTTGGTTGCCGATCCGTCCTCTTGATGGTGTCCTTTGCCTTACAGAAACTCTGTAACCTTATGAGGTCCCATTTGTCAATTCTTGCTCTTAGAGCATACGCTATTGGTGTTCTGTTCAGAAACTTTCTCCCTGTACCGATGTCCTCAAGGGTCTTCCCCAGTTTCTTTTCTATTAGCTTCAGAGTGTCTGGCTTTATGTGGAGGTCCTTGATCCATTTGGATTTGAGCTTAGTACAAGGAGACAAGGATGGATCAATTCGCATTCTTCTGCATGCTGACCTCCAGTTGAACCGTCACCATTTGTTGAAAAGGCTATCTTTTTTCCATTGGATGTTTTCAGCCTCTTTGTCGAGGATCAAGTGGCCATAGGTGTGTGGGTTCATTTCTGGATCTTCAATCCTGTTCCATTGATCCTCCTGCCTGTCACTGTACCAATACCATGCAGTTTTTAACACTATTGCTCTGTAGTATTGCTTGAGGTCAGGGATACTGATTCCCCCAGATTTTCTTTTGTTGCTGAGAATAGTTTTAGCTATCCTGGGTTTTTTGTTGTTCCAGGTGAATTTGATAATTGCTCTTTCTAACTCTGTGAAGAATTGAGTTGGGATATTGATGGGTATTGCATTGAATCTGTATAGTGCTTTAGGCAAAATGGCCATTTTAACTATATTGATTCTACCGATCCATGAGCATGGGAGGTTTTCCCATTTTTTGAGGTCTTCTTCCATTTCCTTCTTCAGAGTCTTGAAGTTCTTGTCATACAGATCTTTCGCATGTTTGGTAAGAGTCACCCCAAGATACTTTATAGTGTTTGTGGCTATTGTGAAGGGGGTCATTTCCCTAATTTCTTTCTCAGCCTGCTTATCCTTTGAGTATAGGAAGGCCACTGATTTGCTTGAGTTGATTTTATAACCTGCCACTTTGCTGAAGTTGTTTATCAGCTGTAGGAGCTCTCTAGTGGAGTTTTTTGGGTCACTTAGGTAGACTATCATGTCGTCTGCAAATAATGATAGTTTGACTTCCTCCTTTCCAATTTGTATCCCTTTGACCTCCTTATGTTGTCGAATTGCCCGAGCTAGTACCTCAAGTACAATATTGAAAAGATAAGGAGAAAGGGGGCAGCCTTGTCTGGTCCCTGATTTCAGTGGGATTGCTTCAAGTTTCTCTCCATTTAGTTTGATGCTGGCTACCGGTTTGCTGTATATTGCTTTTACTATGTTTAGGTATGGGCCTTGAATTCCTGTTCTCTCCAAGACTTTAAGCATGAAAGGATGCTGAATTTTGTCAAATGCTTTTTCAGCATCCAATGAAATGACCATGTGGTTTTGTTCTTTGAGTTTGTTTATGTAGTGGATTGTATTGATGGATTTCCGTATATTGAACCAACCCTGCATTACCGGGATAAAGCCTACTTGATCATGGTGGATGATCGTTTTGATGTGTTCTTGGATTCGGTTGGCAAGAATTTTATTGAGTATTTTTGCATCGATGTTCATAAGGGAAATTGGTTTGAAGTTCTCTTTCTTTGTTGGATCTTTGTGTGGCTTTGGTATCAGCGTAATTGTGGCTTCGTAGAAGGAATTGGGTAGTGTTCCTTCTGTTTCTATTTTGTGGAATAGTTTGAAGAGTATTGGTGTTAACTCTTCTTTGAAGGTCTGGTAGAATTCTGCACTGAAACCATCTGGTCCTGTGCTTTTTTTGGTTGGAAGACTTTCTATGACTCCTTCTATTTCTTTAGGCTTTATGGGACTGTTCAGATGGTCTAGTTGGTCCTATTTTAATTTTGGTATTTGGTGTCTGTCAAAGAAATTGTCCATTTCCTCCAGATTCTCCAGTTGTGTTGAGTACAGGCTCTTGTAGTAGGATCTGATGATTTTTTGGATTTCCTCAGTTTCCGTTGTTATGTCTCCCTTTTCATTTCTAAGTTTGTTAATTTGGATACTTTCTCTGTGCCCTTTGGTCAGTCTGGCTAAGGGTTTATCTATCTTGTTGATTTTCTCAAAGAACCAGCTCCTGGTTTTGTTGATTTTTTGTATGGTTCTCTTTGTTTCTACTTGATTGATTTCGGCCCTGAGTTTGATGATTTCCTGCCTTCTACTCCTCCTGGGTGAAATAGCTTCTTTTTGTTCTAGGGCTTTCAGGTGTGTCATTAAGTTGGTAATGTATGCTCTCTCCATTTACTTTTTGGAGGCACTCAGGGCTATGAGTTTTCCTCTTAGCACTGCTTTCATTGTGTCCCATAGATTTGGGTATGTTGTGTTTTCATTTTCATTGTGTTCTAAAAAGTCTTTAATTTCTTTCTTTATTTCTTCCTTGACCAAGGTATCTTTGAGTAGAGTATTGTTCAATTTCCATGTGTATGTGGGTTTTCTGTTGTTTCTGTTGCTATTGAAGACCACTTTTATTCCATAGTGATCAGATAGGAGGCATGGGATTAGTTCTATTTTCTTATATTTGTTGAGGTCTGTCTTGTGACCAATTATATGGTCGATTTTGGAGAAGGTACCATGAGGTGCTGAAAAAAAGGTATATTCTTTTGTTTTAGGATAGAATGTTCTATATATATCAGTTAAATCTAATTGGTCCAAAGCTTCAATTAGTTTCATTGTGTCCTTGTTTAGTTTCTGTTTTCCTGATCGGTCCATTGAGGAAAGTGCAGTGTTGAAGTCACCCACAATTATTGTGTTAGGTGCAATGTGTGCTTTGAGTTTTAATAAAGTTTCTTTTATGAAAGAGGGTGCCCTTGCATTTGGAGCATAGATGTTCAGGATTGAGAATTCTTCTTGTTGTATTTTTCCTTTGACCAGCAAGAAGTGTCCCTCAGAGTCTCTTTTGATGACTTTGGGTTGAAAGTCAATTTTATCTGATATTAAAATGGCTACTCCAGCTTGTTTCCTGAGACCATTTGCTTGTAAAATTGTCTTCCAGCCTTTTACTCTAAGGTAGTGTTTGTCTTTGACCCTGAGGTGTGTTTCCTGTAAGCAGCAAAATGTAGGGTCCTGTTTACGTATCCAGTCAGTTAGTCTGTGTCTTTTTATTGGGGCATTGAGTCCATTGATGTTAAGAGATATTAAGGAATAGTGATTGTTACTTCCTATCATTTTTGACGTTATTTTTTAAATTTGATTGCTTAACTTCTTTTGGGTTTGATGAAAGGTTACTATCTTGCTTTTTTCAGGGTGAAGTTTCCCTCCTTGTATTGGTGTTGTCCTCCTATTATCCTAAAAATATGGAACGCTTCACGAATTTGCGTATCATCCTTGCGCAGGGGCCATGCTAATCTTCTCTGTATCGTTCCAATTTTAGTATATGTGCTGCCGAAGCGAGCACGCAAGTTCCTCTTTATTCTTCTTCTGTAGGAAGGGACAATCATTTAGGCCACTGCTTCAAACCTTGGAAGCAAATTCTTGTCAGCCAAGATATTAACCAAATGTAGTTCTGTTAAAGTCTGACATCTCCGTGTAGGGCCTGTATCCCTGGTGTGTTGAAAATCCATTATTCTACTTTACTCATTTCCTGTTTTCAGTAAGCTAGGTCTATCTAAGTCTTCTCAGTATGCCACTCCATTGTGTGTGTGTGTGTGTGTGTGTGTGTGTGTGTGTGTGTGTGTGTGTGTATTTGTGTGTTTGCTTCATATGCACATTGCATGTGGAGCACTTTTATTAAATAACACACTCCACTGAGACAGCACAAGAGAGTCCTGGAAACAGACTGAGTAGGTGACACAGACTTCTGCTGTCTCCATGCTTCTCATACTGACTTTCTTTGCCAAGTAACTTAGATATTCTTCCAAGTATTCCTTTTGTAATTCCTTTTTCAGCTCCTCATCTCTCTTAAAAACTTGTTTTGTCCTCTGCAATACCAAACCAAAATGGATAATTAGAACAGTTCTAATGTCAGCAAAAAGACAAAGAAAATACGTTGGCAGGGGCATCAGTATCTCAGGCATGACTTGAACCCCATTCCCTGCCACCCTGTCCTCTGTACTGAAATCCTGAAGGAATATTTCCTTCATTCAATCTAGTATCTTCATCTGTGGCTTTTCTGTGAGTAGCCTTGTACTACTCTGTAGATTTTTGGTCCCCCACATTGAGAATGAAAACGTACCTTGAAGATATTTGATCTTCTAAAATTCTCTAAAATCTCTTAGTACTTTTTTTCTGAGGGGATTTTTTTCGACAGAGTCTTAACAGAATAGAGCAGAGAGAAAGCTGTGCAAAGAAAATTATATGTCTAAATGAGGACCTAAGGAAATCTGGCCTCTGTATACTTGGTTTCACATGTTTCTCATATTTAAAAAGGCACACGCTGACATCCCACATCCATTTCCATACCTTGGCCTGGAAAGAGAATATCCACAGTCTTCCATTAAAATGGCACATTCAGCAAACATTCAACTGTCAGTGGGCATTGCTAAAGTGGTCTAGTGCCACTCTCACCTCAGCACTCAAGAGGAACCAGATGGATCCACAGAAATTTGAGGAAACTGGTTGTCCTCATAAATTTGAAACTAGAAAATACAGTGTTCACAATCTTCCATTCCCAATCACAATATGAATCTTTGTCCACATAGAAGTTTTGTATATTGCTTACCAGGAGTGCACAACCTCATCAGATGTCATTAGGTAATGACATTAGATACCGAGGGTGATTAGTTCCTGGAAGTGCTGTGCTGTTGGCACCTAGTCAGATGCTACACCGAAAGATGCTGGTGAACTGCTTCAACCCTCAGGTCTGTCCAAGATTCAAAACAGATTCACAACCCTGCCAGAAACTCTGCTTAAGAAGAGGATAAACTCAGACTAGGAAACCTGATGTCTGGGAATTTATATGACTCCTTAGTAAGAGTGATTTATTTTTGGAAAAGAAAAGAAATAATGGAAGATTTACTATGATCTCAAGAGAATGCCTTTATTTTGCTGGAAAGCACCAGTGGAAACCCAAAAGAAACTTTGTTCTAGGAGGTATAAAACAAGGATAATGCAAACTGTGGAACCTGAGCTCATCTGTAAACCTGAGCTTTATCTTTGTAGACAGGAAGTGTTATATCTGCTCATCACACAGGCTTCAGAAGGTCAATGAAATCATATCCATAAAACCCCTCCCCAGTGTCTGAGCTCCTCAGAGTCACGTGTATCTATCTCCTTATATTCTGTTTCACCATTCAGGGCCTCTTATGGTTGGTGAGACTTTTCTACCATCCCCTTACTATAGGTAAAGCACACTTGTCATTGAGGCTGTAATAGTTATTTCCTGGTGACAGCTCTGCTTTCTACTTTTTATTCTGACTACCCAATATGATGACCATTTTGAAAAAAGCCTAACTGTGCTTAACCACACTGATCCCAAGTAGTCCACAATCCTCTGGTGACTGTGGAGCTCTAGGAAGCCCTACTTCTCTCCCATGGAATTCACTGAGCTTGGCTACCCATCAGAGACAAGCCAGTGATTTCTTGAGAGGAGATTTGGAAATCAAAATACCTACCAGGTCAGATACACCCTGTTTTCTGGTCCCCTTTTTCTTCCACTATGATCTGGATCATGTGTGCACAGGTTCAAGAACTAAGTCTACTACCAATAATATTCCTTATTCATGATACCACCACCTTTGGTCCTCATGTCTTTGAATTGCAAGAAAAAGCCTGTGTGTGAGCTGCCAGAAATCTGATAAAGAGATGGCAGCCTCAAGTTCCATAGCTGTCAGCCAAGGAGAGAACCCTTAATAGAACAGCAGGTTGAACAAGGGAAGAGTTCCAGGAAAGGAGTAGAAACCGCAGGTTCTCATGTGAGGAATTTGTGAGAGAGCGGCTTCTCCTTGTCCACATTTTTCCAGTTCGGCTGCCATTTATAAGATGTTTTTCCTCAGGCTCATGTAAGAAGCCAACAAAGAATCGTTGTTGATTTCATTGCTCTGCTCTAGTGCACTTAAGATTTGGAATCTCTCTTGTGGAGGTAGAGTGACATCATGGTGTCTGAGGATGTTCTAAGACAGAAAAAGAAAGACAGGAAAGATCAAAATCATTGGTCGGGCCTGCTGCCATTCCAGATCTCTAGCACACGTGCACATGCATGCACATAAACAGACACACACACAAACAGAAACACACACACACACACACAGGTCTGTGCATCTGTATTGCTGCATGTTTGTATTGGATTCACAGATCTCTTTTGCTAAAGAAATTAGAGTGAATAGAACCTCACATGTGGTGATTGAGTTTTATGAATTTGGTAAATAATCCCACCATGGGATTTCCTTATAATGGTAATCAAGTGGTAAGCTTGGGATTGGGATGTCTCTCCCCATTAAAAATGTAATGCACAAGAGTTTTTAGGGAATGTTCAACTTTAGGAGCTGTCTTACAAATAGCCTATTTATTGAAATGAGAAACAAAAAACTTCGCATAGCTATGAGTGGATTTTTTACACATAGGAGGGTAATGCATTTTCATGACCATGAGGAAGGAAAACTCAGTTTCTGCTCTCTAAGAAGTTCAGAGGAATGGATACGGAAAATGTGGTACATTTAATGGAGTACTGCTCAGCTATTAAAAACAATGAATTCATGAAATTCTTTTTTTTAATTTTTTATTCGATATAATTTATTTACATATCAAATGATTTCCCTTTTCTAGCCCCCCCCACTCCCCAAAAGTCCCGTAAGCCCCCTTCTCTTCCCCTGTCCTCCCGCCCACCCCTTCCCACTTCCCCGTTCTGGTTTTGCTGAATACTGTTTCACTGAGTCTTTCCAGAACCAGGGGCCACTCCTCCTTTCTTCTTGTACCTCATTTGATGTGTGGATTATGTTTTGGGTATTCCAGTTTTCTAGGTTAATATCCACTTATTAGTGAGTGCATACAAAAATTCATGAAATTCTTAGGCAAATGGTTGGAACTAGAAAATATCACCCTGAGTGAGGTAAAGCAATCACAAAAGAAAACACACAGTAATCACTTGCTGATAAGTGGATATTAGCCCAAAAGCTCCCAATACCCAATATACAACTCACAGACCACATGAAGCTCAAGAAGAAGTAATACCAAAGTGTGGGTACATTGATCCTTCTTGAAAGGTGGATCAACACACGATGACTTACAACCAACCAATAGACCGAGCATAGGTTCCTCAAAGGAGCAGTTGGAGAAAGGACCCAAAGAGCTGAAGAGATTTTCAGCTCCACAGGAGGAACAAGTACCAACAAGTATCCCCAGAGCTCCCAAAGACTAAAACACCAAACAAAGAGAACCCATGGCTCCAGCTACTTATGTAGCAGAGGATGGCCATTTCAGACATCAAGGAGAGGAGAGGCCATTGCTGCTATGAAGTCTCAATGCCCCAGTGTAGGGGAATTCCAGGTCAGGAAAGTGTGTGGGTGATTGTTGGTAAACGGGGAGGGGAGATGGGATAGGGTGTTTTTGGAGGGGAAACAAGGAAAGGGAATACCATTTGAAATATAAATAAAGGAAATATCTAATAAAAAATAAACAAAAAACAAACAAAAAAGTTCAGAACCTAATCCTGAAATTCCTCAGTAGGTAATAAAACCTTTGAGTAATCTGAGCACCTTGGACCTCAGCATTGTACGTGACTTTCTTGGGTCAGTGTTTGAGCACAGAGTGCAATGCAGGCTAAAGACTAACTGATAAGGGCATTGACCTGTGTTATCTAATCCCAGTGGCAATAAAAAGAAAAAGTGATATATGACCACTTGGGTGAAAACATTTGAGGATCATTAGTATAAACACAAAAATAACATTTACATTTTAAATTTGTCTCTCATAATTCCATGTAAATTACCTTCATTTGAAACTGCATTGAGACTTACCATATTTGTTGTTCCAGTAGAGAAAGATCCTTTCTTCCCTAGACTCCCTTGGTCTGAGTGCCTAGGTATCACTAGGTTCCCACCTGTCACAAGATAAACAAGAAGCTAGGAAATTTATATTATTTAGGAAATAGTGTGTAAATTTATTTACTCATGATATTGTATCTCACTAATATTTATAATTGATAATTTTCATTTAAAATATTTTTTAAAAAATGAATATTGAAGTATGAGTACCAGAAATTCTAATTTTGCACTTTTGATACTCTAAGGTGTACCAAGCAATAATTAAAGTGTAACTGAAATATTTTAAATAAATTCTGTTAGTAGATTGGCACATTTTATTTTATGTATATTGGAACATTTCATGTTCTTCAGATAATTGTCAGCTCGACCCATTCTATTTCTTGTTTCGTTGAAGCAATGCAGCAATTAACATATATGTTCAAGTATTAGTGTGGAATTACTTTGCCTTTGGGCCAGGAATTGCAGCTAATGGGAATTTCTTCCTGGGATGATTAAATTCCCTGAGTACTCTCTTTACAAACAAAGTGGAAGAAATGTATATAATAATAAATAGACTGTTAAATGTTTTGATGGTTTATACACTTTCAAGTTGACTGAAATCATCTAGGAAATCATAGAAGCATATTTCTGGTTGTGTTAGATATTTTCCAGGTGGGATTATCAAATGGCAGGTGTTCCACACTGAATGTGGGAAGTGTGTGTCCTTTGACCTGGAAGCTGAGGTTGAATACACAGTAGCAAAGGAGATGGCCACCAGAGGAGTGCACCCCTTCTTCTTTGTTGCCTTTCTGCAAGGCTAAAATGCTGTGCTCCAACATACTCTACTCCCAGCCATGATGAACAGAATCTTCTGCAGCAATGAGCACTGTTTTTGCTGGCTGACTTCCAAGCTCATGCTTAGTTGCCCAGGACCTCCTTCCAGGGAATGGTGGGCAATGTCCACAGTTGCATGGGTCCTCCCCTATCAATTAACAACCCCTCACAGACATGCCTAAAGACCATTTTCATCTTGGTGATCCATAGTTGCTACACTCTTCTCAGGTGAGGCCAAGATATCACTCAAGGTTAACTGAGATATTCTAATAAGATTATTTAACATGTGCATATTTTATTTCAGTTTTCTTCATATGATGGTCAGCTATGCTCAAACTTCTACATGACTCCTTGAAACATGACATCAATAAACACATATGTGTAAGTATATTTGTGTATTGCTGACTTAAATTCCTTTCAGTATCATCTATACTGAGAAGTTGTATACCTGGAACAGATTTCATCTTTATTGCTAGTTTCTTCAATAACCACCATATGCATCTCCAGTCTATATCTCCACTGATCATCAGCAGTCTACTGATATTTTTCACAGATCTAGGGGGGAAAATGTAAAATTCCAATTGAAGCTCAAAATACCCTGAAAGTTAAAGTAATCTGGGGAAAAACATAGTAACTAGAAATGTGCAGCACTGAAAAATAAAAGGGAAGAATTATGAAGTTAGTGGAATCTCAGGCTCTTTTACACTCTTTAGTTCAGAGGAACTGCACACTCAGAAAGTTGTCCTTTTATTTTTATATGACTCATCAGAAAATTTTATATGATTGCACAAAATCACATTAAGTTATTTTCCACTCACTTTGTGGCAAATGACATGATTTCTCCTATATACCCATGATTATATACCTATTCAATGATCCCAGGTCCTTGTCCCCTGCTTTCTGCTGGATTTCCCATTGGGAGGGAGTGTGTAACTGAGTCTTCTGGGTTCACTTTCTACATAGTTCTCTTTTACACAGCCTCCTGAATTGTTCAGTTTATGTATTGAAAACTCTTCTTGTCTCTTTCATACAGTTGATTTTTTTTTACCTTTTTTCCTTAATTGTTTTTAGTTATTTTATTTACATCACAATGTTATCCTCTTTCCTAGTTTTCCCCTCCAAAACTCCCTATCCTATCTTCTCTCCTCTTGCTCCCCAACCCCTCAACACCCGCTTCCCTGTCCTGCCATTCCCCTACACTGGAGCATCCAGACTTCACAGTACCAAGAGCCTCTCCTTTCACTGGTGTCCAACGAGGCCATCCTCTGCTACATATGGTACTGGAGCCATGGGTTCCGCCATGTGTATTCGATTGATGGTGGTTTGGTCCCTGAGAGTTCTGGGGTTACTGGGTGGTTCATATTGTTCCTCCTCTGAGGCTGCAAACACCTATAGCTTCTTGGGTTCTTTCTCTAGATCCTCCATTAGGGTCCCTGTGCTCAGTCCATTGGTTGGCGGTTAGCATCCACTTCTGTATTTGTCAGGCACTAGCCGAGCCTCTCAGGGGACAGCTGTATCAGACTCCTGTCAGCAAGCATTTGTTGGCATCCACAATAGTGTCTGGGTTTAGTAACTGTATGTGGGATGGGCTCCAGGTATGGCAGTCTCTGAATGGCTTTTCCCTTAGTCTCTGCTCCACAATTTGTCTCTGAATCTCCCCCCATGGGCATTTTGATCCTCCTTCTAAGAGGATCAAACTATCCACACTTTGGTGTTCCTTCCTCTTGAGCTTCACACTGTCTGTGAATTGTATCTTAGGTATTCCAAGATTCTGGGCTAATATCCACTGATCAGGGAGTACATACCATGTGTGTTCTCTTGTGATTGCGTTACCTCTCTCAGGAAGACATTTTCTAGGTCCATCCATTTGCTAACAATTTCATGAATCTATTGCTTTTAATAGCTGAGTAGTACTCCATTGTGTAATTGTACAATGTTTTCTGTTTCCATTCCTCTGTTGAGGGACATCTGGGTTCTTTGTTGCTTCTGGCTATTATGTATTCGGCTGCTATGAACCTAGTGGAGCATGTGTCCTTATTACATGTTGGAGCATCTTCTAGGTATATGCCCAGGAGTAGTATATCTGGGTCCTCAGGTAGTGCTATGTTCAATTTTCTGAGGAACTGCCAAACTGAATTCTAGAGTGGTTTTACCAGATTGCAATCCCACCAACAATGGAGGAGTGTTCCTCTTTCTCCACATCCTTACCAGAATCTGCTGTCACCTGAGTTTTAGATCTTACCCATTCAGACTGGTGTGAGGTTGAATCCCAGGGTTGTTTAGATTTTCGTTTCGCTGATGATTAAGGATGTTGAACATCTCTCTAGGTGCTTCTCCGCAATTCAGTATTCTTCAGTTGAGAATATTTTGTTTAGCTCTGTACCCAATTTTTATAGAGGAGACATGGAAAGGGGAAAACAGTAGAAATGTAAATAAAGAAAATATCAATAAAAAGAGGAACAAAATATTATTAAATCAAGCCTGGTGAAACATGTTCTGCATATAATAAAACTGTATGTTTGCTTTTTATATAAAATCTTAAGTTTACTGATGCCCCCCCAATACACAATACAGCAGGTTTGAAATCTAGTTTATAGGTCAATTTATTCCTCAATGTTTATAAGCTTAAACATCAATTCCATAGTTCCTTTTCAAGTTGTAAGTGTCTCATCAAAGTAGACCAAGATTTACAAGGCTCTGTTACTGAGATGACAAAATATTTTCTTTCACTGTAAGTCCATAATATTCTTCATAGGAGGTATATAGTGAGGGTAACATCCAGGAGAGAGAATGTCTTAGCTTAGTGGTTTCCACAATAACATAAACTCCTTCCTTACTCTACTCTATCAAAGTAAAGAACTGTTAAACACTTTCCAATTAATGTGATTCTCTTATACTACCCTCAAGACACTATTAGAAATTATGAATTCAAAAAGTGAAAACTGGAAAAATGAGTTTACTGATTTCAAATAATTTTATCAAAGATGCTTAAATCAAGAGGGGAAATAAATCTATAAAAATTATTTTAGTTCAGCACAAAGACACATGAATAGATTTTTTAAAATGTTTCTTGAGACTTTTAGTAGTTTTAGTAATAAAAATGTAAATGTTCACTACTTTTGTTTTATATAACAGACTTTTTACTTATTTAAATGAATACGTATAATGTAACTTTTTTCCTTTGAATCATATGAAACTTTATTGGTTTGCATACAAAAACAAAAAAGTTTATGATTTCAATTTCATAATATTAATTGCAAACTATAATGTCCACACATATAAATTAATGTAAAGTATAGCCAATTAAATGACAGTCATATTTATCTAGTGCAAAGTTTAAGATGAACCTAAATGAAATACAATTTAATATTGTTTTCTCTTCATTGCCCTAGAAACAAAATTGATTTAGAAGTGATATGGTGACCACCAGTGACTGTGATGTTGTTTTAGCAATTAGCCTATTTAGGCAATATGTTGTTGCACTTCATAAAAATGTTCTCTGGATTAAACACACATGTGTATCAAGATTAGAGACAAAGAAGTATAATGTCTATTTGCAATAGACTAATAAATAGAAAACCTGTTTATTTTTCTATTGTTGTCTATGCTATATTATTTATAGAAAATAATGAAATAAACCTAGTCCTCCACAAACCATGAAGTGCACAATATATGATAAAGGTAAACGGATGGAGCCTGGATAATCGAGTAGAAGGAACTAGCAACTTCCAGGAAAGTAGGTTAGAGAATAAGCTTGAAATAACAAACTGGGCTTCCTGTCCTGGCCGTGGTAGGAGAGCAGCAGCCATGGCCCTGCGCTACCCCATGGCCATGGCCTCAACAAAGCCACAAGGTGAAGAAGAACATCAGGGAACCAAGACACAGCCGGCCTTGGGGCGCCTCACCAAGCTCAACAAGTTCGTGAGGGATGCGATCCAGGAGGTGCAGGGCTTCGCTCCCCAAGAGCAGCGCACCCTGGAGTCGCTCAGTGTCCACAGACACCTGCTCACTCTAGTTCATCAAGAAGAGGGTGGGCGCGCACATCTGGGCCACGAGAAAGCGGGAGGAGCTGGCAATGTCCTGGCAGCCATGAGGAAGGCAGTCGCCAAGGAAGATTGATGAACCATCCCCCATAAAAGATAGTTCCAAAAAAAGAAAAAAAGAACAAAATGGTAGTCTGCAGAGTTTCAGCAAGTGCACATTTTATTTCCTTTCCTATCACTGCAGTTTACCTGTCTAGACAACTGTCATGGAGGTTTTTATCCTTCAAAAGAAGCAAATTCACTTGCCTTCATGGGCAGGATAATTTGTTTATAAACATTAATATTTGACTTGCCATATGTTCATTTGCTTTTTTGGGCAGGAAACCCTGTAGCACAGGGTGACATAATAAGTTATGTAAGATGATACAGGATTTCTGCTCTACTTTTCACTGGATCTGAATACTGAGATTGCAAAGATTCAGCACCAGCAAGTTTTATGCAGTGCTGAGGACAAATATCAAAACTTTGTGTCTGTTAACCCAGTAATTTACCAACTGAGTTGTACTACGAATTCTGTGTATTTCATTTAATCAGAGCAAAATGCTTCTCATTATTTAAAAATGTGTGTCACAGCAGAACTGAAAAAAATTAGAACACCATAGATGCAAAGTTGTGCTGACTCGTCTAGTTCAGGCCTGTGTTCAAAACTAGGAAAAGAGAGAGAAGAGAGATGAAGACACCAAGAGTGATAGAGTAAGTAGAATTTTATCTCAGAAATTAAAATAATCTGCACATGATTGGGGTCTGGGATTATGCTGGTTTATATTTTGTCTAACAGAGTCAAACAGGGTGACATTACATATATTATATTCATCTCGCATAATGAAATCATGACCCCCAAACACATGTTCTTTACACTTGCAGTTCCTAAAATTTCAGGGACAATAATATCCAGTCTCAAGGCTGAGGTGAGAAATTGTGCTCATAATGATTGCTTCATGCTGGGGATTTGTGAGAACACATTCTCAGATACTGTAATAGTGCCTCACAAATGAAAAGAATAAGATTCTTTAACAATGAAAATAAATGTATTAGTAAGAAGCCTTTGAGATTGAACAACCCTACACTGACCTGAGCCTTGTGTTCTTTCTTTGAGCTATTTTCCAGAGCTCTGTAAAATGTAAAAAGGCCAGAGGCTGAGGCACTGATCCAGGAACCTTTGCCCTGTAGCAAAGAGGAACTACACCTGTGACAGGGCAGATTCTAAGGTAATCAATAAAGTTGTGTGTAAGGAAGTTTGAATGTCTGTGAATTTGTAGCACAGCAAACGTGCCCCTTATACCACAAATACAACATTTTGTTCAGGTAGAATGTAATAGGCATTGGATTTCTGAAACCATACAGAAAACAGGATTGTAAACTACCACAGTAACTCTGCATATATGGTAATGAACAGCAGTAACACAAAGTTATCCATAATTCTTTCTTTGTTATTAAAGAGCCTGTTGGAGTAGTGAGGTAATCTGATTTCTGATGTTACGTTTACTTAGCTTTACTTGAGTTAACAAGTTTTGGATATACATGAGTTTATAGTGTGGATGTTCATATGCACTGCACATGTGTTGGCAATCACTACACATGTGTACACTTGCTAATGTATAGGGAAGCTGAGGTTGACAAGACTCTCTTCCTTGACTCTCTGTCTTATAAATTAAGCTTGCTGCATCGTCCAGATCAGCTAGCTGCTTGCTCCTAAGTTTCTGTCTGTGCCTCTGAGAGAGAATTACAGGCCAGCTTATATGCCTAAAACTCTGTTCATCTGCAGTAAATTATTTACAAGAAAGAGTAATTATGCTGTGTTCTTAGTCACTTTCCATCACAGTGCACCCTTCACATTCATCTCCACACAGTTTTGTAGTAGTGATTCCCATCAATATGTACTTGGTATGTTTTACAATAATATTCAGGAACAATATTCATTATTTTGAATTCAGTCATTTTCTTAAAGTTCTGTATTGAATCTCAAGATTACAAATTCCTAAAAGGAAAACAATAGATAACCTTCAAATAATGTATTCAGCTATTTCTTCTCATGTGTGCTTGTAAGTTTTTTTCTTAGATCCACATATCTTTTCCTCGGATTCTTCGAGTATTCTCTTTGAAAATAATTCAATTAAAGTAAATGAGTGAAATGTATTTGTTTAAGATTTATATTGCATACTATTTCTCTATAGCATACCATTGTATAAACAATATACTGTCCCATATTTTAGCATACATTTTCCTACAGAAAAAATATTCTATTTGATTTGGCATGATGAGATTAATGAGCTTACAGGTTGTTTTTTTTTACTGTAACTTATGTCTGTTCTATTTATGACAACATTAGAAACCTATATTACTTGCATCACACTTACAACTTTCTATAAACATCGATCATTTTCTATATGACATGGAAATGATGTCAAGATTGTTATGGAGATAAATACAGTTTCTTTCACATGTTGTTATTTTAAATATAATGTTTATTATGCAATGTAATATGTGTTCCCCTATAAATGAAATTAATTATCTTTCCCTTTTTGCTCTTAGAGTTTGAAGATATGATTTTCAAGTCATCTTGAATTCCAGATCTTCTTGGCATAGCTGCCTAAGTGTTGGAATTAAAGGTATGTCCTATCATGCCCATGCGGTGATCCTGTTAAAAATGCAGTGGATTAACTTACTGGGACACTTAGAACATTTAAACAATAAATGTTGATTTTTGTCCACAGTTTAGACATCCAGGAGCAGGTCAGGTGTTCTGAGGCATAGAGATATTGAGGAGAAGATGGAAGTGATGGCAGTTTGTTTGCATGACTGCCTTCATATTGAGGCTTGATTATAGCTGTAGAGTCTAAGCTTACTACAGGGCTTCTTGGGAGGCCTTGATTCTTAGGGGCTTGCAGCAGAGTTCTTCCCTACCATCCCAGGCAGACATTTCCCCATATTCCTTTCAACTACATGTTTCCTTTCCTACCATGAGGGTAAACTGAGGTACAGTGTCTTTCATAACCTAAAATCATCATTTTTGCCATATGCTGTCAGATACACAAGGCTGCAGTACAGTGCTGGAAGAGACTACATAATCAGTACTCAACATTCTGTCATCTGTTTCCACACTGTACAGTTTAGTTCATTATGACAAGAATCCATATCACTTGCCATACTGTGCCAGTGCCTAGGAGTCTGTCACTAACTGTGGCTTAGACCACAGCAGGAGAGTTTCATTTTGCTTAGAGTTTGAACTGACACAGCCCATCTTGGTTTAGGAGGTATGGGTCAGCTAGCCACGTTACATCTACTCATGAATCAGAGAGGGATGAAGGGCAGTGCTCAGCTTATTTTTTCCTTTTTAATCTGTCAAGGATCACAGCCCCTGAGAGCATGGACCCACATTCAGGGTGTGTTTTCTCTCCCCAGATAAGCTTTCCTGAAAACATACTGAAAGATATACCTAAAGATATGTTTCTACGGTAATTTTAAATTCACTCAAGTTGATAGTTGATATTTACCATTGTAGAAGATATCGAAGAGTTACTAGTCAGTGACAATTCTGAAATTATATTTAGCCACAATTAACTACTTCGAAGAGGCTGAAATTCCACCCTTACATCTTATTACTAAGGCCTTAGGCATACCTGTATAGAACTCTACTCTAGATGTTTCCAATATCATAAGAAAAGAAGCTACATATATTTAGCAATCATATAGCCTGCTATATTAATAAGTATGTTTGCTGTCCAAGTTATAGGGAAACGACGTCATCTCATAATTGTTCTTCCCATTATGACACTGGCTAGATTAACTGATTAGTCATATAATCAATGTTTGCTATTTTTGAGAAGGCATTACTCTTATCCATATAAATTTGAGCTACTTAAATAAAAATAATTTTCATTTTATAAAACTTTGAAGTTTGTTAGAAATAAAAATTCCTAATCAAATATGAAAAAGAAGATAATGAAAAGAAATCCTGTATGCCGGAACATGATTTTAGCCCTGCCTCTTGTAAGGCAGGAGGAGGGAGATCAACCCAGGTCTGAGACTGTCTTGACACAATAGTGAGATCATGTTGCAAAGCTAATGATATAAACTCCAAGGAAAGTGGTTAAAAAATGATTGCATATTGAAGCTCCATGTCCATAGAAAGACCTTAAGGTCTTAGAGGATGGCCATTCCATTGCAGATAGACACCATGAAATTATGGAAGGGAAAACAATATGATCCTTAACGCCTTTCCCATAAGCTACCAGTCAGCACACACTCCCTTTCCTCAACTTCAACCATTGTTGCATCTTCATTTTAAATGCATGTACAATCATAACTGGTTGTTTCTCTTTCACATTTTCTTTTTAATTAGGTGTTTTCTTTATTTACATTTCAAATGTTATCTCCTTTCCACATTTCACCTCCCCAAACGCCCTATTCTCTACCCCCTCACCCTGCTCACTAACCCACCCACTCACATTACTCTTACTACATCACCTACACTGGGGCAATGATCCATTACAGGTCCAAGTGCCTCTCCTCTCATTGATATCCAACCAGACCATCCTCTCCTTGTGTACTCTTTGGTTGGTGGTTAAATAGCTGAAAGCTCTGAGGGTACTTGTCAGTTAATATCATTGTTCCTCCTATGGGGATGCAAACCCCTACAGCTCCTTGGGACCTTTCTCTAGCTCCTGCATTGGGCACCCTTTGCTCAGTTCAATGGTTGGTTGAGAGAATCCCCCACTGTATTTGTAAGGTACTGGCAAGGCCTCTCACGAGACTGCTATATCAGGCTCCTGTCAGCTAGCACTGTTGTCATGCACAATAGTGTCTGTGTTTGGTAACTGTATATGGAATGGATTCCTATTTGGGGGCAATCTCTGTAAGGTCATTCCTTCCCTCTCTGCTCAACACTTTGTTTCTAGTCTTTGATTGCTGCTTCCTGGTATTGTTGTTGTTAAAAGTGGAGTTATGTTTATGTGGCTACCGTCTTATTGGTCTGTTAATGGAAGATTACATTATTGCTTTTTCTAGTGTAGTTTCCATCATTCTGTTGGAGTTTTCTATGTATTATTCTTTGAAGGGATGGATTTGTGGAAAAATATTGTATAAATTTGGTTTTGTCATGGAATATCTTGATTTCTTCATTACGGTAATTGAGAATTTTGCTGGATAGAGTAGTCTAGGCTTTATTTGTGTTCTCTTAGGGTCTGAATGAGATCTGTCCTGGACCTTCTAGCTTTCATTGTGTCTGGTAAGAAGTCTGGTGTAATTCTGATAGGTCTGTATTTATTGTTTTTTTAGAATATACTTAATATTTTAATTGAGGATACATGATTAAATTACATAAAATTTGGTCTATTAACACCACAAATAAGAAAAGTAAAACAAAATATAATGTAAACAAATGCAAAACAGAACAAGGTAAATATGTAAGAAATAAAAATAATGGTACTTATTAAAACTACATTACAAGGAATATTAAATGTGGTCACATTATTCTTTAAAAACATAAAGCTTTCCTGATCTATGAAAAAGAAAGTTCTCATAATACATTGTCTATAAGAAACATAGGCTAAAGGGTTCTGGAAGGATGTACCAAGTTGACAGTGAAAGACACAAAAATGAACTAGGGCAGCTACATCGGTTTCAGACAAAGTGGATGTCATTAATATAATAAATTGTCATTACTTAAATAGGATTTGTAACATACATGCTTTTCTTACATTTTGAAGGTTTACAGTTCCATGATGGAGTCACTGGAAGTGTTGAGTTCACGATTTCACTTATGCATGGCAGCTTCTTGCTGTCTTTCTACAACCATGAAACGAGCTCCTTGTCCCTCTCTGGACTGTTATTGGAGGGAAAGTGACCCAGAAGTGACATCACTGCTGGAATCCCAGCTCTCTCCTGGCAGGCTGTGCTCAGAGGGCAATGAAACCACCCAGCTCCAGGGTGCAGATGGTGAGTGGAAGGATCCTTTCCCAGATGCTCTACTCATCTTATGTCCTGTGACTTTCCCACAGTTCTTATTTTAGATTCGCTGTCTTTATCCATTTGTTACCCTATGTTCTAACAAGGAGTCTTGGAAAGGTTCCTATTCTCCCACCATTATAGTACTTTGAACTTTGAACCAGAAGTTATCTGTGATCCCAATATGAAATACCATTCTCAATATCCATTCACAAAATATTAGACAGTAGTGTGGGCCAACTGCATTTCTAATCAGACAAGTATGAAGTTTTCATTGCCTGTTGACATTTCTGGGATCTGAAGTGTTTGTCACTACTTATAGTATTATCCTTGCACTCAAAATCAGCCTGCAACTACATGCGTTCCAGAAGCAGTCTGTTCTGAACAGCCGCTCTAAAAATCAATCTGTCTATAAAAATCCAGCCTTGCTAAGGGTAATGGCAGCATTGGCATTTCTTTCCCTAGCTGAATGAGAGAACGGAGGCCTTCAGTGTCCAATTCTTTAAAGAAAGTAAATATACACATATTAGAAGCTCCAAATGCATCATTATTTATATCTTTACATTTTACATTTTTTACCATTTTAAAAGGTACAGTGAAGTCATTAATTGAATATATATTATGTTCAGGAACTTTCCCCCTGTGCCCATGTCCTCAAGGATCTTCCCCGGTTTCTCATGCATCTGATGGGAAAAAATGCAAAGATAGACAATCAGACAGTATGCATGCAGAGGGACTGAGATACAGAATGTCCGACAGACAGACACACACACACACAGAGAAAAGAGATAGAGGCAGAAAGAGAGAGAGACAGAGATAGAAAGAGCCAGAGACAGAGAGACAGAAAGAGAGAAAGAGCAGCACCCAACTCCATATGAGATTTCTCCATTAAATACCCCTCCTCAGAACTCAAGGAATCCTGAAGTAGAAAAATAAGAATAAATAATATACATACCATAGGATAGACTAGACACAAGGAGAACAAAGCCTTCTAAGTCAACTGATCAAAACTTATTTGTACACATAGACGGTGAGGCAGCAGACATTGGGTGTATTGGTATGTGCAAAGTCTTCCCAAAACCTATCTTTCAGTTTAGTATTTTATAGGACTCCTGAATGTGTAAAAATATGTCTCAGTTTCTTGAGCTCTTTTCTTCTGTTGGTTTGCCAAATCTTACTTTGTTGAGCTTTTCTGTGTGGTAACCTAAGTTTCATTCTTAAATTCAATATACAGATCTAAAAGAAACCACCTTCCTGAAATTATCTGCTGACCTCCAACCATTTATCCCTTTATGATCAATATCGAACACACAAACAAACAAATGTGAAGTATCTTAGGTGAGGGTTAGATAGATGCTTTAGTGATTAAGAGCATGCACTACTCTTTCAGAAGATCCGACTGTAGTTTTTAGTACTTCATAAGCTGGCTCACAACCGTGAAAGTAGAAGGTAACATAAAGCAACATCTGAAATTGTCTTGTGACCTTCACATTTGCATGCTGTGTGCACATATCCATCCATTGTTCAGGTGACATTCCTTACTGTATATGAAGGTGCATCTCTGTATTTTCAATTGTTAAATCTGTACTGATAAAGAGCTAAGTGATGGCAGGAGTTTGATACTGTCGTTTCTGAACCATCACTGTGCTTTAGATTTTAAATTTTGCTGATTTAAAGTTTGCTGACTTTGCTCAAAACATGAATGTCATTGCCTGATGGCAATCCAAGAGATATTCTGGCACTGTCTTACTGCTAATTGCTAATTATAAATATCTGACAGCCAATAGAAAGGTCAAAACTACTGGGATTGACCAGGGCAAGAGACAGACAGAGGGGACAAAAGCAGATGCAGGAGTATGAAAAAATACTGATGGAAGCAGAAGATAGGGAACAGAGCTGTAAACAGTGAGAACCAAATGGGTAGGTAGATTGTTGTACAACTTGAAGTAAGTTGAAATGAGCTCTCCCATCAAAATGCCTACAGCTTTGACCTATACAGAAATCTATGTTTTATTTATGCTGTAAGCTGCTCTGTGAAAAGCCCTGTTTTCACCTATGCTCACAACAATACACACCTGCAAAACAGTATGTGATGCAGCTTCTTGGGTGTATGGATAATTAAACTGATGGACAATCTCATGGTTTCCTACACAGAGGAATCCAGAGAAGCTTCCATCCCTCTTCCAAACACAATTGACCTTCCTGCCTAACAAGTGTAGCCCAGCCTTCTCACATTTCTCTCTTGCTCACATACCCTTTGAGCCTTGGTAACAGGCTCTCAGGGCAGCAATAGAGCCCCTGAGAACAAAGTCTTTGATTTATTGCTTGTGCTGTATGCATAGAGGCAGAGGAGGCCCACACAGAACTAAGTACACATGTATGAATGCTCACATCTACAAGCATAATCTCTCACTCATGGAGACCCTCATCTCTGTACATACTCATGTATCACACACAATTGGAGAAACCTTCCATGACAGAGAGGCACATGTAGACACACATACTGCAGAATGGTTGTTTACAATTGTATAGCCATTTACTCTACTGTACACTTGAGAAACTGCCCTGAGTCACCATGAAACCAGACTTGTATGTTAGTTCATGATAACTGTGGCATCCACTGCTTCCTCCTTTTCCTGGACTTCCATCAACCACTGTTTAATCATGTTCTCTTTCAGATATCTCTGGATAAAATAGCTAATGGTCCTGGAATGCAAACTGTATGACCAGTGTGGTGGCCAATCTTTCAGCCTTTTACATCTATCAAGATAGCAGTGTCACAGATGGAGGTAGATGCATAGTGCTCTCACAAGGCAGAGACCGGAGAGGCATTCAACAGAAAGCAACAGGCATGCCACTTACTTCATTCAGCTTAGAATCTCTGTCTCCTCAGTTGGCTCCAGTCAGTCTGTGGAGAACTTCATCCCTCTGCTCCCTCGGAATCTCTCTTGACCAATTAAAGGTAAGTTGTCTAAGAGACATGGCAACACAGCTTGTGAGCAATGAGTATTTCTTTATGGTCACCTGTCCCTTTGCCTAACTGTGAAGTATCTTTTAGCCTCTGGTTCCTATATTGATGATTTGTGAGGTTTGGTTCTCCAGAACTTGAGCATGCTATATTAGTAACTCAGGTCTAAATAGAACATCAACATCACTGTCACTCAAACCTCACTGAAGCTGAGGCAAGAAAATCATATGGCTAGCCTGCCTTATATGGAAATTCTACCTCAAAAAATGCATGATTGTCATTCAGAAATGTCACTGTACCTGACATCTCATAGACTACAAATGCCTCTTACTATGCTAACAGGAAAATGTCAGCAGCAAGGAGGATAAACTGCTCTTTAAGTGTGTTAATGAAATCACCTGAGAGGTTCTTTGCTTGTTGATGGAGAATCACCAAAATATCAACACATTCCTCCTCTCCTCTCTAGAATTGCCTTTACTTTCGATCAGGTCTAACTATGTAAACCAAACTACCTAGATATCTTGGTATATTTCTGTCTCTATCCCAAGAAGCAGGACTTGAGATGTCTTCTGGGTGACTTACCTGATTAAACAATAGGAAAATTGGCAAGATTTCCTATCTTCCAATATCTCCAACAGGTCTTCAACTTGTAGCCACAAGGTCTCCCCAGAAAACACATTCAGAGTCTACAACATAAATACTATTATTCTTTCTCTGGTTCAAATTAAGGAGAGCTAATGGATGAGTAGGAAGTCCTTACCCAACTGGTTAAAATGCTCCATGTTCTCCTTCTCTTGCTGTCTTGGGTTTTTCGGGGACTTTAAGCTTCCCCTAGAACTCCACACTCTCTACTTCCCCATGGGTTCTCTGCCTGATCCCCCACCCGACATCCAGGTACATGCATCAAGACTGAGGAAATCCAGGCAGGCTCTTGAGCAGGTAAATGCTTATAGAGTTCTACGTTTAAGGATTTCTATTTATTTTGTTTCTCAGAAGACTTTGTGCATGTGAATTTTTGGTCTATATGTAGGTATATGAATTCATTACTAGAGCCAAGGTTACCCAAGAAAATTAGGAATTGAGTAGAGAACTTATGAGCAAACATATGGGAGATGAGATCAAATAGGATCCATATTGAATGAGTTTTTTTGGAATGAGCCATGTCTGGATCCTCATGCACTGTCCATAAATTAATTTGTACTCTGTAGAGCATTGGAGATCAGAATGCTTTGTGTCCTCCTCATGTTTTGATCTAGGAACATTTACAAGTGATGACCTGGCCCCTCAGCCTAGTCCTGTACTTCTAGTACCACCTCACTTACAACTCTGCACTGGCTAGCAGCAAGTCGGTCTGGGGATTGGGTTGTGTCTATGTGTATAGGGCCAGCTGTGATATGGAAAGACCTAAACTGTGTCTTCACTTAGACCAACAAGCAAGGAGAGGTGAGAATAATAGGGAAGGATCTAATAGGAGAAGTGAAGAAAAAGTGTGTGTCTGGGACAGATGTGGAATGGAATGTAAGTATTGCAAAAAGGACACTTAGAGATTCACTTTTTGTCCTCATCTAGGCACAGACATGCAAAGGGACCAGTGGTAAGACAACCTCGTGCTGTAGTGATGTAACAGTTATCAGTGTGGCATCCTTATATGATGCATTTGCTGAGTGCGGACTTGTGGAAATAATTGAGAGTTCATTATTCTCAGGTTGCAATGGTTAGTGAGACCCTGGCTGCTCTTAAGGATCCAATAGGAATCACCCTGTCCACAGGCTTCAATATCCAAGCTGGAGACCATGAATCTTAAGTTAAAGGGAGGACCCTCTGCAGTGAACACTTGCAGCTTGTTTCAGCAACTGATGATTGTGTTCAAAAAATTCAGTCCCAGGAGTGAGAAACCCACCTTGTACTTTTATTCAGTGAAGCCTGAAGCTACATAAACAATATAAGCTAGTACTATTTCTCTTGGTTACATACCAGAAGTAGATGGTAAGAACCTACTGTTGAAGAAACCACAGTTCAGTTTTGGTCCATAGAGAAATGAACTGAGTCTGGCAGACATCTGACTGCTGCCTTGCATTCTCTGTGAAGTGTGGTGCTATACATGGGAGAGAAGTCATGTTCTGACTACTAGTGGATTTTATCTGCTATTATTCTAACGTGCTTGGTAGGGTATGCCTACAGATTCAATCATGACAGTCTTGCTATAACAGTAACCAAAACGGTCTGGTTAAAATTTTGGCCATTAGACAAGATGAAATCCATACCTAGATCTTTAACCTGGTCCTAAACCCACACTCTGGTACATAACAGATCATGAAAAGACATACTGCTGTCTTTTTGGACATACTTTTAAACTGCTTCCTCAATGTGTCCATGTTCATAGATTAGTGCTACTTTTCCCAAAGGTCAGAGAAACAACTTTTGCAGGGTGATGTGTTAAGGTATAGACTAATTTACTCTCATTGGTTTTTTATTATTATTACTTGTATTTGTACTACTCTAATTATCCTTATCATTACTATCATTACTACTACTATTATTATTAATATTATTATTTAGACGTATACCTATTTCCTTAATTACCTCGAGTTGCTGAGAGCAAATGTTAAGTGTTTGACCCCAAATGAGACATTTAAATCACACAAATACACACCAGACCTAACTACTCAGAGGCCATGGTATAACATGACCTAGAAACAGTATAAAAGGTGGAAAATAGGAGAAGCGCTTTGAAAACGTCTGTTCTGGACAGGATAAGCCATTGCACTCATAAAAACCCAGCAACTGTGTTTACTTGCACTATACCTTTAAAAAGTGAAGCCCTTACAGCATGCTATCATACATATTAAAGAAGCTCCTAGTCCAGCTTTATAAGAACAGCTAATAATATCAAGTGTTTTGGGTATGAGGAGTCATTTTTCTTTAGAAGTAGAGAGAGAAGAATTTTTCCAGCATCCATGGGACACCACAGGGAAGACATGCAACACACCTGATTGAACACAGCAGGTTTTATGTTTTTTGTTTTTGTTTTTGTTTTTAAATGTTACATGTCCCTTGGCTTCCAGGGACAAGGACCTTAGCACCATGCCTGACAAGCAGAGTTTGATCATGGAATCTAACATAGTAGTAGAAAATACCTGATGCCTTCAAGTGCTCCTGAACTCGAGAGAACCTCTAGCATATGTCCTCTAGAAGCAAAACAATAAACACATATACAGAAACACACACACACACACACACACACACACATACACACACACACACACACACACACAGAGAGAGAGAGAGAGATAAAGAGAGAGAGAGAGAGACAGAGACAGAGAAAGAGAAACAGAGAGAAAATAAATGTACATTTAAAGGAGACATGATAGTTGAAGAGATTTTTCTTTTTAAATTGGATTCTGTGCAATATGAGGGAAACATCAATGTGTTGTGATTAGCTTCACTTCTGAACAGGACCAAAGTCAGGAGCATTGAGTAGAATAGTTGACCACCCACAGGTCATAGTGAGCTTCTTTCTGCCAGTATGCCACCAGCAGTGAGTTTGTCCTGCCATCTCTTGTTGAGGACAGTATCTTTGTGTGAGGTGAATGCAAGTACTAGTCTCATTGATTAGGTCATTAAGAATTCAGGGAAGTCACATGCTGTAGGAACCATGTTCAGGCGAGCACATTACTCTGTGTAGGTCAGACAGATTTCCCTGGTGTATTGTCTTGTGTTTTGTGGCAAGATTTTTCAGTCAGTAGTATATCCATCAGGACAACTTGGTTGTAGGACTGGACAAACTGGAGCAGGTGACATGGTGTATGAGGAGTGGAGAAAGTCTTCATCTTATTTATGTTCTATAAATGTGACAAATTCCACAGGGCTGTAGTCATCTTCTCTTGTCTTCCAGGGTTTGAGAGGTGGTCACTTTGGTACCAAAGTTCTTTTCACATCTGTGATGAACTGAAGATTCAATATGCAGTGAACATCACAGTACAAAGTCAGCACTTTAATGGTGTAAGCCTGACACAGCATCATCAAAGGTTCTTCAGGGAGCCTAGCAGAAACACACATCCCTAGGATATTTTCTGGAAAATACATCTTTTTCGGTTTTCCATGATGTTGCAGTACCAGACTATAATAATCTCATGTAGGGAGACATCATATCATGCCGTTTGTACTAGAAATTCAATACCGATGGTCGACTCATTTCAGATTAAAGTCAATCCAAAAGCAATGAAGTTTCTATTGAGTCAGAAAATTCTTTTTTGTCTTCATTAATCCATTTCTCTCAGAGCAACATTCTGAGTAGATGAAAAATGTAGGCTGATGTCTGGGACCTTTGAGATGATTCCCTTCTGCAGTTGGTTAGTGAGTCTTGGAATTATAATCTGTCCCACATCTACCCTGTGACAGATGATGCAGACCAGTTTTGGGTGTACTGAATCCTTATATACAATGTATGCTTATGGTTCATGGCCAAAAATATTGTCTTAACCTCTTAATAAATATGTTTTATAACAAAATCAATTTCTAATTGTTATGAACTCCTAATACACTATCCTAACTTTAAATAAACCTCATATAGAAAAGATAGGTTTTCTTTTGGCCACCAAGTATAACCATCCAGACTGGTACACATACATGATGTAGATTAAACATTCAAGAGATAGAAGCAACATGTATAACACATTGAAGATAACAGATATGTATACCACCCTACATACATACATATAACACATTCATATGTATAAAACACTCAGAGAGAGAGACATACATGTGTACAAGTACTCATGCATACACACACACACACACACACACACACACACACTCACAACTGAAGGTGTTTGGGATTTGACTCATCTCAAATCTGTGACAGTCACCATGATGTTCCGGGTGGTGACATGACTGCAGTCCTGCAATTGGAGAAAAGGAAACGTGGATAAGTCGTGGTAAGCTCCAATTTTGAAACAACTTATACTTTTTATATTATAGCAAAGGAAAGTCTCATGTGATCTAGTCTACACTATATATCCTAGAGAGCACAGACCAATCTTGGTGTTAAACTCCTGACACCTGCTCTCAAGTACTGTATTATAGGAAAGCAGCACTTAGCAGATTCCAGAAGTGGAAATGCTGGGAACTGAATAGAGAGCCTACAGTTTAAAACACAAGCAATCTCACTGCATAGCCCTGTCCCAATCCTCTAATGTAAAAAGCTAACTGTAGAGCAATAATTGTCATCTTAGACGTGAGATTATCTTGTTGGTGGCAGCTATGGGAAAGGGGCTGGGACCCAGTACTCCTCCCTAGTTCTCCTCATGATCAGAGTCAGTGTGTCACCATATATCTTGGCACATATTTTTCAGAGTCACTTGCAAAATATTGCCTTATTAAAAGGATCAGTAAGTCTAGTGTATTATTGGAGTCATTGTATAAATCAGATGATAAAAGTTATCTAATAGTCTTTGAGGGATGCTTAAATATGGCATACAAAAACATGAGGAGTAATCAGTATGTCTCAGTTTGGCGACATAGTGTCAGATAGCTTTAAACTCATGATTCACCTGCTATAGCTGTCCTGCTGCTGGCTTTGTCAGTATGCTTTACATTGGCCAGAAATAGAAAGTGTTGTTGCAACTTGGAACCTTGGGATTAGATTTCTAGGCATTTTTTTTATAATCATGCAATCTCTTTCAACTTTGCAATACTTAACATTGTTATATTACAAGACAGAGCTATGCAGTTTAGAACACATCTGTTCGGATCTTCTTCCTCCCATCTGACTGAAAAATGTTCTCTGCTTTTGATCCATGAGAGTACTCAACTGGGAACAAGGGAGATGATAAAATGTGCAACAGAATCCACTGATCTTATACGGAAGCAGGCACTGCACAATCACCTGACTCCAGATCTAGGACATCTGACAAACTCTTCTCAGCACTAAAGGTACTGAACCCACAGATAACAGGCTTAAAGTGAAAATGGTATCCGCTTTCACTAGTCTACACAATGATGGTACAGAAAGAAACATAGAAATATACATGTTTTACAAAAAAAATCTTAAATTTTATTAGGTCTTAATTTTTGTTATAATCAAGAGTATAATGATATATATATATATATATATATATATATATATATATATATATACACATGTATTATGACACATATAAAGCACACATACACAGAGAGACAGAGACAGAAAGACAGACTGACTCTTGGAATTAGCAGTCTGATATTGGATCTTAGATTACTTTGCATCTCTGTGACTCAATTTCTGGTTCTTATATATTTTATGGGACAGGTTCTGGTCCTTTCACTATGTTGCTACATTTCCTTTGAATCTAAACTCAATGGAAGAGACCTGGCTGATATGCAATAAAGTGAAAGAATCTTGCTATCTGGGGCTGATCTGACACACAGAGATCTGATCATACTAAGTGTGTGACCAGAGAAAATAATATGGGAGAAGAAACTACCTCCCTAGAGAGTTAGAACCATACTCTTCCAGACAAAATTCCTGGTCAAAATTTGCATAATTAACATATCTTGCATGTTTTCCATTTGCATTCAGATCGCTGACTGGGAGTTAGTTAATGACATTGATAAAGCATTAAATAAGCTAATGGATTTAATACTTTGTTCTTTTCCTCATGTTACTGGGGATGGAATTCAGAGCCTCAAGCATGCTGCTCTCACACTCTGACCCTGAAGTACACTCAAGTTTTGCTTCCTTAATCTTATCTTGATGTTATTAGTTACCCCAGATATCAGGTTTGAGAGACAGAAGGACTAGCATCTCAGAGACAGTCAATGACTAGATTTCAAATATGAGAAAACTTATATCCACTGATACATGCATCCTAGATATTTGGTTATTGTGAATTGTTAAGAAGAGGGTGGTGAAGATGAACTGCCAGGAGGGTAAGGAAAAAATGATGAACCCAATCAGCACTGTGTCCTGCTTGAAAACACGGCCTTGATTACTTGTACAAAGATACATACACAGAAGAGAGCTGTGTCCTGTCTGTGGGTGTGGAACCCTCTCCGAGGACAATCAGATATTTCTTGTAGTCCAATAGGTGTCAGTGTGAAAATTCCAGTTCTGAAATGAGAAAAGGCAGACACAGTTGCACACATTTGCCTCCAAGTCCTAGTTTCCTCTGTCTCTCTTTTCTACCTTTCTCTCTACCGTTTTCTTTTGTTTGTTTTCTTTTACTCATTTCTCTCTTTTTCTTAGATGTCTCTTTTTTCTTATATGTCTCTCCCTCTTTCTCTTTTACCGTCTCATCTCTCTCAAAACCTCCTATCTCTCTTCTCGTCTTCTTCGAACAGTGTTTCCCTTCTATTTTAGTAACTGCGGACTATGTCTGCCTATTGTAATTGATCATGGTCCAAGCTGTCCTCCTCCTAGATCTTGACATCCATGTCCTAGTTTTAATTATCCACTAGTTTCTTAGTGTTTCTCCTTTCTTTTTTTCTTTGATGTCTTTCCCCCTGATCTTCCATCTACACTTTCTTATTTATTTATTCATTCATTCATTCATTTATTCACTTTCCTTCCTTTTGTCATATATAAGCATCTCTGTCTCTCTGTCTCTGGATCCCTTTCTTACACGATAATCTAAGTGGGCAGAGGAAGTCAACAGTAGAAATATGTAGGAAGAACAATGTAGCAATGAGTTAGGTCTGTTTAAACCAATAAATTTGAGGCAGAAGGGACAAAATTCTAAAACCAGAGCAATCTTATTCCTGTAGCACATCAAGTATACAAAAATATTATAAAAGAAAGCAGGATGATTCATTGCTTGCCCAATACTACCTCTCCTGAAGAATTCAGAGTAACACAGCATTGTGAAATAAAAGACATAAAACTCTTATACAGTGTTTTCTGTGGAATTTGTTCAATCTCTGCCTCTTGAGTAAATTTCTTGAGAGGTTGTCTTAGAAAACCAGCAGTGGTGTCATATTATCTTTTAAGAGTGGCTGGTGATCATTAGACTATGCACCTTAAAGGAAGGCTTTCATAGCAATCAATTAAGACATTCTGTACATAGACAATTTTTAAATAGTTTGGAGCCATTGACAATTTGGTAATTCTAAATTCCAGACTTGAATCTCACATACTTACTGTTTATACTTGGGAGCACACACCACAGCTATGGATTCAGGGAGCATCGTTTGGTATGCAAAATGTGTGTGTAGATCTACACTTGACAAAAAGGCTGTCTGGGTTGGATGGGTCTGAGAAGACAAAAGAAGTCAAGAATTGTAAGTTAGCCCAGTCAGCTATGGTTGATCCAGCAAGGAAGGGAGGCCATGGATCATTAACAATCTGTTCTCTCCTGTGATTTCCAAAATCTCTCCATGCAGAACCACATCTGTTATGTGGAAAAGGAAAATTGAACCATCTGCCTGATAATACTATGACTCTTTCCTTTACTTCCCTCCCATTCTCACTGGGCCACCAGATATAACTACCCATCAGACGAATACATTCATGAGTCCACACTTACAGATAGTAATCACATTTCTGCACAATGAACACAAAGTACTGCTAGAACTGAGGAGGTTCATATATAAAATGGAGGAAGACATGGTGAGTTCAAGAGAGGATTCAATTTCAGAGGAAGGAAGTGAGAAATTTGGAGCAGGCTTTTAGCAGATTCTCATTTCTATCTCTAAGTTGTGTATGCATATAGATGCATCCACCTTGAGATATTTAACAACTCTATTTATGTATGTACACTCACAACTATGCTATAACTTATTTTTCCCTTTTTTTATTCGATATATTTTTATTTACATTTCAAATGATTTCCCCTTTTCTGGCCCCCCCAGTCCCCAGAAGTCCCATAAGCCCCCTTCCCTCCCCCTGTTCTCCCACCCTCCCCTTCCCACTTCCCTGCTCTGGTTTTGCCCTATACTGCTACACCGAGTCTTTCCAGAACCAGGGGCCACTCCTCCGTTCTTTTTGTACATCATTTTATCTGTGGATTATGGTTTTGGTATTCCAGTTTTCTAGATTAATATCCACTTCTTAGTGAGTGAATACCATGATTGATCTTTTGAGACTGGCTTACCTCACTTAGTATATGATGTTATCCAGCTCCATCCATTTGCCTAAGAATTTCATGAATTCATTGTTTCTAATGGCTGAATAGTACTCCATTGTGTATATATGCAACATTTTTTGCATCCATTCTTCTGCTGAGGAATACCTGGGTTCTTTCCAGTTTCTGGCTATTATAAATAGGGCTGCTATGAACATAGTGGAGCATGTATCCTTATTACATGCTGGGGAATCCTCTGGGTATATACCCAGGAGTGGTATAGCAGAATCTTCCGGAAGTGATGTGCCCAGTTTTCTGAGGAACTGCCCAACTGATTTCCAGAGTTGTTGTACCAATTTGCAACCCCAACTCTTTTTACATATGTACACTCACAGCTATGCTATAATTTAAAACATCAAGCCTTTGACAACTAAAGTGAAATCAAAGAAAAATTGAAGAAAACAACAAACAAGAAGATACCATGTCCAAACCATCTCACAGGTCCTACAGGTCAGTAATCTGCTAACCCATTTCCTAAGAGCAGCCTTCTCACTTCAAATTCCCCTAGATTCTAGGTCCTAGATGCCTGCTTCAGTATGACCGTTATGACAGACTCCACACTGACCAATTCCTAATTAAGTGACTTCTTGTTTTGAGGCACAATATTACAGTTCAATCAACTTGGCACCAAATTCTCTACCTACAAGTCTTATCGTCCTGAATGCTGGGGGTCCAGGAGTGTGACAGTACACCCAGATTTTATGACATTATTGAACATTGCAATCTCTGCCCACCATGACTTAGAAGGCATTAAGTCAATATCCTCAGAGCTCCAGCAGGTCAAATTCTGACGTCATTCTTCCTGCATCCCTGTTATGCGGCTTCTGAGAACATCATATCCTGTTCTCCTTCACCCTTGTTTCTTCTTCATCCCTATATACCCTGCTTTCCTCATTAGACATTCACCTAATCTGCCAGGGAATTGTTTCTCTTGCAGCCAGGTCTCCCTATTTACCAGGTTCATGAGCCACCTGCACGTGGCTCAGGTCCCTCTCTAGGCTTCTCACAACATCCTCCCAATGTTGATGCAGTTGGAATATCTATGTGCCTTCAATTCCAAACAGTATAACTGAACCCTGCTGTCAAGATCTGTCCTTTTCTGCAACCCTATTCATGTTTATGAGAGGAGCACTTCTAACTCCATGAGCCCAATTGAAATCCTGCCCAGTCTGACTCCTCAGCCTCTACCCCTATTGCCTGGGTATCTGAATTACCCTGATCCCTCCTACACACACAAACAAGACTATCACCTTCTTATCCTCATTCCATGGTATAAGCTGCCAAACCACACCTTACATTCCCTTCCCAAGGAGCCCTTCAACTCCTTAATTTTAACTTCTGGAGTATGGCTTTGGTTACATCATTCTTTTGCTCAGAATAGTCCAGAGTTTTCTCTATACTCCAAATCACTCTCCATTTTTACCTCCATCCTAGACAAGGTATGCCAGGGTTCTCTTTGGTTATATATGTGAAGATCAGGCATCCATTTCCAAAACAAACCACAAATCCTAGCCAACAGAAATGCTCACTGATATAGGATCTCAGTGTATCTCTCTCCAATGCTATCCCCTCTCCCATAAATTTTTTGGGCTCCTCCTCCCAAGTCATCATGTCACTTTACATGTGACAGCTCTTCCTCTGCAACCCTCACTGTCCTATATTTCTCACCTGTGCACTTTGTCTCATGTGACTTGGTGCTCATTTTATGTGATTTCCCCTTTGAGTCCCAAGCCACAAAAGGCCAATATCAGTTGGCCATAATATATTGTTGAATTTGGCACAGCAGGAAGAATTTATACAATTGGAATGAAGAGCATCAGCACTTCCCAAGGTCTGACTAGAAGTTTTTTATCTCACAAAAAACATAAGTAATACTCCTTCTTGTGGCTTATATTCGTTGTTAGAATAATTTCAATAGTTTTGTGAACTTCAGTCTTTGAAAATAACAGAATCATCCAAGAGACTCTCTCGGCAAGTAAATGTGTTTTCTTGAAAGTCAAAAGATGTATGCTATACATGTTCAAACACTTCAAAATCTTGCATGTAAGATCATTTCAGTGTACACAAAGGAAGTACTTCTTCATAAATAAAAACCACAATCATTAGAACAGACACTCTTGGCTTACTTAAGTTTCATCTCTACACCTTTTAGGTATATGGTCTATATACATTTTCTCCTATATCCTGTCAAGCTACCATTCTCCACGCAGATTAACATAAAGTTGAAAGTTTGAACAATTACTCCTTGTAAACATAAAATACAAAGAGCTGTAAAAGTGCCAGGAAATGCTCCTTTGATTTGACCTGCACACTATTGGTTATATATGCTCGGAGCCGATGATCTGGAATGAATTGCCTCTGTGCACAGCAAGTTTTAGGTAGGCTGTTTTGAAGAAACAGAAAAGGAACCCTCATTCCCAGAGGTCCTTTTGCTTACATGTATCCATCCTAATGTAATAAGTCCCAGTCCTTCTTGAATAAAGAAGAGGTCCTCCTCATGCTTTGCACAGCAATAATCTGGGCCTCCTTCCTGGACAGGAATGAGGATATGGCTGATGTGATATTCCTCTCCAACCTGCCAGGAGAAAACAACTTGTCACAACTCTTGGAGGTCTCAGACCCATTCTCTCATACACACAATAGGCCCCAGACCAGACAGTACATGAATCTCATTTTTCTTTCTCCCTTTGTGGTTTCAAATCCTTGGCTGCTCTTGTGCTTTGCTAAGATACAGCTAAAAAGGAACAGATGTTGAGTAGAAATGTAGATGTCCAGCTTGACACCTCCTGGGCTTAGGGTCTTTCCAGTAGCAGCCAGTAGGATTGCTCAGGAGTCTAGAGATGCCTAGGAAACTAGTGCTCAAAAGCTTACCAGAGTAGATACTTAGACCAGGACCTAAAAGCCATTGATTTCTGGTTACAACGAGGCAACTTGTCTGTTTCCGTGACTTATGCCTGGCTACCTGCATTTCTGATTTCTGTTTGCATTCTTTTACCTTTAGGTAATATAGAACTCTGACACTGAGGCTCATTTGAACTTGTAAGAAGATTCCAGCATCAGTTTGCCAGTGCCTGGAATTTCTGGCACTAGCCCCCAACTAGAATGAACATTTCTATCTATAGCATTGAACCACATTGTTCATTTCAAAAGACTCTCTAAAACAACCAAATACAAAGTCATCCAATACAAGATGGCCAACCTTGTCAACCATAGTTCCTTCTGGAAGGTTATGTGTATGGATAGAGACCCTAGATATGTTCCCTGAGAGTCATGTAAAGTCAAGGGGAAAGCAACAGCCTCAAATCAGAAGTGTTTATATCTTTACCAGGGCTCCACATAGAACACCACATGTCTCTATTTTTTTCTTGGTGTTCATTCCTGCTGCAGTGAGGAATTTATCACACAAATCATGAGGGAGGACCACCTGGCGCAGGCCTCTGCCTTTCTCAACTGTAATGGAAAAGAGAGAAAAGTATGAGGAGACAGGGCCTGGTATCCCTGAGGAGAACTCAAGTCTATCACCGTAGGAAAGTAATACAAAGTCATTGAGATCCTTTTCTTCATCCCCCTCCTCATGATAGGCAGGGAGTTTTACTCCAAGCTCTGGTTACTGGTGTCTGGGAGAAGGGGCCATGGGCTTTACTGTCTGCTTAAGTGGATGGAGCAATATTTTTGGATGTGACTCTTAGCTGATATAAAATTTCTCTGTGAAAGTCCTCATTGGACAAAGTCATCTCCTAACTGAGTAGAACACCATAAGCATTCAGGGAGCTATACTGTCAGAGAAAAGCAAAACTTCTGCTGTGTTTCTCCTGGCAGAGACAGGTCTCCTTGGATCTTCATTCATATCTCCAGATTTTTTGGCATTTACGCTCTGAAGTCTAGACTTGTATTTTCCTGTGTCCACCTGGACGTTGCCTTAGATCTTGACTCACACAAATGACTTACAATCTGTGACATCCTGGCATGCATTGAGTCAAACTACACTTATTCCATAGAATCCACCTTGATGAAGCCAGCTGTGGTTATGCTCAATCATATGGAGCATTTATGATAGATCTGTGAGGCTGTGAATAAATCCTTCAGGTAATAAGAGGATGCAGAGAGCACAAATACATACACAGTATCTTATCTCAGGGTCAGACTACCACAATCTGTCCACAATCTTGCAATGTTTTAAATATGAGGGAGACCCATGTGGTTGCTGAACTGCAGGGAAAGTTCAGAAATTTTTTAACAACATCTGACAGATACATATGGAAATATTGCTCTGTCTCCACATGCTGACAAGACAGTCAGGTTGTCAAGACAGATAAAAGCAGCACTCATCTCATGAGGTTCTCTTACCACAGCATAGCCAGCACATCAATGGAAGCAGAAGACTGAGAACATGGCAGGAGATTCAGGATTCCGTGTGGGGCCCAGTGTTCCAGACTTGAGGCACCTGTCCAGCACCTCTGCCTTACCTTACTGGTGAGCTTCAGTCTCACTCCTGTTTTCCTGACCCAGATGCAATTTGATCAACTTCTATACAAGGCTTTTCCAAGTAAGAAAACGATGATGACTCACCTGGCCATTCTAAGGTGCCAGTTTCTGAAGCCTCCTTGGCAGCTGGTGATGTTGTTTGAGCTGCTTCATCACAGGCTTCCTTTCCTGAAGGCACCACTGTTGGGCTGAAAGTTCCAGTTGTTACTGAATAAGGCTGAGCTTCCTTTGATGAAATTGGTGCTCCAGCGCCCACCTCCCACCTTGTTTTTTTTTCTTGAGAACCATACCGTTTTAGAAAAGGAAAGGAAGCCCATTTTGAAATTCGTGTTCTGGTCTTCTTTTCTTCTTTCAAGAATGATGCCTTCTTGGACAGTTCTTCTTCCTTCTTCTTCTGTAGGAAAGGAAAAGAATTTAGGCCACTACTTCAAATTTTGGAAGAAACGTCTTTTCAGCCCAGATATGAACAAAGTGTAGTTCCGTTAAAGTCTGACATTTCAGCCTAGGGCATGTATCCCTGGTGTTCTGGAAAATCCATTCTTCTACCTTACTCTTTTCCTGTTTTTAATAAAGTTAGGTCTCAGTCTTCTTAGTATGCCACGACATTGTGTGTGTGTGTGTGTGTGTGTGTGCATGTTCATGTGTGTTGATTGGATTACAGAGGGAGCCCTTTCATTGACTCACACTTCAAAGACACTGCACAAGACAGTCCTGGGATCAGACTGTGTATATGTCACACAGTCCTCCTATATCCATGCTTCCCCTCACACTGACCTTTTCTGTCAAGTAAACGAAATGTTCTTCAGAATATTCATTTAACAGGTCTCTCTTCAGCTCCTCAGCCCTTACAAAAATCTGTTTTATTGTCTGCAATACAAAACCAAAATGGATAATTAGAACAGTGCTAATGTTAGAAAAGAGAGAAAGAATAGAAGATGGCAGGGGCAGCAGTATCTCGTGAATGTCTTGAATGCAATTCCCAGCCATACCCTCTGTACAGAATTCCTGAAATAGCACTGCCCACCCCCCCATGCCCCCACCCCCCCCACCCCCACCCCCCCACCCCCACCCCCGCTTCCTTCTAGAGTCATCATCTGTGTCTTTTTGGTGAGCAGTTGTGTTCTGCTTTGGAGATTTTTGGTCAGTCACATTGAGAATGAAAGCCTACCTTGAGGATATTTGATTTTTTGTAAATCTCCACAACGTCTTTGTACTTTTTATCTGCAGGGAGCTTTTCCACATAGAGTCTAAAGGAATAGAGCAGAGAGACTAAGCTGTGCAGAGAAACTAAAATGTCTAAATGAGTCCCTAAGGAATCTTGGACTCTGTTGTCACTGCTTCAGAAGTTACTGGTATTTAATAAGGCACACCATGAGATCCCACATCAATTTCCATTACTTAGACTGGAGAAAGAATATCAAAATTCTTCCATGATACTGGCACATTCAGCAAACATTAGTTGTCAATAAGCATAGTTAAAGTGATACAGTGCCAGTTGGTCATTTCAACACCCAGGAGGCACCAGATAGACACACAATCCTTGAGGAAACAGGTTGTAATCCTGGACTTCATACTAGGAAATAAACACAGTGGTCTGAGTCTTTCATTCCCAATATTAATCTTTGCCCACATAGCACTTTTGTTTATTGCTACCTGGGAGTGTACCACCTTACCTCAGACATCACTAGGTAATGAGAGGAGATACTGAGGGTGCTCAGTTCTAGGTGGTGATGTTCCCTGGGTACCTAGTCTCATGATGCTAGTAAACTGCTTCAACCCTTATGTCTGTCCAAGATTCAAGATTCACTGCCTTGTCAAAAACTCTTCTTAAGAAGAGGATATGACCAGAAACTCAGTCTGGGAAGCTGATGTATGGGAGAACTTGTGACTTTTTGGTAAGAGAGATTTGTTATTGGAGAAGGGAAAAAATGAGAGTAGATTTTTTATGATCTCAAGAGAATGTCTTCATTTTACGGGAAACCACCAGTGGAAAACCAAGAGAAACCCTGTTGTAGTATTTGTACAACAAAGGGAATGCAAACTGTGGTACCTCAACTCATCTGTAAATCTAAGCTCTCTAGTTGTGGAACAGTAATTGACGTACCTACTAAACATTCAGTCTTCTGAAGATCAATTAAATCATGTCCAGAAAACCCCTCCCTATACTATATATATATACTATATATAGGATATATATATATCCTTATATTCTGTTTCACAAAATTTAAGGCCAACTAGGATTAGTGAGACTTTTCCATCTTCCCCTTACTAAAGTCAAAGCACCCTTGTCACTGAGGCTGTAAGAACTATTTCATGGTCACAGCTTTACAATCTATTTTTCACTCTTCTTATGCAATACAATGAATAGTTTGGAGAAATTCCTAAGGATGGTTAACCACACTGAAGCTAGGTAGTCAACAATCCTCTGGTGACTGTGAAGCTACAGGAATGCCTACCTCTCTCCCATAGAACTCAATAAGTGTGGCCACCCATCAGAGACAAATCTGTGACTGTTTACATCAGGGGAGATTTGAAAATCAAAAATAGCTATCAGTTCAGATACACACTGATTTTCAGCCCTCTTTTCTTCCACTATGAGCTGGACCTTGTGTGCCATTATATTTCCTTATTTATAACACCACCACCTTTGTTCCTCATATCTTTGAATCACAAGAAAAAGCCTGTGTGGGCAGTTCCAGAAATCTGATGAAAAGATTACATCCTCAAGTTCTATAGCTGTTAACAAAGAAGAAAACCCTGAATAAAACAGCAGACTGAGCAAAAAAACGAGTTCCAGAAAAGGAGTAGAAACTGCAGGTTCTCACGTGAGGTACTTGTGGTAGAGCACAAAGGCTGCTTCCTTTTGTCCACATTGATCAAGGTCAGCTGCCATTTTATAGAAGTTTTTGCTCAGGCTCACGTAAAATGCCCACGAAACATTGTTTATTTCAATGTTCTGCCCAAGAGCACTTAACAGTTGGAACCTCTCTTGGGGAAGAAGAGTGGCATTATCATGCCTGGCGATGTTCTAAGACAAAAAGGAAAAGACAGGAAACATCAAAACACTTTGTCTGGCATGCTGGCATTTCAGCTCTCTAGCACATTAATGGCTTTGCCCACAGACACACACACACACACACACACACACATACACACATATACACACACACACAATTGTGTATGTATATCTGTGTCAGATTCACAAACCTCTCTCCCTGAAGAAATTAGAGTGAATAGAACACCCCTTGTGTCAATTCAGCTTCATACATTTAGTGAATAATCCCACCTTGGGATTTCCTATTATGCTAGTAAAGTGGTAGATTTGGGATTAGGGATGCCTGTTACCATTGAAAAACATATTGCAAAGGAGCTCTGAGGGAATGTTCAACTTAAGAAGCCGGCTTACAAATAGGTTATTTATTGAAATCAGGACCAGAAGACTTCACATAGCTGTGAGTGGTTGTGTACAAATAGGAGGGTTATGCATTTGCACGATCATGAGGAATGAAAACTAAGTTCCTGATGTTTAAGAGGTTCAGAAATTAAGGCTGAGAATCTTCAGTAGGCCATACAGGCTTTGGGAACTCTGAGGACCTTGGACCATAGCATTGTACAAGGCTGTCTTGGGTTAGAATGTTTCAGAGCAGTATTCAATATAGTGTAACGACTAACTGGACAGAGCATTGACCTGTTTTCTCTGATCCCAGTGGCAATATAAAGAAAAATTGATATATGAGGAGTTGGGTGAAAACATTTGAGGATTACTAGTCTAAATACACAAAAAAGACATTGAGATTTTAAATTTGCCTCAAAGAATTCCATGCAAATTACCTTTATTTGTAACTGTGTTGAGACCACACTTGTTGTTCCTGTACACAAAGACTTGTCATTGCATAGACTCTGTTGGTCTGAGTGCCTAGGGTTCAGGAGGTTCCCACCTGTCACAAGATGAACAATAAGTTAGGAAAGGAGATACTTTGCTTCTCTGTGAATTAATGTTATATTACATTAATATATGCATTGCTAAATAAACCACTGTGCCATAGTAAGTCAATCTCCATTGAAAATTCCTGGTAATCCCCTACAATGCTGCATAAAGCCATTCCAGGACCAGGACTCTCTTCTTCCTCTCCTAGTTTCTTCTTGGGAATGATTTGATATGTGACAGGACAGAGAAGTGGGAGGGGGTTGATTGGGGAACAGTCAAATGCAAGAGGGCTTATGGGATTATGCTGAGGGGCAAACAGGGAAAGGGAAAATCATATATAATATAAACAAAGAATATAGAAAATAACAAAAGAGAAAATTCCTATAAATGATAAGTTTCAATTTATTTCTTTTTTTAATTTTTTTATTCGGTATATTTTTTATTTACATTTCAAATGATTTCCCCTTTCGTAGCCCCCACACTCCCAAAAAGTCCTGTAAGCCCCCTTCTCTCCCCCTGTCCTCCCACCTACCCCTTCCCACTTCCCCGTTCTGGTTTTGCTGAATACGGCTTCATTGAGTCTTTCCAGAACAAGGAGCCACTCTTCCTTTCTTCTTGTACCTCATTTGATGTGTAGATTATGTTTTGGGTAATCCAGGTTTCTAGGTTAATATCCACTTATTAGTGAGTGCATACCATGATTCATCTTTTGAGTCTGGGTTACCTCACTTAGTATGATGTTCTCTAGGTCCATCCATTTGCCTAAGAATTTTATGAATTCATTGTTTGTAATGGCTGAATAGTACTCCATTGTGTAGATATACCACATTTTTTGCATCCACTCTTCTGTTGAGGGATACCTGGGTTCTTTCCAGCATCTGGCAATTATAAATAGGGCTGCTATGAACATAGTAGAGTATGTATCCTTATTACATGGTGGGGAATCCTCTGGGTATATGCCCAGGAGTGGTATAGCAGGATCTTCTGGAAGTGAGGTGCCCAGTTTTCGGAGGAACCGCCAGACTGATTTCCAGAGTGGTTGTACCAATTTGCAACCCCACCAGCAGTGGAGGAGTGTTCCTCTTTCTCCGCACCCTCTCCAACACCCGCTATCTCCGGAATTTTTAATCTTAGCCATTCTGACTGGTGTAAGGTGAAATCTCAGGGTTGTTTTGATTTGCATTTCCCTAATGACCAATGAAGTTGAGCATTTTTTAAGATGCTTCTCCGCCATCCGATGTTCTTCAGGTGAGAATTCTTTGTTTAACTCTGTACCCCATTTTTTAATAGGGTTGTTTGCTTTTCTGGAGTCTAACCTCTTGAGTTCTTTATATATATTGGATATTAGCCCTCTATCTGATATAGGATTGGTGAAGATCTTTTCCCAATTTGTTGGTTGCCGTTTTGTCCTCTTGATGGTGTCCTTTGCCTTACAGAAACTTTGTAATTTTATGAGGTCCCATTTGTCAATTCTTGCTCTTAGAGCATACGCTATTGGTGTTCTGTTCAGAAACTTTCTCCCTGTACCAATGTCCTCAAGGGTCTTCCCCAGTTTCTTTTCTATTAACTTCAGAGTGTCTGGCTTTATGTGGAGGTCCTTGATCCATTTGGATTTGAGCTTGGTACAAGGAGACAAGGATGGATCAATTTGCATTCTTCTGCATGCTGCCCTCCAGTTGAACCAGCACCATTTGTTGAAAAGGCTATCTTTTTTCCATTGGATGTTTTCAGCCTCTTTGTCGAGGATCAAGTGGCCATAGGTGTGTGGGTTCATTTCTGGATCTTCAATCCTGTTCCATTGATCCTCCTGCCTGTCACTGTACCAATACCATGCAGTTTTTAACACTATTGCTCTGTAGTATTGCTTGAGGTCAGGGATACTAATTCCCCCAGAATTTCTTTTGTTGCTGAGAATAGTTTTATCTATCCTGGGTTTTTTGTTATTCCAGATGAATTTGATAATTGCTCTTTCTAACTCTGTGAAGAATTGAGTTGGGATTTTGATGGGTATTGCATTGAATCTGTAGATTACTTTTGGCAAAATGGCCATTTTAACTATCTTGATTCTACCGATCCATGAGCATGGGAGGTTTTCCCATTTTTTGAGGTCTTCTTCCATTTCCTTCTTCAGAGTCTTGAAGTTCTTGTCATACAGATCTTTCACATGTTTGGTAAGAGTCACTCCAAGATACTTTATACTATTTGTGGCTATTGTGAAGGGGGTCATTTCCCTAATTTCTTTCTCAGCCTGCTTATCCTTTGAGTACAGGAAGGCCACTGATTTGCTTGAGTTTATTTTATAACCTGTCACTTTGCTGAAGTTGTTTATCAGCTGTAGGAGTTCTCTAGTGGAGTTTTTTGGGTCACTTAGGTAGACTATCATGTCATCTGCAAATAATGATAGTTTGACTTCTTCCTTTCCAATTTGTATCCTTTTGACCTCCTTATGTTGTCAAATTGCCTGAGCTAGTACCTCAAGTACAATACTGAAAAGATAAGGAGAAAGGGGGCAGCCCTGTCTAATCCCTGATTTTAGTGGGATTGCTTCAAGTTTCTCTCCATTTAGTTTGATGCTGGCTACCGGTTTGCTGTATATTGCTTTTACTATGTTTAGGTATGGGCCTTGAATTCCTGTTCTTTCCAAGACTTTAAGCATGAAAGGATGCTGAATTTTGTCAAATGCTTTTTCAGCATCCAATGAAATGACCATGTGGTTTTTTTCTTTGAGTTTGTTTATGTAGTGGATTGCATTGATAGATTTCCGTATATTGAACCAACCCTGCATTGCCAGGATAAAGCCTACTTGATCATGGTGGATGATCGTTTTTGATGTGTTCTTGGATTCGGTTGGCAAGAATTTTATTGAGTATTTTTGCATCGATGTTCATAAGGGAAATTGGTCTGAAGTTCTCTTTCTTTGTTGGATCTTTGTGTGATTTTGGTATCAGCGTAATTGTGGCTTCATAGAAGGAATTGGGTAGTGTTCCTTCTGTTTCTATTTTGTGGAATAATTTGAAGAGTATTGCTGTTAAATCTAATTGGTCCAAAGCTTCAATTAATTTCATTATGTCCCTGTTTAGTTTCTATTTTCCTGATCGGTCCGTTGAGGAAAGTGCAGTGTTGAAGTCACCCACAATTATTGTGTTAGGTGCAATGTGTGCTTTGAGCTTTAATAAAGTTTCTTTTACGAATGAGGGTGCCCTTGCATTTGGAGCATAGATGTTCAGGATTGAGAGTTCTTCTTGTTGTATTTTTCCTTTGACCAGCAAGAAGTGTCCCTCAGGGTCTCTTTTGATGACTTTGGGTTGAAAGTCAGTTTTATCTGATATTAAAATGGCTACTCCAGCTTGTTTCCTGAGACCATTTATTTCAATTATAATTGTAAGTGTATTATTCTGCAATTTGGGTTGTGTCTACCATCCTACTTCAGTCACTTAATTGTAGGATTAAAAGCCTGTATCTCCATGGCCCCCTAGTGCTAAGGTGGCATATCGTCACAAGTAGTGCTGGCACTGGCACTTCTTTTAAAGATTTTGCCTGGAGGACCATAGTATGTAATATAGTTTCTTTGTGTCCTAGACATGACACACAGTCACATTTTCTGTCCTGAAATTTCCATTCAAACCATAAAGATCTGGTCCATGAGGGTTATACTCTGAGTCCCCAGTAGGACACAGCTGCCAATCCTGGCAGGCCAGACAGGACAACCCTTTCCATAGAGGGTTGGCAGTTGTGGCAGCTAGTTTCCCTCCCATCACAACACTGCTACTGAAGAGGTTAATGTGGAAACTGAGTGCAGGATAGCTACCACAATGAGACATCTTGGCTTTGAGTGTTCCTGTGAACACCCCAGCTCTCTGTCTGCTTGTCTGGAAGACCTCTCATGAACTACCTGGGTGTGTTATCTACACTGTTCTCTCCTATGCACTCTACCTCTAGGTGGGCTCAGAACCCAGCCTGTTAGTTTTGCTACTATGGAATGTGAAGATACTTTAGTGGAAGATAGAATGCTCTGTCCAAAATCATGAGCTCAGATATATCAGAGCCAAAACTAACACTAGGGCACCAGATTCTAGTTCAGTACATTCCCTATGCTTCCACACTTTCTGGACTTCTCAAAATATATGGGGATATCAGCTAAAGAAATGTGTAGATTTCTTTCCTCTCCAGACATTTTAAGGTTTGTAATATGAGCAAAGTTTGGGAAAATAGGTTTGTCCTTATCATAAGGACCCCAAATTGATTCAGGTGTTGATTGGCTAGTAGGTAGAATAGTATCATGAAACTGGTAGTGATGTCCAAAAATATAAGAAGGGACAATTCATACTGCTCAAAGGAAAAGACTTATGCTCTGAACATAAGGGCACCCACATTCATAAAAGCAACTTTAATAAAGCTCAAAGCACACATTGCACCCAACACGATAATAGTGGGAGATTTCAGCACCGCACTGCCAAAAATGATCAAATCATGGAATCAGAAACTAAACAGAGATACTGTGAAACTAACTGAAGTTATAGACCAACTGGATCTAACAGATATTTATAGAACATTCCACCATAAAGCAAAAGAATATACCTTCTTCTCAGCACCTCATGGTACCTTATCCAAAATTGACCATATAATTGGTTACAGAGCAGGTCTCAACAGATATAGAAATATTGAAATTATTTCAGGTATCTTATCAGATCACCATGGCCTAAGGCTGATCTTAAGCTCAAACAACAACAATGGAAAACACACATATACATGGACTTTGAACAATGCTCTTCTCAACGATAGCTTGGTCAAGGAAGAAATAAAGAAATTAAAGACTTTTTAGAATTCAATGAAAATGAAGACACATCATACTAAAATTTATGAGACACAATGAAAGCAGTGCTAAGAGGAAAGCTCATAGCTCTAAGTGCCTCCAAAAAAGGAATGGAGAGAGCTTACACTAACAGTTTGACAGCGCACTTGAAGGCTCTAGAAGAAAAGGAAGCAAATACCCCCAAGAGGAGTAGACTGCAGGAAATAATCAAACTTAGATTCAAAATTAACCAAGCAGAAGTAAAAAGAGCTATACAAAGAATCAACAAAACAAGGATCTGGTTCTTTGAGAAAATCAAGATAGATAAACCCTTAGCCAGACTAACCAGGGGGCATGGAGACAGCATCCAAATTAATAAAATCAGGAATGATTAGGGAGACATAACCACAGGAGCTGTGGAAATTCAAAAAATCATCAGATCCTAGTACAAGAGTTTATACTCAACAAAGTTTGAAAACCTGGATGAAATGGATAGCTTTCAAGATACATACCAGGTGTCAATGTCAAAACAGGATCAGATAAACCATATAAATAGTCCCATAAGCCTTGAAGAAATAGAAGCAGTCATGAGTATTTTCCCTTCAAAAAAAGGCCCAGGACCAGATGGGTTTAGTGGGGAATTCTATCAGATCTTCAAAGAAGAATTAATTCCGATAATCTCAAACATTTCCACGAAATAGAAACTCAAGGAACACTATCAAACTCATTCTATGAAGCCAAAATCACACTTATACCTAAACCAAACCAAAAATATTGAACAACACCCTGACCAACGGAATCCAAGAATGCATCAGAACTATATAATTAACCATGATCATTTAGGCTTCATCCCAGTGAGGCTGGGATGGTTTAACATACAGAAATCCGTCATTCTAATTTACTACATTAACAATCCAAAGGAAAAAAAAACAATGATTATTTCATTAGATGCTGAAAAGGCTTTTGACAAAATTCAGCATCCCTTCATGATAAAAGACTTGGAGAGATTGGGAATCCAAAGCCCATACCTAAACATAGTGAAAACAATATACTGCATACTGAAGAATTGAAGACCCAGAAAAGAATCCACACACCTCTAGTCACTTGATATTTGACAAAGGAGCTAAAAAACATCCAGTGGAAAAAAGACAGCATTTAAAGAAAATGGTGCTGGATCAACTGGAGGTCTGCATGCAAAAAAATGCAAATTGACCCATTCTAACTAATCAACATCAAACTAAATGGAGAGAAACTTAAAGCAATCAGACTAAAATTGGGGACCAGAAAAGGCTGGCCACTCTTTCCCTATCTATTCATCTTAGTACTTGAAGTCTTAGCCAGAGCAATCAGGCAGCAAAAAGGGGGCAAAGGTATACAAATTGGAAAGGAAGAAGTCAAACTATCAATATTTGCTGATGATATGATAGTATACTTAAGCAACTCCAAGACTTACACCAGAGAACTCCTAAAGCTGATAACTTCAGCAAAGTGGCTGGATATAAAATTAACTCAAACAAATCAGTAGCCTTCCTCTACTCAAAGGATAAACAAGATGAGACAGAAATTAGGAAAATGACACCCTTCACAATAGTACCAAATAATATTTCACACCTAGGTGTGAACCTGACGAAGCAAGTGAAGTGTCTATATGAGAAGAACTTTAAGCCTCTGAAGAAAGAAATCGAAGAAAGTCTCAGAAGATGGAAAGATCTCCCATGTTCATGGATTTGCAGGATCAATATAGTAAAAATGGCCATCTTGCCGAAAGCAATCCACAGATTCAATGCAATCCTCATCAAAATTCCAAATCAGTTCTTCATAGATCTAGAAAGAGCAATTCACAAATTCATCTGGAATAACAAAAAAACCAGGATAGCAAAAATTATTCTTCACAAAAAAAGATATTCTGGGGAAATCACCATCCCTAACCTCAAGCTCTACTACAGAGCAATGGTGATAAAAACTGTTTGGTATTGGTATGCAGACAGCTAGGAAGATCAATGGAATAGAATTGAAGACCCAGAAAAGAATCCACACACCTATGGTCACTTGATATTTGACAAAGAAGCTAAACAACATCCAGTGGACAAAAGAGAGCATTTAAAAAAAAAATAGTGCTGGATCAACTGGAGGTCTGCATGCAGAAAAATGCAAATGGACCCATTCTTATCTCCTTGTCTAAAGCTCAAATCCAAGTGATCTACAGATAAATCCAAGGATCTACAGATAAAATCAGACACACTGAAGCTTATAGAGAAGAAGTGGTGACAAACCTTGAACACATGGTCACAGGGGCAAAGTTTCTGAGCAGAACACCAATGGCTTATGCTCTAAGAACAAGAATCAACAAATGGGACCTCATAAAACTGCAAAGCTTCTGTAAGGCAAAGGACACAGTCAATAGGACAAAATGGCAACCAAAAAAATGGGAAAAGATCTTTACTAACCCTGCATCGATAGAAGGCTTATATCCATGTATACAAAGAATTGAAGACTTTAGTCTCCAGAGAATCAAATGACCCTATTAAAAAATTGGGTACAGAGCTAAACAGGGAATTCTCAACTGAGGAAACTCAAATGACTCTAAAGAAATGTTCAGCATCCTTAGCTATCAGGGAAATGCAAATCAAAACAACCCTGGGATTGCACCTTACACCAGTCAGAATGGCTAAGATGAAAAACTCTGGGGTCAGCAGATGCTGGAGAGGATGTGGAGAAAGAAGAACACTTCTCCATTGTTGGTGGGATTGCAAGCTGGTAAAACCACTCTGGAAATTAGTTTGGTGATTCCTCAGAAAATTAAACATAGTACTATCTGAGGACCCAGCTATACCACTCTTGGTCATGTACCCAGAAGATGTGCCTACATGTAATATGGACACATGCTCCAATATGTTCTTAGCAATTTTATTTATAATAGCCAGAACCTAGATAGAACCCTGATGCCCCTCAACAGAGGAATGGATACAGAAGATGTGGTATATGTACACAATGGAGTACTATTCAGCCATTAGAAACAATGAATTCATGAAATTCTTAGGCAAATGGATGGAACTAGAACGTGTCACCCTGAGCAAGGTAACCCAGTCACAAGAACACACATGGTATGCACTCACTAATAAGCCGTTGCTAGTCCAAAGCTCAGAAGAAACAATTTACAATTCACCTAGCACAGGAAGCTCAAGAAGTAGGAGGGCTTAACTGAGGGTGCTACGGTTCCTCTGAAAAAGGGAACATAATACTCACAGGAGCAATAAGGGAGACAAGACATTGAAGTAAAGGCCACCCAGAGACTGCCCTACCTGGAGATTCATCCTATAAACAGTCACCAAACTCCGACACTATGACAAGAAGTATGTACAAAAGGAGCATGCCATGGCTGTCTCCAGAGGGGCCCTGCCAGAGCCCTACTAATACAAAGGCAGAAACTAGCAACCAACTACTGGACTGGGCATGGGGTATCCAATGCAGGATCTGGAGGGTGGTCTGGAGGAGCTGAAGGGGTTTACACCCCAGGGGAAGAACAATGACTTCAGCCACCCAGACACGCCAAGACTCCCAGGGACTGAACCATCAACCAAGAGGTACATATGGTTCCAGGAAAAAATGTGGCATAGGAATGTGTTGTTGGGCATCAGTTGCAGGAGTGGTCTTTGGTCAGGTAAAGGCTCAATAGAGGCCCCCCCAAAAGGGAAACCGACAGAGGTGGGGAGGAGGTGGAAGTGTGACAGGTAGAGGGGCATATACATGGAAGCAGTGGGTGGGAGGAAGGGTTGGGAATCTTTGGGGAGGGAGCTTTTGGGAGGGTAGAAATTGGGAAAGGTTTTATCATCCGCAGCGTAAATGAAGAAGATACTCAATTTAAAAAAAGAAATTGAATTTGAGCTGATGCATGCTTGAAACCTTTACCCTTATGTCCTTGTTTATTTGTTATAGGAACATACTCTGTTGGCTACTGAAACAGAAACAAATACCAACTCAGCCACAAACCCCTTGACCTACAATATTTCTCATTGGCCAGTTATACCTGCCAGATATGCTAGGGCAGTGGTGTCAGAGAACCTCTAGGAATAATATAAAAATGTCTGATTTGACTTAAGGCCCAATTAATGAGACAGAATATATACAAGACACTGCTTATGTGACAAAAACATAGAGTCTAGATGACCAGAGATCTAGTTTAAAATCAAATCCTACTGGTCTAAAAAATTAAATAAAAGAATCAATCTAGCAATCCAATTCTTCTAATCCCAATGTTCAATGCCCTATTCAGCCATTATAAGAAAAGATTCCTTCTTCACCAAGTGTGAACATAGTGTCCAATACCAAGATATTATGGAGAAAGAGAGAGAGAGAGAGAGAGAGAGAGAGAGAGAGAGAGAGAGAGAGAGAGAGAGAGAGAGAGAGACAGAGAGACAGAGAGACAGAGAGAGACAGAGACAGAGACAGAGAGACAGAGACAGAGAGACAGAGAAACAGAGACAGAGAGACAGAGAGAGAGGTAAAGAGAGAGGCAGACAGACACAGACAGTGACAGAGACAGACAGAGCAACAAAAACAGAAACACTCAGACAGAGACAGGGAATGAAAGACACAGACCTATGTGATGTGTCTCCATCAATCCCCCTATCAGTCCCATTCATATATCAGGGAACTGTGCAGAATAGGAGGACAAAATAATGTCAAAGCAGACAGAATGAAAGAAAAGAAGAACAGAGCCCTCCAATTGATCTGAGCAGAGCTGGCATGAACTGGGAGAAGCAGAAAGCACTGGGCCTACACAGATCCTTTGCAGGACAGCTGCAAAAATATGTAGCTTCCTTTTTTTCTTTTTTTTCTAGATAGTGTTTCTCTGTATATCCCAGGCTCTCATAGAACTCACTCTGTAGACCAGGCTGGCCTCCAACTGGGAAATCCACTTGTATTTGCCTCCCAAGTACTGGGATTAAAAGTGTGTGCCACCACTGCCTGCTTCTCTGCAAAACCTCCCATGAGCTACCTGGGTCCTTTCTCTATACTGTGCTCCCTAAAGCACTCTGCATCTACTTGTGCTCACAGGTCAACCTGTTAGTTTTGCTGCTATAGAATGTGAAGATCCCTATAGTGGAAGAGGAAATGCTCTGTCCAAAATCATAATCTCAGATATATCAAAGCCAAAACTGACACTAGGTCACCAGATTTTAGTTCAGTACATTCCCTATGCTTCTACACTGTTTGGACTTCTCAAAATATGGGCATATCAGCTAAAGAAATGTTCCCATTTCTTTCCATACAATACATTGTAAGGTTTGTAATGTGAACACAGTTTGGGGAAACAGGTTTGTCCTTATCATAAGGACCTCAACATGGTTCATATTTTGATTGGCTAGTAGGTGGAATAGTATCATGAAACTGTACTGGTAGCTCTGGTCCAAGAATTCCTGGTTGGAGAGACACAGTCTCATTGTGATATACAACCAAGTCTTTATTGATTCCTGTCTTATTTTTGTAGCTTTATAATTCCTTGTGGTTACAAAGATTATACAATGTCTAGTAAGGTAAATGAGTATAAAGTTTGGAAATTCGATTTAGCTTGATCCCTAATACTAAATAGAATCTAGAATACCACAATGACTCCAGCTTAAAGTCAGAGTAAAACGAAATCCCTAGCACATTTGGCACCTGTCAACCACAATTGCTCAGAAAAATTTCTATTTCATTGTAATAATAATTTGACTTTATAGCCAGAGATTGCCTATAATTCATCATTCTTTCTAGAATGGGTATAAACTATCATCAATCCCTCTCCCTATGCCACCTGCGTGCTAGAATTTTACTCTTGAACCCAGACATTGCACTAAGATTTGGTTCTACAATATATGCATAGAATGCTTATTTTCTAATTGTAAAGCATCATCAGTGTTTAGGGACTCAGAAGATGATAAACATGAAAGGTGTTTTTCCTGATAAGCTGGCCCTCCTAGTAACATCCTGTGCCAGCCTAGAGATCCTTCCGGATCTCTTGACCTATATGTTCATTAAACCACAAGCAGAAGACTGATCACATGGCAGGAGATTCAGGATTCTCTGTGGGGTCCAGTGTTCCTGACTTGACCTGTCCAGCACCTCTGCCTTAAATTACTGGTGAGCTTCAGTCTCAATCCTGTTTTCCTGAGCCAGATGCATTTGGAACCACTTCTATACAAGGCTTGTCCTAGTGAGAAACCTGTGGTGACTCACCTGGATGTTCTAAGGTGCCAAGTTCTGCAGCCTCCTTGGCAGCTGGTGATGTTGTTGGAGCTGCTTCATTGCAGGCTTTCTTTCCTGAAGGCACCACTGTTGGACTGAAGGTTCCAGTTGTTACTGAATAAGGCTGAGCTTCCTTTGATGAAATTGGTGCTCCAGGGCCCTCCTCCCCACCTTGTTTATTTTTCTTGAGAACCATACCGTTTTTGAAAAGGAAAGGAAGCCCATTTTGAAAGTCGTGTTCTGATCTTTTGTTTTTCCTCCAAGAATGATGCCTTCCTGGACAGTTCTTCTTCTTTCTTCTGCAGGAAAGGAAAAGAATTTAGGCCACTACTTCAAATTTTGGAAGAAACGTCTTTTCAGCCCAGATATGAACAAAGTGTAGTTTCGTTAAAGTCTGACATTTCAGTCTAGGGCCTTGTATCCCTGGTGTTTTGGAAAATCCATTCTTCTACCTTACTCTTTTCCTGTTTTTAATAAAGTTAGGTCTCAGTCTTCTTAGTATACCATGACATTGTATGTGTCTGTCTGTGTGTGTGTGTATGTGTGTGTTTGTGTGTGTATGTGTGTGTTCATGTGTGTTGATTGGACTACAGAGGGCATGTGGAGCCCTTTCATTGACTCACACACTTCAAAGACACGGAAGAAGACAGTCCTGGGTACAGAGTGAGTAGTTGTCACACAGTCCTCCTATATCCATGCTTCTCCTCACACTAACCTTTTCTGTCAAGTAAACAAGATGTTCTTCAGTGTATTCATTCATCAGGTCTCTCTTCAGCTCCTCAGCCCTTACAAAAATCTGTTTTGTTGTCTGCAATACAAAACCAAAATGGATAATTAGAACAGTGCTCATGTCAGAAAAGAGAGAAAGAAAAGAGGTTGTCAGGGGCAGCAGTATCTCATGCATGACTTGGACCCCATTCCCAGCCACCCCCTCTATACAGAATTCCTGAAGCAGCATTGCCCCCCATTCCTTCTAGTGCCATCATCTGTGGCTTTTCTGTGAGCAGCTGTGTTCTGCTCTGGAGTTTTTGGTGAGCCACATTGAGAATGAAAACCTACCTTGAGAATATTTGATTTTTTATAAATCTCCACAACGTCTTTGTACTTTTTATCTGCAGGGAGCTTTTCCACATAGAGTCTAAAGGAATAGAGCAGAGAGACTAAGCTGTGCAGAGAAATTAAAATGTCTAAATGAGTCCCTGAGGAAATGTGGACTCTGTAGTCACTGCTTTAGAAGTTACTGGTGTTTAATAAGGTACACCCTGAGATCCCACATCCATTTCCATTACTGAGACAGGAGAAAGAATATCAAAATTCTTCCATGAAACTGGCACATTCAGCAAACATTAGCAGCCTATAAGCATAGTTAATGTGACACAGTGCCAGTTGGTCATTTCAACACCCAGGAGGCATCAGATAGACCCACAGATCCTTGAGGAAACAGGATGGACTCCTGGACTTAAACTAGAAAAAAAATACAGTGATCTCAGTCTTTCATTCCCAATATTAATCTTTGCTCACATAGCACTTTTGTGTATTGCTTACTGGGAGTTTACCACCTCACCTCAGACATCACTAGGCAATGAGAGGAGATACTGAGGGTGCTCAGTTCTAGGTGCTGATGAGCCCTGGGCACCTAGTCTCATGATGCACTGAAAGATGCTAGTAAACTGCTTCAACGCTCATGTCTGTCCAAGATTCAAGATTCACTGCCTTGTAAGAAACTATGCTTGAGAAGAGGATATGACCAGAAATTCAATCTGGGAAGCTGATGTATGGGAGAAAATGTGACAGTTTGGTAAGAGAGTCTTGTTTTTTGAAAAGGGAAGAAATGAGAGGAGATTTATTATGACCTCAAAAGGAAGCCTTCATTTTACTGGAAACCACCAATGGAAATCCAAGAGAACCCCTGTTGTAGTATGTGTACAACAAATGGAATGCAAACTGTGGTGCCTCAACTCATCTATAAATCTAAGTTTTGTAGTTGTGGAACAGTAATTGATGTACCTACTAAACATTCAGTCTTCTGAAGATCAATGAAATCATGTCCAGAAAACCACTCCCTAGTAGCTGAGCTCCTGTATATCTCCTTATATTCTGTTTCATTAATTTTAAGGCCAATCAGGATTAGTAAGACTTTTCCATCTTCCCCTTACTAAAGTCAAAGCACCCTTGTCACTGAGGCTGTAAGAACTATTTCATGGTGACAGCTTTACAATCTATTTTTCACTCTTCCCATGCAATACAATGAACAGTTTGGAGAAATCCCTAAGGATGGTTAACCACACAGAAGCCAGGTAGTCAACAATCCTCTGGTGACTGTGAAGCTACAGGAATGCCTACCTCTCTCCCATAGAACTCAATAAGCATGGCCACCCATCAGAGACAAACCTGTGACTGTTTATATCAAGGGAGATTTGAAAATCAAAATAGCTATCAATTCAGATACACACTGATTTTCAGCCCTCTTTTCTTCCACTACGAGCTGGACCTTGTGTGCCATTATATTTCCTTATTTATAACACCACCATTTTGGTCCTCATATCTTTGAATCACAAGAAAAAGTCTGTGTGGGCAGTGCCAGAAATCTGATGAAATAATAACATCCTCAAGTTCTATAGCTGTCAACAAAGAGGAAAACCCTGAATAGAAAAGCAGACTGAACAAAAAAAAGTTTTGGAGAAACGGAGTATAAACTGCAGGTTCTCACGTGAGGAATTTGTGGTAGAGCACAAAGGCTGCTTCCTTTTGTCCACAGTGATCAAGGTCAGCTGCCATTTTGTAGAAGTGTTTGCTCAGGCTCGTATAAAATGCCAATGAAAAATTCTTATTTATTTCGATGTTCTGCCCAAGAGCACTTAGAAGTTGGAACCGCTCTTGGGGAAGAAGAGTGGCATTATCATGCCTGGCGATGTTCTAAGACAGAAAAGAGAAGACAGGAAACATCAAAACACTTTGCCTGGCATTCTGCCATTCCAGCTTTCTACCACAATAATGCTCCCCACACACACACACCCACATTTATGTTTGTATATCTGTGTCAGATTCACAAACCTCTCTCCCTAAAGAAATTAGAGTGAATAGAACACCCCAAGTGTCAATTCAACTTCATAAATTTAGTGAATAATCATACTTTGGTATGTCTTATTATGCTAGTAAAGCGATAGATTTGGGATTAGGAATGTCTCTTCTGATTATAAACATAATGCAAAGGAGCTCTGAGGGAATGTTCAACTTAAGGAGTTGGGTTACAAATAGGCTATTTATTGAAATCAGGACCAGAAGACTTCCCATAGCTGTGAGGGGTTGTGTACACATAGGAGGGTTATGCATTTGCATGATCATGGGGAATGAAAACTAAGATCCTGATGTTTAAGAAGTTGAGAATCTAAGGCTGAGGATCTTGAGTAGGCCATACAGGCTTTGAGAACTCTGAGCCCCTTGGACCACAGCATTGTACAAGGCTGTCTTGGGTTAGAGTGTTTGAGGGCAGTGTTCAATATAGTTCAATATAGACTAACTGGATAGAGCATTGACTTGTTTTCTCTGATCCCAGTGGAAATATAAGGAAATAATGATATACTACCAGTTGTGTGAAAACATTTGAGGATCACTAGTCTTAACACAGAAAAAGACATTGAGGTTTAAATTTGCCTCAAAGAATTCCACGCAAATTACCTTTATTTGTAACTGTGTTGAGACCACACTTGTTACTGTACACAAAGATTCGTCATTGCCTAGACTCTGTTGGTCTGAGTGCCTAGGGTTCAGGAGGTTCCCACCTGTCACAAGATGAACAATAATTTAGGAAAGGAGATACTTTGCTTCTCTGTGAATTAATGTTATATTAATATATGCATTGCTAAATAAACCACTGTGCCACAGTAAATCAATCTCCATTGAAAATTCCTGCTAATCCCCTACATTGCTGCAAAAAGCCTTTCCAGAACCAGGGCTCTCTCCTTCCTCTCCTAATTTCTTTTTGGGAATGATTTGATATGTGCCAGGACAGAGAAGTGGGAGGGGTTGATTGGGGAACAGGCAAAGGGAAGAGGGCTTATGGGACTTATCCTGAGGGCAAAACTGGGAAAGGGAAAATCATATATAATATAAACAAAGAATATAGAAAATAAAAAGGAGAAAATTCCTATACATGATAAGTGTTGACTTAAGTCCATATTTCAATCTAAATTGTAAGTTTATTACTCTGCAGTATGGGTTGTGTCTACCATCCTGCTTCAATCACTTAATTGTAGAATTAAAAATCTATATCTCCATGGCCCCCTAGTGCTCAGGTGGCATATCTTCACAAGCAGTACTGGCACTGGCACTTCTTTTAAAGATTTTGCCTGGAGGACCACAGTATGTAATATAGTTTCTCTGTGTCCTAGACATGACACACAGTCACATTTTCTGTCCTGAAGTTTCCATTCAAACCATAAAGATCTAGTCCATGAAAGCTGTGCTCTGAGTCCCCAATAGGACACAGCTGCAAATCCTGGCAGGTCAGCCAGGACAACCCTGTCCGTAGAGGATTGGCAGATGTGGCAGCCAGTTTCCCTCCCATCACAGCACTGCTACTGAAGAGCACTGCAGTTCAAAGGTTAATGTGGAAACTGAGTGCAGGATGGCTACCACAATGAGACATCTTGGCTTTGAGTGTTCCTGTGTACACCCCAACTTTCTGCTTCTCTGGAAAACCTCCCATGAAATACCTGGGTGCTTTCTCTACATCGTGCTCTCCTAAGCACTCTACCTCTAGGTGTGCCCAGAGCCTGTTACTTTGCTACTATGGAATGTGAAGATCCTTATAATGAAAGAAGGAATGCTCTGTCCAAAATCATGAGCTCAGATCAATCAGGGCCAAAACTAACACTAGGGCACCAGATTCTAGTTCAGTACATTCCCTATGCTTCCACACTGTCTGGACTTCTCAAAATATATGGGGATATCAGCTAAAGAAATGTTAAATTTCTTTACTTACCAGATATTTTCAGGTTTGTAATATGAACACAGTTAAGTTTGTCCTTACCATAAGTACCCCAAGGTAATTCAGGTTTTGATTGGCTAGTATGTAGAATAGTATCATGAAATTGTACTGGTAGTTTTAGCCAAAAAATTCCAGGTTCAGGTGACACAGACATATCAGTGATGTAAAATAGAGTCTTTAGGGATTCCTGTCTCATATTTGTAGCTTTATAATTCCGTGTGGTTACAAAGATTATATTGTGTCTAGTGAGGTAAATGATTATAAAGCTGGGAAATTGCCTTTAGCATGATGCCTAATACTGAAGAGAATCCAGATCAAGATGATTTCTCCAGTTCCTGTGTATGCTCCAGATCAGAGTAAAAGAAAGTCTCTAGCACACACAGTCTGACCCATTTGTCACCTGTGAACAACAAGTGCTCAGAAAGAATTCTATTTCTTTTTATTAATGATTTGACTTCATGGCCAGAATTTGCTTATATTTCGTCATTCTTTCTAGAATGGACATAAACTAGCATCAATCTCTCTGCCTATGCCACCTGGATACTAGAACTTTACACTTGAGTCCAGACATTGCACTAAGAATTGGTTCTACAACATATACATAGAATTCTCATTTTCTTAATTGTAATGTATCATCAGTGTTTAGGGTCTAGGAAGACAAAAACTAAACATGAAAATGGTTTTTCCTGATAAGCTGATCCTCCTAGTCAAACCCTGCCCCAGCCTCAGGTTTCTTCCTGATCTCTTGACCTATTTGTTCATTAAATCCTTCAATGTTTGCCATGTACTCAGCAATTTATACACACTGTTCCTTCTTAAATGCATTTTTAATATCATTTGGCTGCCTTGAGTATTCAGTGCTGAGCTTCCTGTGTTACATGGCTAACACCTCTATATTCTGTCCTCTCCTTTCATCTGTTCTTTCATATTCTCTACTCCTTCAGTTTTGGCCCTTTTTTTATTTTCTTCACCATCTCTATGTAGGCGGTGTGATCTTTATGTTAATGGTCTCTAGTTTGCCTTCTCAAGAGTATCCTTACTGGCCTGTGATCAACCCCTCGGTCTCAGTTGTTTTCAGACATAAGATTCCAAATACTGAGAATGATGATTTTTAAAATGGATTTCATTTTATTTCTGGAGTAACTGTCTTATAGCCCCAGACTGGTTCTTTTAAAGTTACTGCCCAATAGACACTCTCATGTTCTCCTTGGTCCTCATGCCTCTGGTTCCCAAGGACTGAGATTAAGACTATGCTAGACTACTCTAGCTATTCACATTAGGAGTTTGTTTGTGCTAACAATCATGGGTATGTAATTGTCTTAAACCATTACCAAATTTGAGTGGCAACCTACTCCATCAGTAAGGTACCCTTCATTAACCCAGTGTGCAGCACCAGGGAGAACACAGCTGTTCCTGTGCCCTGGAATGTAACAAACTATTCTTTTGTCAGAGAAATACTTTTTTCCACATGACAGCATGAGAGAAAACAAATGTGCAACCATGGAGGAGAAAAGTACATCTACCCAGTTGGCAAAAATTAGTCAATCTACGTTGCTAATTGAACAGTGGAAGATGTCTTATTGAATCTCCTCATTTCAACATTACTCTTAAAGAAGCCAACTTTGCAGTACTATTGTGGAAAACTATGTAGTCTGTCAACAAAAGAGAAGCATCTTGGGCCTCAGTTCTCCTGTGTCTATACACAGTTCTCTCTCTGCTTCAGTTGAAACAGCCCAAGAACTATCTGGATTCCTTCTCTATCCCCTCCTCCTAAAGACTCAATTCCCTAGAGAGCCCTAGAATCTGCCAGCAAGTAGATAAGTAAAGGTTCCGTTACAAAGTTCCAACCCTAGGAAATGTCAAAGCCAAGACCTTAGTTAGGGCACAGTCTTGTCCTTCAATACTTTATGAACAATTCTACCTTACTTTAATGGTTCCTTATTTGAGGGACTGTCAAATACACAAGTTAGTTTCTTTTCCTCCCTGACATTGTGGAGGCATGAAGATGAGTAGAGGTATAGGATTTGGATAAAGGGATGATAAACAGGTTATTGGGATTTACAAGCAAAATTCACATGTGCCTGTTGAAGTAGTTCAACTAAACACTGAGCCAGACTTGTTTACTCAGCTCCATGTTAATCTCAAGATTCTATTAGGAGCTGATTGGATGAGAGGGTATCTGATGTCTAGGCAGATGAAAGCCAACAGTAATCTCAGAAATTAGAGAAATGACACCCTTCACACTAGCCACAAACAATATAAAGTATCTTGGTGTGACTCTAACCAAACAATTGAAAGATCCATATGACAGGAACTTCAAGTCTTTGAAGAAAGAAATTGAAGAAGACCTCAGAAGATGGAAAAATCTTCCTTGCTCTTAGATTGGCAGGATTAACATAGTAAAAATGGCCATCTTGCCAAAAGCAATCTACAGATTCAATGCAATCCCCATCAAAATCCCAACTCAATTCTTCATAGACTTAAAAAAAGCAATTCTCAAATTCATCTGGAATAGCAAAAAACCCAGGATAGCTAAAACTATTCTCACCAGTAAAAGAAGTTCTGAGTGAATCAGTATCCCCAACCTCAAGCAGGAATACAGAGCAATTGTGTTAAAAACTGTGTGGTATTAGTACAGTGACAGGCAAGTAGATCAATTGAATAGAACTGAAGATCCAGAAATGGACCCACAGAATTATGTTGACTTGATCTTTGATAAAGGAGCAGAAAATATCCAGTGGAAAAAAGATAGCCTCTTCAACAAATGGTGCTGATTCAATTGGAGGTCAGCATGCAAAATAATGCAAATTTATCCATTCTAATCACCTTGTACTAAGCTCAATTCCAAGTGGCTCAAGAACCTCCACATAAGACCAGACACACTGAAACTAATAGAAATGAAACTGGAGAAGACCCTTGAGGACATGGGCACAGGGGAAAATTTCCTCAACAGAACACCAATAGCTTATGCTCTAAGATCTAGAATTGACAAATGGGACCTCTTAAAACTACAAAGTTTCTGTAAGGCAAAGGACATTGTCAAACGGACAAAACATCAACCAATAAATTGAGAAAAGATCTTTACCAACACTGCATCTGACAGAGGGCTTCTATCCAAGATATACAAAGAACTCAAGAAATTAGACTCCAGAGAGCCAAATATCCCTCTTAAAAATGGGGTACAGAGCAAAACAAAGAGTTTTCACCTGAGGAATATTGAATGGCTGAGAAGTACCTAAAGAAATATTCAACATCCTTAGTCATGAGGGAAATGCAAATCAAAACAACCCTGAGATTTCACCTCACACCAGTCAAAATGGCTAAGATGAAAAAGTTAAGAGAAAACAGGTGCTGACATGGATTTTGAGAAAGAGGAACACTCCTCCACAGCTGGTGGGGTTGCAAGCTGGTACTACTGCTCTAGAAATCAGTCTGGCAGTTCCTTAGAAAACTGGGAATGATACTTCCAGAGGGCAGACTATAACATTCCTGGGCATATACCCAGAGGATTCCAAAGCATGTAATAAGGATACGTGCTCCACTATGTTCATAGCAGCCCTATTTATAATAGCCAGAAGCTGGAAAGAACCCAGAAGTCCCTCAACGGAGGAATGGATACAGAAAATGTGGTATCTATACACAATGGAGTACTATTCAGCCATTAGAAACAATGAACTCATGAAACTCTTACACAAATAGATGGAACTGGAGAACATCATCCGAAGTGAGGTATTACAATCTCAAAAGAACACTCATGGTATGCACTCACTGTTAAATGGATATTAACCTTGAAGCTTGGAGTACCCAAGACACAATGCACATATCAAATGATGTCCAAGAAGGAGGAAGGAGTGGCCTTCAGTCCTGTAAAAGCTCAGTGCAGCAGTGCCTGGGAATACCAGGACAGTCAAGTGGGAAGTTATGGATTGTGGAACAGGGAGAGAAGAAGGCTTATGAGGTTGTCGGGGAGGGGGGATCAAGGAAAGGGAAAAATCAATTGAAATGTAAATAAAGAATACATCAAATTAAGGGAAAATGAAAGGAAAAAAAGTGTGTGCCACCACTGCCTGCTTCTTTATAAAACCTCACATGAACTACCTGGGTGCTTTCTCTATACTGTGTTCTCTTAACCACTCTATATCTATTTGTGATCACAGGTCAGGCTGTTAGTTTTGCTACTATGAAATGTGAAGATTCTCATAGTGTAAGAGGGAATGCTCTGTCCAAAATCATAATCTCAGATATATCAGGGCCCAAACTGACACTTGGCACTAGATTCTCATTCAGTACATTCCCTTGGCACTAGATTCTCATTCAGTGCATACATACTTTCTGGACTTCTCAAAATATGTGGATATCAGCTAAAGAAATGTTCATATTTCTTTCCATACTAGACATTGTAAGGTAGGCAATGTGAACACAGTTTGGGAAAACGTGTTTCTACTTATCATAGGGACCTCAAGATGATTCAGGTTTTGATTGGCTAATAGGTGGAATAGTATCATGAAACTGTACTGGTAGCTCTATCCCAAGAATTACTGGTTGGGGAGGCACAAGTTTATTAGTGATATACAACTGTGTCTTTATGGATTCCTGTCTTATCTTCATAGATTTATAATTCCTTGTTACAAAGATTATACTGTGTCTAGTGAGGTAAATGAGTATAAAGCTGGGAAATTTGCTTTAGCTTGATCTCTAATACTAAAGAATATCTAGATCACCATGATTTCTCCAGTTCCTGTGTATGCTCAAGATCAGAGTAAAACAAAATCCCCAAACACAAGTTCTCAAAAAAAAATTCTATATCTTTTTAGTAATAATTTGACTTCATGGCCATGGTTTGCCTATAATTCATCATTCTTTCTAGAATGGGGATAAACTAGCATCAATCCTTCAGCCTATGCCACCTGCGAGCTAAAATTTTACTCTTGAGCCCAAACATTGCACTAAGAATTGGTTCTACAATATATGCATAGAAAGCTCATTTCCTAATTGTAAAGCATCATCAGTGTTTAGGGACTCAGAAGACAATAACTAAACATGAAATGCATTTTTCCTGATAAGTTGGTCTTTCTAGTCACATCCTGTCCCAGCCTCAGGATCATTCCTGAACTCTTGACCTATATTTCATTAAATCCTTCAATGTTTGCCATGTACTCAGTAATTTTTAGCCAGTGTTCCTTTGAAAATGTATTTATTAATATCATTTGTCTGCCTTGAGCATTCAGTGGTGAGCTTCCTGTTTTACATGGCTAACACCTGTATGTTCGGTCTTCTCCTTTCATCTATTCATTCATATTCTCCTCTCCTGCAATATTGTCCCATTTTTTTCATTTTCTTCACTGTCTCTAGGTAAAGGTGGTGTGATCTTTTTATAAATGGTCCCTAGCTTGCCTTCTCAAGAGTATCAGTTTGCTTAGTGCCCTGTGATCCACCCTTCCTTCTTAGTGGGTTTCAGATGTAAGATTCCTAATACTGGGAATGCTGATTTTTAAAATTCATTTCCTTTTATTACTCAAGAAACCATCTTATAGCCCCTGAGTGACTCTTTTGAAGTTACTGTCGAAGAGAAATTCTCATGTTCACCTTGGTTCTCATGCATCTGGTTCCCGAGGGCGGACATTAAAGGTGTATTCCACCATACTCTAGCTCTTCACATTAGGAGTTTGTTTGTAATGACAATCAAGGAATGTAATTATCTTAAACCATTTGCCAAAATTGAGTGGAAACCTCCTCCATTAGAAAGGTGCCCATCTTCAACCCAGTGTGCAGCACCAGGGTGGACACAGCTGTTCATGTGCAGGTGAATGTAACAAACTATCCTTTTGTCAGGGAAAGACTTGTTTCCACCTGACAGCTTCAGAGAACACAAATGTGAAACCATGTGCGAAGAAAATACTTCTATCCAGTTGGCAAAAACTAGTCAATCTAAGTTGCTAATTGAACAGTGGAAGATGTTTTATTGAATCTCTTTATCTCAACATTACTGTTGATCAGCTAATCTTTGAAGTACTATTGTGTAATACTCTGTAGTCTGTAGAGTCAAAGAAAATCAAAAGAAAAGCCTCTTGGGCCTCAGTTCTCCTGTGTATATACACAGTTCTCTCTCTGCTTCAGTTCTAACAGCCCCAAGAACTATCTGGATTCCTTCTCTATCCCCTCCTCCTAAATACTCAATTCCCTAGAGAGCCCTAGAATCTGCCAGCAAGTAGATAAGTAAAGGTTCAGTTACAAAGTTACAACCCTAGGAAATGTCAGAGCCAAGACCTTAGTTAGGGCACAGTCTTGTCCTTCAATACTTTCTTCCCAATCCCACCTTATTTTGATGATTCCCTATTTGAGGGACTTTCAATTAAATAAACATGTTAGTTTCTTTCCTACCTGACATTGTGGAGGCAGGAAGACAAGTAGAGGTATAGGATTTGGATAAAGGGATGGTAAACGGGTTATTGGGATTCACAAGGTAAACGGTTTGCTGAGATTCACAAGCACAAGTCACGTGTATGCATTGAAGCAGTTCAACTGAACAGGGAGCCAGACTTGTTTACTCGGCTCCATGGTAACCTCAAGATTCTATTAAGTGCTGATTGGCTGAGAAGGAATCTGATGTCAGAAGGCAGATGAAAGCCAACAGTAATCTCAGAAGCCATGTTTTCAAAGGGACAGACTTGACACCATGCTAGAAAGCAAGCCTAGGGCAGCCCAAAATGGCTGAAATGATGGCAGCTATAAGCATAAAACCCAAAGATGGTAGTTCCTATTTCCTGGGCTCTTAGTTAAGAAAGAGTGTCACACATTTCTTGCAAGTGTTAATAAGACACTTATCATTGAAATGTGATTATACATCCTAACAGAAAATATTAGTATATGTTATTGTCACAGATATGACCACAGTGGGTGTTTATTTGCTGTTTAATTGCTGCGAAGAACCACCATGACTGGAGAATTTCTTTGAACAGCAAGTATTTAATTGGGGCTTCCTTATAGTTTTACAGATAGAATCACTGATGTCATATCAGAGTTTTTCTGTAATAAACCAAAGAGTACAGAGACAGAGATAGAGACAAAGAGAGAAAGAGTGAGAGAGAGAGAGAGACAGACAGACAGACAGACAGGCAGGCAGAGAGACAGAGGGACACAGAGACAAATAGACAGAGAGACAGACAGACTGAGAGAAATATACTGAGAGATAGTGACAGAGACAGACAGAGATAAAGGGAGACAGAAACAGGATAGAATGAGATACAGAGAGACAGAGACAGAGAGAGATGGAAACAGAGACAGACATAATGAGAAACAGAGTTACATTCAGGTCCTGTTACTGGTATCTTAAATCTCAAAACCTACCCCCAGTGAAACACTTCCTCCAAGAGTCTCCCCTAGTGACCTACGTCCTCTAATATATACTTCCAAACTCCCATTGACACATCCCATCCTACAGTCCCCCAAGATTCATTCTTCTTCCAATAAACACCATAATTTCAACAGGGCCATACCTTCTGACCTTCCATACAGTCATTACAGGAGACTAATGATGTAAATATATAAGTCTGTGGGGTTGTTCTCATTCAAATCATCAGGAAATGGAAGAAGAAGGAGAGAGATCTTTAGGCTGAACAAAGATATTGCTGTTGAAAGTTTGTCATTTAATCTCACTGGGCAATTTCCAAGAACCAAAGCATGGTCCTAGATTGAAAAGATCCTTTAGGGAAAATGTGATACATTTACATAGTGGCAGATTAGATATTTTAAAAAATAATGATATCATGGCATTTGCAGAAAAAACTTTGGTAATGAAAAAAAAAAACCATCCAGAGTGACATAACCAAGATCCAGAAATATACATATTTTATGTATGCACTTACATCTGGATAGTAGTCACTAAAGGATACTAACCAACCTTTAATCCATACATCCAGAGATAGGGTATGAAGAAATGAACTAGGATGGATACATGCATCTCCATGGAAGTGAGAGATTGATTAGATTTTACAGGTGACTTATGTGAAAGACAATGGACACAGTCCCTGAGGAATAGGAAGGGAGCTGAGGGAAAGGAAGAGAATCCTGGGAGATATAGGTTCAGTTGCAGTGGCATTTGAGGCATAACATGGAAACCTAGTGTACTGGAAATCCTAAATTATAGGAAGGCAATCTTAGTGATTTCTACTGATGGGGATACAAAATTTCTACTGGCCACTCTTTGTCACCAATAAAGCTTCCATGAAAAGTGACTGCATTGCATACATTTGAGTTGTTCTGCAAGATCATCCCATGGAAATATACAAACAACCCAGGCTGTGGCTAAGACAACTGTTTACTCTTTGCTAACTGAGAGTAGAGTTCAATGGCTTAGGCCAACACCTACTCAGCACATTGAAATTGAAGTTGAGCAGATGCATGCTTCAAACCTTTACCCTTATGTCCTAGTTTCTTTGTTGTATGAGAGTTCTCTGTTGGCCACCAAAAGAGAACCAAATACCAATTCAGCCACAAACCCCTTGACCTACAGTATTTTCTGTTGAAAGTCTGTTATTCAGTCTCATTGGGCAGTTCTACCTGTGCAGTGGTGTCAGAGTACATCTAGGTATAATATAGAAATATCTGATTTGACTTGAGGCCCAATTAATTAGATAGAATCCATACAAGACACTGCTTAGGTGACAAAAACATAGAGTGTAGATGGCCAGAGACCTAGTTTGAAATCAAATCCTACTGCTCTAAACAATTAAATAAAAGAAACAATCTAGCAGTCCAATTTTTCTAATCCCACTGATCAATTCCCTACTCAGCCATTATAAGAAAGGCTTCCTCCTGCAGCAAATGGGAATATATATAGAGAGTTCCATACCAATATATTATGGGGGTAGAAAGAGAGAGACAGAGAGAGAGACAGAGTCAGAGAGACAAAGAGACAGAGACAGACAGAGTGAGAGAAACAGAGACACAAAGAGAGAGACAGAGAATGAAATGCACAGTCCTATGTGATGTGTGTCCATCCATCCCCCTACAGAGACCCATTCATACATTAGGGAACTGTGGGAAATATGAGGGCAAGATACTGTCAAAGGAGACAAAATGAAAGAAGAACAGAGCCCTCCAATTCACTTGATCAATGATAGCATGAACTGGGAGAAGCAGAAAGAACTGGGCCTACACAGATCCTTTGCAGGACATCTACAAGCAAATGTAGCTTCCTTTTTTCTTTTTTTTTCCATATAGGGTTTTTGTGTGTAGCCCTGACTCATGGAACTCACTCTTTGACCAGGCTGGCCTCGAACTCAGAAATCCATTATAATCCTCAGCCATTATAAGAAAGGCTTCCTCCTGCAGCAGATAGAATCACTGATGTCATATCAGAGTTTTTCATAATAAACCAAAGGATGCAGAGAGACAGACACAGAGACAGAGACAGAGAGACAGACAGACAGAGAGACAAACAGAGGGACACAGAGACACAGAGAGAGACAGACAGAGAGACAGACAGACTGAGAGAGATGGACAGAGAGATAGAGACACAGACCGAGACAGAAAGAGAGAAAGGGAGACAGAAACAGGATAGAATGAGATACAGAGAGACAGAGACAGGCAAAGTGAGGAGATAGAGACAGAGAAAGACTAACAGAGACAGACAGACTGCAAACAGAAGGCAGACAGACAGAGACAGATTATGAAAAACACAGCCCTATGTGATGTGTCTCCATTAATTCTCCTACCCAGATACATTCATATATCAGGAAACTGTGCAGAACGGGAGGGCAAAATGATGTCAAAGAAGACAGAATGCAAGAAAAGAAGAACAGAGCCCTCCAATTCATCTGAGCAAAGCTAGCATGAAAAGGAAAAGAAAAGCAGAAAGCACTGGGCCTTTTTCTTGTTCCATTTAGCTTTGAATTTCATAATTTATTCATTCATGTAAATGTCTATGTATTGCTCTATAGTGTAAATGTACCACATTTTGTTTACCTGCTTTTCAGTTGAGCACCATATAGGTTGTTCCAAACTTCTGGTTACTGTGAACGCTGTAGCACTGAACAGGTTTGAATAAGTGTATCTGTGATAGGAAGAAGTATCTTTTGGGTAGTATAGCTGCATCTTGAAATAGAGAAATCCACATGTTCTTGAGTTATTGCCACTGTGTGGCTCAGTGTTAGAACACCTATTTTCTGGCTTTAGAAACAGCAATCACAGTACTCATTGTGTAGCACCTGGGCAGACAAGATATAATTCCTATTTACTAAGCCCTGAGTGAGTTTTATACTGTAGATCATAGAAGAAGAAGGTAATGGAGGCTTCTTCCTTCTGACTGCTACCAGTACACACTCTAGGGGGTTTGGTAATTCTAAGATTCTATATGAACAGGAGGAATTGGTATGAGTTGCTTCCCGGGCTGATAATGTGAGTTACTCCAGGACTCACATGGTGCAGAGAAAGGACTGATCTTTTTACCTCTATATGCGTGCTGTGGTGCCTGTTCACATACATACCCACAGATACAAAGTAAGTAAAATATAACTCAAGCAAGTTTTTATAGTATACATTTAGCAAGTAATATTAAATATGATAACAAGTTGCATCAATTTAATAACAGTTTCATAGTTTTTGATGATTGTAATATATGATAATACAGAATCCACTACCTTGGTCATTTATTTTGGAAAAGGATTCCACTTAATTCTTTACCTCAGAAAGGTACACACTCCTGACCCCTTTTCTCAGATGTTTATTACAATGTAATTGGGAAAATGTTTGAGCCTAGATTCTATATTATGTTCCTTGCACATCATAAGTTTAGGCTGAGGTGACTATGAACATGGCAGACACATGTCACAGGCAGGATGTGGATGAGGCAGGTGGAAGTCATTCAGTCATTTTTATCTCAGAGTTATTTGAAACCTCCAGGCATAGATAAATGCAGAAAAATTTTCCTTTGCAGGATGAGATAGATGTAAAAGGACTTCAACCTGATTGCTGTCAAATACTCCAGCCTTCACTGTCTACACAGCTGTTGCCATTGGTTTCTGAAATCTTACTAGATTACCCATTAAGTCGTGCTTATTGGATCATAGGGTCTTTCCGTGCATCCCTCCAACTAATTTTAGATTTGGCCTATAATTCCATTTTTAAAGGGTAAGCAATACAAAGTCAAATTTAGTTCCAATAGCCACTTGCATCCTGGTTCCAATTTTCACTATCAGATTCCATTTTTCTGCATCTTTTGGAGCAGTCCTCATCTGCCTCCCAAAGCCTGGAGGAATCATAGGTATCCCCTGGTCTTCAGTCCTTGAGTTGGAAGGCAGATGCAGCTGGGACTCATTGGCAGTGCATGAGTGCCATATTTCCTGAATGTGTTTAGAATTAATAATGTCAAAAATCAATATTATCTGTCATAGGTTATGATGTATTAATTAGAAAATAGATATTCTAACTTGTATTGAACTGTGGATTAACTGTATAGTTAATAATGACTCATATGTTTATTTGAAAATAATTAGAAGATTAAAGTGTTTTAACAGAAACCAATGAAAATGCTTGAAACAATGGATTGATTACTTATGCTGATTTCAAGTTTCCATAATGTAGATTATTTATTTACACAAGATATAATATCTCACTGATGTTTCAAATTGGTAAAATTCACTGAAAAGCATTTTCTTAAAAAAGCCTGAATATCAGGCAGATCAATGGAATAGGATTGAAGATCTAGAAATGAACCCACACACCTATGGCCACTTGATTCTCAACAAAGGGGCTGAAAACATCCAATGGAAAAAAGATAACCTTTTCAACAAATGGTGCTTGTTCAACTGGTGGTCAGCATGCAGAAGAATGTGAATTGATCCATCCTTACCTCCTTGTAGTAAGTTCAACTCCAAATGGATCAAGGACCTCCACATAAAGCCAGACACTCTGAAGCTAATAGAAAAGAAACTAGAGAAGACCCTTGGGGACATCAGTACAGGGGGAAAGTCCCTGAACAGAACACCAATAGCTTATGCTCTAAGATCAAAAACTGACAAATGGGACCTCATAAAATTACAAAGTTTCTGTAAGGCAAAGGACACCATCAAAAGGACAAATCGGCAACCAGTCAATTGGGAAAAGATCTTCACCAACCCTACATCTGACAGAGGGCTAATATCCAATATATACAAAGAAACCAAGAAGTTAGACCCCATAAAACCAATCAATCTTATTAAAAATGGGGTACAGAGCTAAACAAAGAATTTTCACCCGAAGAACTTCAGATAGCTGAGAAGCATCTTGGAAAATGCTCAACATCATTAGTCATTAGAAAAATGCTAATCATCAGACCTTCAAAGAAGAGTTAACACCAATACTCTTCAAACTATTCCACAAAATAGAAACAGAAGGAACACTACCCAATTCCTTCTACAAAGCCACAATTATGCTGATACCAAAGCCACACAAAGATCCAACAAAGAAAGAGAACTTTAGACCAATTTCCCTTATGAACATCGATGCAAAAATACTCAATAAAATTCTTGCCAACCGAATCCAAGAACACATCAAAACGATCATCCACCATGATCAAGTAGGCTTTATCCCGGGAATGCAGGGTTGGTTTAATATAAATCCATCAATGCAATCCACTACATAAACAAACTCAAAGAAAAAAACCACATGGTCATTTCATTGGATGCTGAAAGGGCATTTGACAGAATTCAGCATCCTTTCATGCTTAAAGTCTTGGAAGGAGCGGGAGTTCAGGGCCCATACCTAAACATAGTAAAAGCAATATACAGCGGACCGGTGGCCAGCATCAAACTAGATGGAGAGAAACTTGAAGCAATCCCACTGAAATCAGGAACTAGACGGGGCTGCCCTCTCTCTCCTTATCTTTTCAATATTGTACTTGAGGTACTAGCTCGGGCAGTTCGACAACATAAGGAGGTCAGAGGGATACAGATTGGAGAGGAAGAAGTCAAACTATCATTATTTGCAGATGACATGATAGTCTGCCTAAGTGACCCAAAAAACTCCACTAGAGAACTCCTACAGCTGATAAACAACTTCAGCAAAGTGGCAGGATATAAAATCAACACAAGCAAATCAGTGGCCTTCCTATGCTCAAAGGATGAGCAGGCTGAAAAAGAAATTGGGGAGATGACCCCCTTCACAATAGCCACAAACAGTATAGAGTGTCTTGGGGTGACTCTTACCAAACATGTGAAAGATCTTTACGACAAGAACTGCAAGACTCTGAAGAAGGAGATGGAGGAAGACCTCGGAAAATGGGAAAACCTCCCATGCTCATGGATCGGCAGAATCTATATAGTTAAAATGGCCATTTTGCCAAAAGCAATCTACAGATTCAATGCAATACCCATCAAAATCCCAACTCAATTCTTCACAGAGTTAGAAAAAGCAATTAACAAATTCATCTGGAATAACAAAAAACCCAGGATAGCTGAAACTATTCTCAGCGGCAAAAGAAATTCTGGAGGAATCAGTATCCCTGACCTCAAGCAATACTACAGAGCAATAGTGTTGAAAACTGCATGGTATTGGTACAGTGACAGGCAGGCAGATCAATGGAGCAGGATTGAAGATCCAGAGGTGAACCCACACACCTATGGCCATTTGATCCTCGACAAAGGGGCTGAAAACATCCAATGGAAAAAAAAGAAAGCCTTTTCAACAAATGGTGCTGGTTCAACTGGAGGTCAGCATGCAGAAGAATGCGAATTGATCCATCTTTGTCTCCTTGTACTAAGCTCAAGTCCAAATGGATCAAGGACCTCCACATGAAGCCAGACACTCTGAAGCTGATGGAGGAGAAACTGGGGAGGACCCTTGAGGACATTGGTACAGGGAGAGAATTTCTGAACAGAACACCAATAGTGTGTGCTCTAAGATCAAGAATTGACAAATGGGACCTCATAGAATTACAGGGTTTCTGTACAGCAAAGGACACCATCAAAAGGACAGGTCGGCAACCAACAAATTGGGAAGAGATCTTCGCCGATCCTACATCAGATAGAGGGCTAATATCCAATATATATAAAGAACTCAGGAAGTTGGACTCCAGAAAGCCAAACAAGAAGGGGGCTTACGGGACTTTCGGGGAGTGGGGGGCTAGAAAAGGGGAAATCATTTGAAATGTAAATAAATTATATCGAATAAAAAAATTTAAAAAAAAATGGGGTGCAGAGTTAAACAGGGAATTCTCACCTGAGGAACTTCGGATGGTGGGGAAGCATCTTAGAAAATGCTCAACTTCATTGGTCATTAGGGAAATGTGGATCAAAACAGCCCTGAGATTTCACCTTACACCAGTCAGAATGGCTAAGATTGAGGGTTCGGGAGACAGCAGGTGTTGGGGAGGATGTGGGGAAAGAGGAACACTCCTCCACTGCTGGTGGGGTTGCAAATTGGTGCAGCCACTCTGGAAATCAGTCTGGCAGTTCCTCCGAGAACTGGGCACCTCACTTCCAGGGGATCCTGCTGTGCCACTCCTGGGCATATACCCAGAGGATTCCCCACCATGTAATGGGGATTCATGCTCTACTATGTTCATAGCAGCCCTGTTTGTAATTGCCAGATGCTGGAAAGAGCCCAGGTATCCCTCAACAGAAGAGTGGATGCAAAAAATGTGGTATGTCTACACAATGGAGTACTATTCAGCCATTGGAAACAATGAATTCATGAAATTCTTAGGCAAATGGATGGAGCTAGAAAACATCATGCTAGGTGAGGTAACCCAGACTCAAAAGGTGACTCATGGTGTGCAGTCACTAATGAGTGGATATTAACCTAGAAAACTGGAATACCCAAACATAATCCATACATCAGATGAGGTACAGGAGGAAAGGAGGAGTGGCCCCTTGTTCTGGAAAGACTCAGTGAAGAAGTATAGGGCAAAACCAGAACGGGGAAGTGGGAGGGGGTGGGTGGGAGGACAGGGGGAGAGAGGGGGGCTTATGGGACTTTCGGGGAGTGGGGGGCTAGAAAAGGGGGAATCATTTGAAATGTAAATAAAAAATATATCGAATAAAAAAAAAAGAAAAATGCTAATCAAAACAACCCTGAGATTTCACCTCACACCAGTCAGAATGGCTAAGATTCAAAACTCAGGAGACAGCACATGTTGGCAAGGATGTGGAGAAAGAGAAACACTCCTCCACTGCTGGTGGGGTTGCAAATTGGTTCAAACTTCTGGAAATCAGTCTGGCAGTTCCTCAGAGAACTGGGCATGTCACCTCCTGAGGACCCTGCTATACCACTCCTGGGCATATACCCAGAGGATTCCCCAGCATGTAATAAGGACACATGTTCCATTATGTTAGGGCTGTTCATAGCAGCCCTATTTGTAATAGCCAGAAGCTGGAAAGAACACAGGTATCCCTCAACGGAGGAATGGATAAAAAACTGGAGTACTATTCAGCCATTAGAAACAATGAATTCATGAAATTCTTACACAAATGGATGGAGGTGGATAACAGCATACTAAGTGAGGTAACCCAGTCTCAAAAGATCAATCATGGTATGCACTCACAAATAAGTGGATATTAGCCTAGAAAATTGGAATACCCAAAATATATAATCCACACACAAATGATGTCCAAGAAGAACGGAGGAATGTCCCCTTGTTATGGAAAGACTCAGTGTAGCAGTATAGGGCAATACCAGAACAGGGAAGTGGGAAGGGGTGGATGGGGGAGTAGGGGGAGGGAAGAGGGCTTATGGGACTTTCAGGGCGTGGGGATCCAGAAAAGGGGAAATCATTTGAAATGTAAGTAAAAAGTATATTGGAAAAAAAGCCTGAATATTGAGTATTGAAATATGAGTATCAGAAAATCTAATTTTGTGTCTTTGATGCTTTAGGGTGTATCCAGCAATCATTCAAAGATAACTGAGACCTTTTAATACAATTCTGTTATGTATATTGACACATGCTGTTTTAATGTTCTTTGGATGATTGGCTGCTAGACCCATTCTATTTCCTGGCTCTTTGAAACAATGCAGCCATAATCATGCATGTGCAAGTATTTTTGTGGAATTGTTTTGACAAGAGTTCTCTTTCCTTTTGGTCCGGAATTGCAGCTACTGAGAATGTCTCCTTAGGACTATTAGAATCTTGAAGCACTTGCTTTTCAAAGCAAAGATGAAGAAAGGTATACAGTAATTAATAAATAGGGATTGAGAACTATGGTTTCATGATTTATACAGCATCAAGTTGACCGGAATCATCTATGAATTCAGAGACACATCCTTCTGGTTTATGTGTTAGAGGTTTTCTAGATGGAATGAAAAGATCCAAGTGTTCCAGTCTGAATGTGGGAAGTGTGTGTTCCTTGACCTGGAAGCTGAGGTTGAATAAACAGTAGCAAAGGAGATGGCCACCAGAGGAGTGCATCCCTTCTTCTTTGTTCCCTTTCTGCAAGGCTAACATGCTGTGCTCCAGCATACTCTACTCCCAGCCATGATGTACAGAATCTTCTGCAGCAATGAGCACTGTTTTTGCTGGCTGACTCCCAAGCTCATGCTTAGTTGCCCCGGAACTCCTTCCAAGGAATGGTGGACAATGTCCACAGTTGCATGGGTCCTCCTTCATCAATTAACAACCCCTCATAGACATGCCTAAAGACCATTTTCATCTTAGTGATCCATAGCTGCTATACTTTTCTCAGATGGGGACAAGATATCTTCAAAGTTAACACTGACATGTTTTAATGAGATTCTTTTAAGTACACGTGCACATTTTATTTCAACATTCTTCATATGATGATCAACTATGCTCATTCTTTTACCTGACTCTTTTAAACATGGCAACAATAAATATGTATGTGAAATTATGTATGTGCAAAGCTGACTTAAAGTCCTTCCACTAGAGATGGAGAAGTTGTATACCTAGACCAGATTTCATTTTTATTGCTAGTTTCTTCAGTAACTACCTTATAGATTGCCATTCTATACTCTACTGATCATCAACACAATGGCCTTTCCTTCAAATCCCTGCCCTGTGTTTTGTCTCTGTTTCTCCTCGCTTGGGTATTTTGATATCCCTTCTAAGAAAGACTCAAGTATACACACTTCAGTCTCTCTTCTTGAGCTTCACGTGGTCTGTGAATTTTATGTTGGGTATTCTGAGATTCTGGGCTAATACCCACTTATCATGGAGTACATACAATGTGTATTCTTTTTGATTGTGTTAGATCACTCAGGATGAAATTGGCTAGTTCTAGCCTTTTGCTTAAGGCTTTCATGAATTCACTGTTTTTAATAGCTGACTAGTGCTCCATTGTGTAAATGGACCACATTTTCCACATCCATTCCTCTTCTGAAGGACAATTGGATTCTTTCCAGCTTCTGGCTCTCATAAATAAGGCTGTAATAAAATTAGTGGAGCATGTGTCCTTATTACAAGTTGGAGCATCTTCTTGGTATATGTCTAGGAGTACTGTTGCTAGGTACTCTGGTAGTACTTTGTCCAATATTTTAAACGAACCTCCAAACTGATTTCCAGAGTGATTGTTCTGGCTTGCAACCACAGCAGCAGAGGAGTGTTCCTCTTTCTCCATATCCTTGCCAGCATCTGCTGTCACCTGAGTTTTGCTCTTAGCCATTCTTACAGATTTTGAGGGAATCTCAGGGATGTTTTGATTTGCATTTCCCTCATTATTAAGTATTTTGAACATTTCTTTAGGTGCTTTTTAGCCATTCAGTATTCCTCAGTCGGGAAGTCTTTGTTTAGCTCTGTGCCTCATTTTTAATAGGGTTATTTTGTTCACTGGATTCTAAGTTCTTGAATTCTTTGTATATATTGGATATTAGCTCTGTATCAGGTGTAGGACTGGTAAAGATTTGCCTAATCTGTTGGTTGCCATTTTGTCCTATTGATAGTAGGTGATGGGGGAGCACCATCATAGAGGCAGGGCCAGGGGGATAGGACAGAGATTTTTTGAAGAGGAAACATGGAAAGGGGAAACATTAGAAATGTAAATATAGAAAATATTAAAAAAGAACAAAAGCATTATTAAATAAAACTGGTTGAAACATGTTCTGCATATAAGAAAACTGTATAAATGTTTGCTTCTTATATAAAATCCTAAGTTTAATGATTCCCCCCCCCCAGTGAAAAGAATACAGCACTGTAGGTATCTAATTTATAGGTCTGTTTATTACTGAAAGTTTGTAAGCTTAGACATCAAACCAGTAGTTCCTTCTCAAGTTCCATGTGTCTGACAGAAGGACAAAAAGGCTACAAGGCTTTGGTAGTGAGATGACAGAAAATATTTTCTGTTACAGTAAGTCCATTATTTTCTTCTTAGAAGGTATTCAGTGAGGGTGACATCCAGGAGAGTGAATGTCATAGCTTAGTGGCTTCTACAATAATACAGACTCCTTCCTTACTCTATACTACCAAAATAAAGAATTGTAAAGCATTGTTCAATAAATATTATTCTTTCATATTACCCCAAGACACGATTAGAAATTATGAGTTCAAAAAGTGAAAATTGAGACCCCTCACGCCTGTCTCTGATTCTGGTTACATCACCACTGCTGTACAGCACGCCAGAAGATCTACTTCAAAATTGCCCACCTTTAAGATCATCTTTGCACACACACTTACCTTTTATCTGCATCTGTAATGTGATGACTGGGATAACAAGTTTGCAAGGTCAGATGAGCTGTCTTGCCACCACAGAACTCACATTGGAGGGCACAAGCTGGTGTGTCCTGTGTGTGACTGGCACTACATACAGTGTGACCACCTGACAAAGCATGCTCATCCACACATGACAACCAAGAAGATCCCAGCCTGGCAGGCGGAGTTGGGCAAGCTGAACAGAATCCCCTTGGCAGAGGCGCCCGGGAGCATCCTCGAACCCTTGCCAGTCTTTGGCTGAGGCACCCTGTGGCATCCATCACCTTCAGGCTTCTTCGAAAGCCTCTTCAGGAATGGAATCTATGTTCCTCTCCACAAATAAACACGGTCTCTGGGTTTTTTAATTTGGGGGACTGTTTCTGATGGAAGTATGTCAATTTTACCTTTCTGATGGGAACTCTGTTCGGTATCTTTTCTACTTTTAGAACTTTGTCTCTGTCTCTCTATACGTGTATCTCTGCTCTGTCTATCACTCTATGTCTCTCACTCTTGTAAGGAAATGGAAGAAAATTTGCTCTAAATGATCAGCATTCAAACAAATATTTCTGCAATACAATTTACAAAATCTGGAATTTTTTGTACTTTTCTGTTCATGTTTTGTAGGAATGAGACAGTGTTCTTATATTTATAGTTTTATAAAAATATTTATACTGTACTCAAATTACCAATGTGTGATAGACAATTTCGCAGCCTTCTTTTCCATGTTTGTATCAAAGTTTTGTACTTATCCTGCTTGAGAGTAAGCCTGGTAGTCAGAAAGAAACAAAATAACAAGTATGATACCAGCCTTGTATAGTGATTGTTTTAGATCAGAACTGGTTGAATAAAGAAACCTTAAGATGGAAAATAAACTTGGTGGTTAGTTTCTTTGTATCCATTTCAGGGGGAATTCTAGCAATCAACCTTGTTTCCCACAGAACTATAATTGTGGTTGGGTAGAACTAATCATGTGAGTCTGACCATCCATGGAGGGTGTGCCCAGGTCTGCCTGGGCTGCTTGTTGGGCAGTTTAGCAGGATCAAATGTGGAATGGCAGCTCAGAGCAAATGATCCCATGTCCTGTCTGTACTTAAGCAATGAAACAAAGAATGTAGACACAGAAAGTTTGAGATTGCACTTTGGCTTTTGTTGTGGTTTTATACTGCATGCTGGATTGATGACCACACAGAGAAAAGGAAATGTTTTATTGGTTGGTTAAACTTTCCACCAGAGTGCAAATTCCACAAAGCAAGGCCTTTGTGCAGAGTTGGCTCTGCAGTTCAGATGCATTTCCCACGTACAAAATACTGAGAAATGTGTCACTAAATGGCAGTAACTGTCATCTAACTGCTTCTCCAGTCATTGTGTGTGAAGGAAATTATTTTGCTCAAACAAGAAGACTTGAAATGGCGATTGTGTAGCTTGCCTGAAAACAGATCTTAGGAAGTACTTTTATGCCTCGGTAACAGGTGTCCTATACACAGGTGATCGCAAAAAAAAGGTAGTTTTAGTTAAAATTTTGGAAGCTGAGGCAACACAGTAAGTGCGAGAACAGGCAAATGGCATTGTTGGCAACCTGAGAATATTCTTGTGAGGTATGAATTAGGTGTTTATTTGCCTTTTAATAATTGGCATTTAACTTTACTAAATGATGGCAAGGTTGAAATATTAAACAATTAGATAAAATAAGGTTTTTGTGTTGATATCTTATATAACCTAACCGTTACATGGTCATACATTGTATGCTACTTGATCCCAGTAAGGTGCCTCTGCCTTTGGTAGATGAGTTCTGTATGTACATGAGTTTAGGAACTGTCCAGACAGCTCTCCAGGCAGTGTTGGTATTGTCTTTCAACATAGTGGAGTGCAGGAGAACTAACTGTATCTATAGCTCATGTGTGTCGCAGCACCCTGAGCCTGTTAAGGTAGCATCTACGACTGTGTAAGCTGTAATGACATCTAATTTAATGTTTTTGTCATTGTCACATGTAGAGGGATGTTCCATGTCCTGGCATTTCTCCAGGTAACAGAAGGCCCTGAAATGTTTGGTTGCTCATCACAGAACTTTCTCTAACTAGCATTGTTTCCAAATGACTGAAGTGTTTCTAGATTTATCAGCCATATTTCTGAAAGAGGTCCCAACATTTGTCTAATGAAAAAGCAAGGTGGAAAACAGTTCCTATCTGAAAAGGACACCTGAGATCCAGAGCCATGGGATTGGCTGCTCCCTTCAAGGCCCTCCCCAACTCCCCATGTCATGGTGGTGATCCCAGTGCCCCTTATCGCTGAGAAGTTCTTCATTTGATTTTGTTCACTTTGTTGAGCCTTTCAATGGTCTTAGTAATAAAAATGTAAATGTTAATTACTTTTGTTTTATATAACAGACTTCAAAGTCTTATTTAAATGAATTTGGGTAACTTATTTAAATGAATATGGGTAATATCACTTTTTTTTCTTTGTATCATAAGGAGATCTGACTCCTGCTTCTAGAGTGTCTGAATACAGATACAGTGTACTTACATATAATCTTCAAAACAAATGATATTACTATGGAATAAGGAATGAACAAAAAAGGATAAGCATGGATTTATGGAATGATATCCGTGTGTCATTTTGACAGGGGATAAGTTTGGCTGTTTCGTTTGTCTAAATGATTTAAACGTAAATATGTCTAGTAAAGAGGGAATTTCAACTAGGGAAATTCCTTTCTATATTTGTCCTATAGACAACTCTGCAGGGAATTGATTTAGGATGACAATTAAAGTAGGAATGTCCAGATAAGTTTAATGGCACAAACCCAGGCAGTTGGTCCTGGGATTTATAAAATGTAGGCTGAACTAGCAATCAGATGTATGCCCGATTAGCAGTACTCTCTCATAGTATCTGCTTCAGTATTCTTTGTTTTGTGCATTTGGTGTTTTGATTATTATGTGACGGGTGGAATTTCTTTTCTGGTCCAATATATGTTAACTTGACCTTTTCCCCTCACTGCTTTTAGCATTCTCTCTTTTCTTCACTTGGTGTTTTGATTATTATGTGATGAGAGGAATTTCCTTTTGTGTCCTATCTATTTAGAGTTCTGTAGGCTTATTGTTTGTCTGTGGGTATCTAGTTTTTTAAGATAGGGAAGTTTTCTTATATAATATTTTAAGGATATATTTATTTATTTTATGTAAGTACTCTCATATATTGTTATAGATGTTTGTGAGTAACCATGTTGTTGCCAAGATTTGAACTCAGGACCACTGAGCCATCTCTCCACTCCCATTCTATATTTTGTTGAACACATATCCTGGCCCTTTACATTGGGAGTCCTCGCTCTCTTGTATTATCCATAGATTTTTGTCTTCTCATTGTGTCATGGACTTCCTAGATGTTTTGTTTCAGGAGCCTTTTCATTTTGCATTTTGTTTGACTGTTGAGTCATTGTTATCTATGGTATCATCTTCATCTGAGATTCTCTCTTCTATTTCTTGTATTCTGTTGTTGGTGTTTACATCTATGTCTCCTAATTTCTTTCCTAGGCTTTCTATCTACAGTGTTGTCTCCCTTTGTGATTTCTTTATTGCTTCAATTCCATTTTTACATTCTAGATGGGTTTGATCAGTGCCTTCACCTGTTTGGTTTTGTTTTCCTATAATTCTTTAAGGTCTTCTACCTGTTTACCTGTGTTCTCCTGTATTTCTTTAAGGAAGTTATTTATGTTCCTCTTCAAGTCCCCTATAATAATCATGAGATGTGATTTTAAATCCAACTCTTTCTTTTCCAGTGTGTTGGGGGGTATCCAGGACTTGCTGTGATGGGAGAACTGGGTTCCAATATTGTCATTAGAGTTGGTTTCTTCTGGTAGGTTTCCTGTGCTTACATTTGTCATGCACTAGCAGAGCCTCCCAGGTGACAGCTATATCAGGCTCCAGTCAGCAAGTACTTGTGGGCATTGATAATAGTGTCTCAGTTTTGTAACTGTATATGGGATGGATCACTAGGTGGGGTAGTCTCTGGATGGTCTTTCCCTCAGTCTCTGCTCCACACTTTGTCTCTGTATTACCTTCTGTGGGTATTTTGTATCCCCCCTTATAAGAAGGACTAGAGCATCCATACTGGGGAAGAGCCTTGTGCTCATAGGCACAGGGGAAATTTTCCTGAGTAGAACTCCAATAGCTTATGCTGTAAGATGAAGAACTGACAAAGGGACGTCATAAAATTACAAAGTTTCTGTAAGGCAAAGAACACTGTCAATAGGACAAAATGGCAATCAGCAAATTGGGAAAAGATCTTTACCAATCCTCCATCTGAGAGAGGACTAATATCCAATATATACAAAGAACTCAAGAAATTAGACTCCACAGAGTGAAATAACCCTATTAAGAAACAAGATTTTACTTTAGGGTGAAATGTTCTAGATATATCTGTTAAATCTAATTGGTCCAAAGCTTCAATTAGTTTTACTGTGTCCCTGTTTAGTTTCTGTTTTCCTGATCAGTCCATTGAGGAAAGTGCAGTGTTGAAGTCACCCACAATTCCTGTGTTAGGTGCAATGTGTGCCTTGAGCTTTAGTAAAGTTTCTTTTATGAATAAGGGTGCCTTTGCGTTTGGAGCATAGATGTTCAGGATTGAAAGTTCTTCTTGGTGTGTTTTTCCTTTGACCAGCAAGAAGTGTCCCTCAGTGTCTCTTTTGATGGCTTTAGGTTAATTAAAGACTTTTTAGAACTTATTGAAAATGAAGACACAACATACCCAAATCTATGGGACACAAGGAAAGCCCTGCTAAGAGGAAAACGCATAGACCTGAGTGCCTCCAAAAAGAAAATGGAGAGAGCATACATTACCAGCTTAATGACACACCTGAAAGCCCTAGAACATAAAGAAGCTAATTCACCCAGGAGGAGGAGAAGACAGGAAATCATCAAACTCAGGGCTGAAATCAATCAAGTAGAAACAAAGAGAACCATACAAAGAATCAACAAAACCAGGAGCTGTTTCTTTGAGAAAATCAACAAGATAGATAAACCCTTAGCCAGACTAACCAAAGGGCACAGAGACAGTATCCAGATTAACAAAATTAGAAATGAAAAGGGAGATATAACAACAGAAACTGAGAAAATTCAAGCAATCATCAGATCCTACTACAAAAGCCTATACTCAACACAGTTGGAGAATCTGGAGGAAATGAACAGTTTCCTAGACAGATATCAGACACCAAAATTAAATCAGGATCAAATAGATCATCTAAACAGTCCCATAACCCCTAAAGAAATAAAAGGGGTCATAGAAAGTCTCCCAACCAAAAAAAAAAAAAGCACGGGACCAGATGGCTTCAGTGCAGAATTCTATCAGACCTTCAAAAAAGACCTAACACCAATACTCTTCAAACTATTCCACAAAATAGAAACAGAAGGAACACTACCCAACTCGTTCTATGAAGCCACAATTACGCTGATACCAAAACCACACAAAGATCCAACAAAAAAAGAGAACTTCAGGCCAATTTCCCTTATGAATATCGATGTAAACATACTCAATAAAATACTTGCCAACCAAATCCAAGAACACATCAAAATGATCATCCACCATGATCAAGTAGGCTTCATCCCAGGGATGCAGGGATGGCTCAATATAAGGAAATTCGTCAATGCAATACACTACATAAACAAACTCAAAGAAAAAATACCACGTGATCATTTCATTAGATGCTGAAAAAGCATTTGACAAAATTCAGCATCCTTTCATGCTAAAAGTCTTGGAAAGAACAGGAATTCAAGGCCCATAACTAAACATAGTTAAAGCAATATGCAGCAAACAGGTAGCCAACATCAAACTAAATGGAGAGAAACTTGAAGCAATCCCACTAAAATCAGGGACTAGACAAGGCTGCCCTCTCTCTCCATATCTTTTCAATATAGTACTTGAGGTACTAGCTAGAGCAATTAGACAACATAAGGAGGTCAAAGGGATACAAATTGGAAAGGAAGAAGTCAAATTATCACTATTTGCAGATGATATGATAGTATACTTAAGTGGCCCAAAAAACTCCACCAGAGAACTCCTACAGCTGATAAACAACTTCAGCAAAGTGGCTGGTTACAAAATCAACTCAAGCAAATCAGTTGCCTTCCTGTATTCAAAGGATAGGCAGGCTGAGAAAGAAATTAGGGAAATGACACCCTTCACAATAGCCACAAACAATATAAAGTATCTTGGTGTGACTCTAACCAAACAAGTGAAAGATATGTATGAGAAGAACTTCAGGTCTCTGAAGAAGGAAATTGAAGAAGACCTCAGAAAATGGAAAAATCTTCCATGCTCGTGGATCAGCAGGATTAATATAGTTAAAATGGCCATCTTGCCAAAAGCAATATACAGATTCAACACAATCCCCATCAAAATTCCAACTTAGTTCTTCATAGAGTTAGAAAAAGCAATTCTCAAATTCATCTGGAATAACAAAAATAAGGACACATGCTCCACTATGTTCATAGCAGCCCTGTTTATAATAGCCAGAAGCTGGAAAGAAGCCAGATGTCCCTCAGTGGAGGAATGGATACAGAAAATGTGGTATATTTACGCAATGGCAGCCATTAGAAACAATGAATTCATGAAATTCTTAGGCAAATGATTGGATCTGGAAAATATCATCCTAAGTGAGGTAACCCAATCACAAAAAAACACACATGGAATGCAGTCACTGATAAGTGGATATTAGCTCAGAAACTCTGAATACCCAAGACACAATTCATATATCAAATGACTCCAAAGAAGGAGGAAAGAGAGGTCCCTGGTCCTGAAAAGGCTTGTTCCAGCATTGTAGGGGAGCACCAGGACAGAGCAGTAGGAGGGGGTTGATAGGAGAATGGACAGAGGGAAGAGGGCTTAGGGAACTTATGGGGAGGGGGGGAACCAGGAAAGGGAAAAATCATTTGGTATGTAAACAAAGAATATAGAAAAAATTATAATAAAAAGTTTTTAAAAAAGAAAGTGATACTTAACGCCTTTCCCATAAGCCACCACTCAGCACACACTCCCTTTCCTCAGCTTCAACCATTGTTGCATCTTCATTTTAAATGCATGTACAATCATAACTGGTTGTTTCTCTCTCACATTTCCTTTTTATTAGATGTTTTCTTTATTTACCTTTCAAATGTTATCTCCTTTCTACGTTTCATCGACAAAAACGCCCTATCCGATACCCCCTCACCCTGCTCACTAACCTACCTACTCCCACTACCCTGACTACATCACCTACACTGGAGCAATGATCCATCACAGGTCCAAGGGCCTCTCCTCTCATTGATATCCAACCAGACTCCTCTCCTTGTGTACTCTTTGGTTGGTGGTTAAATAGCTGAAAGCTCTGAGGGTACTTGTCAGTTAATATCATTGTTCCTCCTATTGGGATGCAAACCCCTACAGCTCCTTGGGACCTTTCTCTAGCTCCTCCATTGGGCACCCTTTGCTCAGTTCAATGGTTGGCTAAGAGAATCCCCCTCTGTATTTATAAGGTACTGGCAAGGCCTCTCACGAGACTGCTATATCAGGCTCCTGTCAGCTAGCATTGTTGGCATGCACAATAGTGTCTGTGTTTGGTAACTGTATATGGGATAGATTCCTATTTGGCGGTGGTTCATGGAAGGCCATTCTTTCTCTATCTGCTCAATACTTTGTCTCTATATTTCCTCCCATGGGTGTTTAGTACCCCTTTAAGAAGGATCAAAGTATCCATACTTTGATCTTCCTTCTTCTTGAGATTCAAGTGATCAGTTAATTATTTCTTGAAGATTCTGAGCTTCTGGCTAATATCCACTTATCAGTGAGTATATACCATGTGTGTTCTTTTTTGATTGGATTACCTTACTCAAGATAATATTTTCTAGTTCCATACATATGCCCAAGAACTTCATGAATTCATTGTTTTTAATAGCTGAGTAGTACTCCATTGTGTAAATGTACCACACTTTCTTTATGCATTCCTGTGTTGAGTTACATCTGGCTTTTACAAGCTTCTGGCTATTAAAAGAAGGCTGCTATGAACATAGTGGAGAATGTGTCTTTATTATATGTTGTAGCATCTTCTCGTATACGCCCAGTAGTGACCTAACTTGGTCCTCAGGTAGCACTATGTCCAATTGTCTGAGGAACCACAAAACTGATTTCCAGAGTGGTTGTATCAACTTGCAGTCCCACCAGCAATGGAGGAGTGTTATCTTCACATCTTTGCCAGTTTCTGCAATCACTGGAGTTTTTGATCTTAGCCATTCTGACTGCTGTGAGGTAGATTCTTAAAGTTGTTTGATATGCATTTCCCTGTTGACTAAGAATGTTGAACATCTCTTTAGGTGCTTCTCATCCATTGGAGAGGGAGAAGGACAGGGACAAGGACAGGGAGAGGGAAAGGGAGAAATGGCTGCACTGCCTTCTACACCCGGAAGTAGGTGGTATCAGCTCAATGAAACTACAATTCCAAGAAATCTCAGCTGTGTGCTCCAGAGACTCAGTGGCAAGGAGCAAGGCCTCGAACTCGCTTTCAAGGTTGTGGCCAATGGGAAGGTCCTCCTGTAGGCCAAGATTGAAACTGGCTTTGACATGGACAAAGCTGAAAAGACTAGCGATGCCCCTGTTGTACACTTCAAAAAGTTCTAACCATGTGGGCAGAATGGCTCAGCAGATAAAGGCACTTTGCAGCCAGTCATGATGACACAAGTTGGATTCCCAGAACCCAGTAAGTAAACAAATCTAACACACACACACACACACACATAAAACTCTGGCTGGCTGGCCTGGAACTTACAGAGAACCACCTGCCTCTGCTTCACAAATGCTGGGATTAAAGGTATGAAATACCACACCCATATTATGAATGTAATCTTTTTAAAACTGATTTTTTTATTTAATAGTTGTTGGTGTTAGGTTTCAAAAAAACCCAGGACAAATGGCTTAGGTGCCTGTTAACATATCCAAGTAAATGTTGGCTAACTCTCCCAGCATCCCACTCCCTACCCTGAGTCTCTCTTTCCCCCCAGCTTTTCTTTTCAATATAAACCTGTCCATACTGGCTATGAGGTCTCTTGGTTCCCACACTTTTGGTCTCTCCATCTTGGCTCCTCTCTTTGCTCCCTATAATGAGCATAGTAAAAAATGCCTTTTAGACATGTAAAAGAAAATAGCTTAGGACCCCTGCTTCACCCAACTGCACCCGATAACCAGAACTCAGTGACATCACTCACTCGTGATAACCAGACACAGTCCTACAACCCCACGACACCCAAGGACAATGATACAGGCATGGCCTTGCTCTGCACATCTGGAGAGACACCATCTTGATCTGCCCTATAGATAGAGATTCTTCCCCCCAGAATCCTGACAATCTAATCAGAGACTTCTGGACCTCCAACGTTTTTACATTCAGCTAAGCTGCATGGCACAGGTAAACAGCGTTGGGGAGATAGACTTAGAACAGTAGTTAGGAACATAGAGTTTGAATTTTGTGTGATGACCCTCAGCATAATAAAACATAACTTTTACTTTACTAACCACATGTGAGTAACTAGCTACCTACCTTCTTTGTTGTGTATTTACCTTCTTGGTCATGAAACTCCCTCTCCTCTTTCGCTCTCTCTCCCGCTCAACTCTCCACTCATGGCTCCATTCAGTCTGGACGCTTCCATGCCTCTGGCCGTTGTCTGCCTCACAGTGCACACAGCTCTTTTCCTTCTTTGTTTACCTGATGCCCATAATCCGGGATTGACGTAGTGAGTTCCCTCCAGCAGACTCGGCCGCCCCGAACCAAGCTGTGCATCTGGCTCTTCTATGGTATGTATGGATCGTTTATTTCTTCTGACTCCTACCACTCACCAAATTTGACTCCAAATTCTAGAGTCTGCCTCTTCAACTGCTTTCTAGCCATCTGTCCCTCCTTGTCCACTCCACAAGTGTCTCTCTGGCTCCTGCAGCCTAGTTAGCCCTCCAGGCACATCACTCACTACAGACACTTGCCTCCCTCTGTTGACGTCATCTCTTTTCCAAGTCCATCTTCAGCTGCTCTCTCCTCTCCTCCTGTACAGGACAAGTGCCACCCAGAGTTGCCTGCTTTGTCTACTAGCACTACAACAACCACACCAGTGTACCAGAAAGCTCCTCTTGCCCTACTGGGCCTGTGACAAGTGGAAAGGGATGCCTCTCCTCTGGGGCAAGTCTCTCACTCCCTTTGAGGATGCCTTGGATTCTTGTCACCACTGACATTTATCCCCGAGGCCTTTGTTCATATCTCCTTCCTAGGACTTCCTCTCCTCACCAGTCCCTAGGAGCCTTTATCCTGCAGTTACCTTAAGCCCTCTTGGGCCTGCTGCCTTCTTCCTTGCTTCCCCTTGGCACCGCCTGCTCTGTCTCTTACTTTAGCCCTCCTAGCTCACTCCCCTCCAGTACAACTCCTATACTTTGTGACCCTGTTACCTCTCAGCTCACCTCCTCAAAGTTCTGCAGTGTTTCTATGCCGTCCTGGGCTTCCCTCTCTGTTTCTCGGCTCATTCTTGGAGCTCATAGGTGTTAAGTGTTTCAGCTCCGAAGGGAAAGGCTCCCTTTACAGAAGTGTTACTACTCTGCTCCAGCTGCTGCAGGGGAATGTTTCCCCAGTGAATGTGTTACAGCTCTGCTCCTCAGGAAAACGGTTTCCCCAGCTCCCCAGATGTTAACATTTCCTCAAGGCTCCGCTCCAGAGTTACCTAAACAGTCAGGTAACTGTTCTTCCTGTTCCCCAATGATCAACCATCTCATGATAAATAATTAGATAGAAAACAATGGAAAGTTTATGGAAGGTCCGAGGATATAAAAGCTTATGTTATGAGTATCTCAGAAAATATTTGGGATATTTGAGGGTCTAGAAAGGCATTTTGAGGTTGGCAATTGCAAAATATAAAGGTTGGAGGACATAAAATATTGGACAGTGGTAAAAAAGTAATTCGAGATACAAAAATGAAGGGACCTTTTTAATCCCATTTGTCTCCACTCAGAAACTAGGCCATAAACCATTTGCTCCAGCAGCAAACCCTGAAGTCTAGGACTGAAACAATAAAATTCCCCACTAAGGGAATAGCTTAAAGATAGTCACATGAATGGGACATATCTTATTGCAGGATAAGCCATCTGTGCTAGGCAGCCCATCCTGTGGTTAGTCATTCAGGACACAGGAATGCAGTCCATGGGGGCATCACAGCACCCATTAATGAGGTCTTAGATTACCTAACTCTAACAATATAATGATAAACGGTCTTCCCATGGGAAGTGTGCCAGGAACCATCCTCACTTAGATCTCCATGCCAAGAGCTCTCCATACCAGGAGCCATCCCCACCTAGATCTCGATGCCAGGAGTCATTCTCACTTAGATCTCCATGCCAGGAGCCATTCTTATGTAGATCTCAAACCCCCTCCTTTTGAAGCTCATCTGTGGATAGGTTACTATAGCAACCCCTTTCTACTTCACCTCCTCATGACCCCCTTTTTATCATGCCAAGAATCCAGCAGCAATGACTAGCCTTTCCCAGAAATTATGAGAAACTATTTCTTAGAAATGATGCCAACCCTCTGAGATTGTTCCCCCTTAACCCTCCCTATACCTTTACCTTTCTCTTTAAATTGGCTTATGTAAAAAGTAAAATTGAACAGCTTGATCGGAATACTGGCTTGCTGTCTGCCTCTCGTGTCTCTTGTCTCTTGCCTTTCCCTTTCCGTTTCCCTTTCCCTTTCCCTTTCCCTTTCCCTTTCCCTTTCCCTTTCCCTTTCCCTTTCCCTTCCCCTTCCCCTTCCCCTTCCCCTTCCCCTTCCCCTTCCCTTTCCCTTTCCCTTTACCTTTCCCTTTCCCCTTCCCCTTCCCCTTCCCCTTCCCCTTTCCCTTTCCCTTTCCCTTTCCCTTTCCCTTTCCCTTTCCCTTTCCCTTTCCCTTTCCCTTTCCCTTTCCCTTTCCCTTTCCCTTTCCCTTTCCCTTTCCCTTTCCCTTTCCCTTTCCCTTTCCCCAGGGACCCTGTTGACTGTCCTGCGGGCTGGGACAGAAGTGTAAGGTACTTTGCTTCCAAACCTGATCTGCCTGTCTTAGTTGCTCTGAGGCTAGAAGCTGCTGTCTCCTGTTTAGCAGCACCTCATAGTAAAACATCGGGAAGCTAGGTAAAGTAGCCTTTGTCCTGTCTCTGCAGGAATTGTTTGGCCTTAGTTGAAGTATTAGGAAGAAAAGGGGGAGGGAGACCTGCCTCTGCTCTTTGTTCTCAGCACTTGTGTGACTTTTGGAGTGCATGATCACGTGGTAAAACATCAACTACGAGACTGCACATAAATTCAGGTCATGAACTGAATGAGAAGTTTGTTACAGAGAATATCTACATGCATACCCACTGGCTAAACATCCATCATTTGTTACTAGCTTTCAGATTCATGGAGAGTTAGAAACCATGACTATATTGTCCTTGAGGTGCAGATAAACCCAGTCACTATTTTACCTCCTGTCCTTGCACCTGTGGTATTTCCTTAGCCCCTTCTTTATGACCTTCAGTTAAACCCCTTGGGATGTGCTTTAGGTTTTAGATGTCTGTTACTCAGAAGCAATTAGATTTAATGAGCCAGTTCTGTTATAAAGGGGGTGTGAATGTCTTTATCTGTCGCCATTCTGAAGCGATGGTGACTGGTTGTTTCTGCAGAATAAGCGCTCTTTGTTCTTGCATACTATCTGAATCTTCCTTCAGCAATTCTAGAATCCTAACAGCTTCATGTTTCTTCCTTAGATATGCCAGTATTATATTAATACTTCAAGCATTCTGCCATTAATCACTGGAGTTCTGATAAATTAGCCTAACTCAAATAAAACACTCCACTATATGATCCACTTTTCATAATCACAAGTTCAAGATTTTAAGTTTCCTTTGGTTGCCTTTTAACCATATGCATACGGTGTTTCTCGTGTTAAAGCTATATGATCAAATATCACAAGTTCACAAGTTCAAATTTTTAAGTTTCTTTTTATTGACTTTTAAATATAAACTTAAAAATGTTTCTCATTTTGATGAATTTATGTACATTCATTCTTCTGGATAGAGGGGGAAAGACCCTCTCGCCCCTTCTGCTCCACAAAAGGTTTTTCTCTTCCCTGAGCTCACCTTAAAGATTATTTGTGCTGTTAACAAGTTTATCTCTCCTGTAAACTTACAAAGATTCTTCTAAGCCTAAGGAAACCCACTCGGATCCACCTCTCATGGACCAATCTTGATAAGTACCCTTGTCAATCAATCCTAAGCCCCTTAACCTGTTGCATAATTCAGAGACTGGGGTTCCTCCCCTGTTCCCTCACTGCAACCACCAAGACCTAAGGGTTCAAATGTATATCTAAGAAAAGGTTTTCTTCCTAAATGTACTTAACTTTATTTTCTGCCTCTAATATGTATAAGTGTTTCAGCATCTTGCCAAGTCGAGGTGTTTACTCAAAACTACATCCAGCACAGCTCCAGAGAAGCAGCCCACAGATAGTCTGCTCTCACAGACACTTCTACTGGGCCTGTACCTTCCTACCCACGGATGGTTCCACAGACCCTAAACCACAATGAAACAACCAGCTCTCTCAGGACTTGACCTGAAACTCAATTTTCTTAGGTCCCCCAAAGACAAAACCATCACCCCAAAGTTAGCAGGAAGGAGCTAAAGATTATGATGACTTTGTTCCTGCCTCAGCATCACTTCTTCCTAGTTTCTCTCTTGTTTTTTTTGTTTTGTTGTTTTGTTGGGGTTTTTTTTTGTTTTTTGGATTTTTGGATTTGGTTTTTTGAGACAGGGTTTCTCTGTGTAACCCTGGCTGTCCTGGAACTGACTCTGTAGACCAGGCTGGCCTTGAACTCAGAAATCCTCCTGCCTCTGCCTCCCAGAGTGCTGGGATTACAGGCGTGTGCCACCACCACCCATAATCATTTTTTAATTAAACCAAAATGGAGGAATGTTAGCATTTCCTCGAGGCTCTGTCCAACAGTTACCTAGCAACAGCCAAGTAAAGCATCCTTGCTATAAAAGGACTGCTTGACCGGCCTCCCTCTCCCTCTCCCTCCCCGTCCCCCCTCCCTCCCCCTCTCCCTCCCCCTACCCCTCTCCCTACCCCTACCCCTACCCCTCCCTCTGCTCCTCCCCCTCCCCTCCCCCTCCCTCTGCTCCTCCCTCTCTCCCTACCCCTACCCCTCCCTCTCCTCCTGTCTCTCCCCTCCCTTCCCTCTCCCCCCTTCTCCCCACATTCCTCTCCCCCTCCATCTTTCCTCTGTCTACCTACTCTCTCCCTCTCATTCCCATGTGTCCCTGGCCAGCCTCTCCCCCTCTTTCTCTCTTCCTTTCTCTCTCTTTCTGTCCTTCTCTGTTCCCTTTCTTTCTCTGCCTCTACTCCCTTCCCCACACTCCTTCCCAGGACCCAAATTATCTTCCTCTTATGCCTGTGGTATGGCTGATAACCTCAGGCAGATGTATCAGCATGGGCCCACTAAGGCACCCCTCCCGCTGCATCATGGCACATTTTATAAAACACAGCACCAGTGAAAGTGGAACAGTCTCCTTCCAGCATGGGGAGAACCTGTCTTGTCCGGTCTCCCCACCACATCTTTCTCTCTCACACACAGGTATCCTGACTTCTCTGGATGCCGGACTCCAAACTGTAAGCTGAAATGAATCCTTTCCTTCTCGAGTTGTTTGTTGTTGTAGTGTTTTATTACAGCAATGGAAATCCAAGACACACGATAAAGAAGGGGGGATTACCTGTTCCCATTGTTTTTTAAATAGTTTGTTTTTATTTTTATGTACCTGTATGCTGGTGTGAGGGTGCCAGATTCACTGGAGCTGGAGTCACCGATAGTTGTGAGCTTCCATGTGGGTGCTGGAAGATGAACTCAGGTTCTGGAAGACCAGCCAGAGCTCTTAACTGCTGAGCCATCTCTCCATTACATGGCCTGCTATTGCTTTTTCTTTTTAGGAAAGTTTCTTTTGTTTTGTTTTGTTTTGTTTTGTTTTGTTTTGTTTTGTTTTGTTTTTTATGTTGTGAGGCACTGACCTGATCCCTGGGAGCTTAACTTGGGTTCTCTTGAAGAGCAGTGTGCATCTTAAACACTGAGAAGCCTCTATGCCCCCTTTGTTGCATCTTGTATGTGTGCTGCTAGGGATCGGACCCAGATTCAATGCCTGTCAGGCAAGCTGCTTGACCACGGAGTCTCTCATCACACTGAGCTGGGCGTGATGGCATATGCCTTTAACCCCAGCAAAGGCAGGGGGATCTCTGTGAGTTCAGGGCCATCCTGATTGACATAGCAAGTTCCAGGCCAGCCAGGGCTACATAATGAAACACTGTCTCAAAACAAAAACAAACAAAAAGATTTGCTTTATTTTTCAGTCTGTACATATTCGTGTCTCTGCAGAGGCCAGAGGAAGGTACTGGATCCTTGGAAGCTGGAGTTAGAGTAGGTGAGTCTCCATACAAGGGTCCTGGTAACTGAACCTGTGTCACTCGGAAAAGATGCAAGAGATCTTGATGACTGAGCCACCTCCCCCAGACCAGCTCTGCTGCTATAAATGAAGTGTGTATCAGAAGCTAAGATTTGCTGGAAGCTGTTTGTCCAGAGTCTGAGCCAGCCAGGACATCACGAAGTCCACAAAGGTGGCGGGGAATGGCGGGATTCTAAAGTGCAGGTATGAAGGTCGTGGAGTATGCGACCCAGGATGGCATCTCTAAACCTTCTGGGAAAAGAAGCTTGCCCTCCCTCAGGCTGACGCTGACGGGTTGATCTTGCAGTAAAGACTATGGTTTGGCTTCAGCAGTGTCTGTTAAACAAAGGGAGAAAGTGAGTTCCAGAGTGTATGAAGTGTACACTCTGGCCTGCGGGACGTACCGTCTGCAGCCCAGAGAGCCTGGGGCTTTTTATCCCTACCCTCAGATATCCCTCCCTTTTCATTGCACGACAGTCATACTAGTATCTCTAGGAATGGCCTAGGACCCTGCCCACTGTGACAGACAGATTCTGTCTAGGTAACTGCCCCACATTGCGTCACCTCCTGATGTTAGCACCATTATATAGGTCCAGCCCTGGTGAAAAGACCTGGATTTTGCATCTAATGAACAGGGCAAAGACCCCAGATGTCGGTGATTGCAAAGATACTACAATCTATCCCATAGATGTTTGCTTCTATTTGGCTTTGAAAGAAACAAGAAAGCTGGGTGGTGGTAGTGCACACCTTTAACCCCAGCATTCAGGAGGCAGAGGCAAGTGGATCTCTGCATTTGAGACCAGCCTAGTCTACAGAGTGAGTTCCAGGATAGCCAGGGCTACACAGAGAGGCCCTGTCTCAAACAACAACAACAACAACAATGAGAACAATGGGGAGAGAGAGAGAGAGAGAGAGAGAGAGAGAGAGAGAGAGAGAGAGAGAGAGAGTTGCAGAGAGGGACCCATAGAAAAAGGTTCTACTTGACAGTCAGTAAGAAACCGGGGCCACATAGGCTTGAAAATGGGTCCTCCCCTAGTGAAGCCCCACTTGAAACCTCAGGGGTCACCAGCACCTCCATTCCAGCCTTGCAGGAGGCTTATGTGGATGATGCTGACCTCCTGACCCACAGAGACTGGGAGATGATGAGTGTGTGTTATCCCGAGCTGCACAATCAGTGGTGATTCCACTGGGGAGAACTGACACAGAAAGCACCGCAGCACGGCCTGGACATCCTTCAACTTGACACACCCACCCCACGCCCTCTGCCTGGGTCGCTCCTCTCCTTCCTCCAGAGTACAGCAGGTCCTGGGCAGGCTACATAGACTCTCTCCCCATGCTAGAGAGCCTGGGAAGTCCAAGCTCTCACTCTGACAGCCTTCCTTACAACAACAAGTAGCACAAGGCTCCACGTTCTCTCCAGGTGGATGGGAGAAAGCCTCCTATGGGAGAATTCCAGAAAGAGCTTTCCCCTCAGACGAAGGAAACTTCCATGGCTCCCCTCCTTAACCTGATGGGGATCAATTTCAGAGTTCCATTTTTGGCAGTGACGGTGCCTTTAATCTCAGCACTTGGGAGGCAGAAGAAGGTGCATCTCTGAATTTGAGGCCAGCCTAGTCTACAGAGTGAGTTACAGGATAGCCAGGGCTACACAGAGAAACCCTGTCTCAAACAACAGCAACAAAGAAGTTCCATTTGTGAGAGGCACGGCTGACTGCAGAGCTTGCCAAACTGAACAAAAGACACACAATAGCATGAGCCAGTCTGGGTCTCTCCTAGAGAACTTGGACTTTGACATACTGAAGCTTGTGTGCCCATGGCGATGCATGCCTGCAACCCTAGTGCTTGGAAGGTCAAGGCAGGACTTCCATGAGTTCTAGACCAGCCTGATAGATCTAGAGAGTTGCAGAATAGCCTGGGCTACAGACTGAGACCTAGCAAGTGAAGCAAGATCAAGGAAATGAAAAAGTGGAGTGAGTGAGAACAGAAAGAGAAGAATGGAAGGGGAAGAGATGTAACCGGGAGCAACTGAGCAGAAGCACACACACACACAAGCACGCACACACACATGCACGCATGCACACACACATGTACATGTGCACACATGCACACGTGTATACGCATTCACATAAAAAACTAAGTGGGATGGAAAATAAAATATCTTGGATAAAGTGAAATGGAAAGACAGAAATGGTGTAGTGGGTATACCAGTGCTATCTATCTAGCACTGGGTAGACTGAGACCAAAGGATTATGAGTTCAAGGCCAGGGTGAACTACATGTTGAGACCATAGAAAAGGAAAGAGGAGAGAGGGAAAGAGAGGGAGATTGCGGGAGGTGGAGAGGGAGGGAGAGAGATTCAACAGAAGCAGAATGGAGTAAATGGGGTGAACAGACAGGTTTGGAAAAGAACTAGATAACAAAGGAAATTAAACAGAGTTGAAAAGGATCTTGTGAGAGCTGTGCACATGTGTACATGTGAATGCATGTGTGCATTGCACACATTTGTACCTCCATAGGTATATGTGCATGTTTGTGCATGTGTAGGTGCATATGCATGGAAACTAGCATTCACCTCAGATGTTGTTCCTCAGGAACTGTCCCCCTTGAGTGCTTTGTCTTGCTTCGGCGTTATTGTTATTACCCTGTTTTGTTTTTGAGACAGACTCCCTGGCCTAGAGCCTGTGGTTCTGCATGGTTCTGCATGGGGATTACAGAGCATGCCATCATATTCAGCTCTTATGCGGGGTTAGGACTGCACTGTCTTCTCAGTCCTTACAATTGAGAAGGTTCTTAAAGAGGAGCTCTGTTGGGCATATGTCCTACAGACTCCTCAGCAGAGGACAAAAGGTACAGGTCTATCTACCAGAGATGGCCTGACATCAGAATATGCAGCATCAGAATACCTCATAATTTAACTCTTCATTTCTGTCTGGTCCCGGGGGGACCAATTGTTCCTTCTGGATTTGAGGCAATGGCTTCCTGGGGCCCTCAGTAGCTGCTGAAGGAGGTTTCTTCTGAAAGTGAGTAAAGAAGTCAGGTGAGACCCATAGTCAAGATGGAGCAGAGGATGTCAACCCATACTCCTCGAAGGCACAGAGAAGCCAGGCAGTAGACCAGACATGGCCTGACATCAGAATATGCAGCATCAGAATACCTCATAATTTAACTCTTCATTTCTGTCTGGTCCCGGGGGGACCAATCGTTGCTTCTGGATTTGAGGCAATGGCTTCCTGGGGCCCTCAGTAGCTGCTGAAGGAGGTTTCTTCTGCAAGTGAGTAAAGAAGTCAGGTGAGACCCATAGTCAAGATGGAGCAGAGGATGTCAACCCATACTCCTCAAAAGCACAGAGAAGCCAGGCAGTTCACGCCTTTAATTTCAGCACTCGGGAGGCCAGAGCAGGTGAATCTCTGTGAGTTTGAGGCCAGCCTGGTCTACATAGTGAGTTCCAGGACAGCCAGAGCTACATGCAAGACAGAACCTGTGTGAAAAAAAAAATGGTACACCCAGCTCAGGGTTCTACAAAGAACCCCCAGTGAGGAGCAACTACAACTCCCAACTCACTGCTCGCTCTCTCTCGCTCTCTCTCTCTCTCTCATATCATTCTCCTGGCCAGTGCCACTTCACTGCAATCCAGCCCAAAGCCTGCTAGAAGGAGCAACACAGCAGCCAAGATCCTTGAATGAGATACGGATCCTTGTGTGGCCTTGGGCCATGACCTCCCCATCCCTGGAATTGCCCTGCAGTGAGAAAGGTTTAGACGGAATCAACTCTCAGCCTTGATGATCATAAAATGCTCTGGTCACATTTCCTACACAGTTTCTTTAACTAGATGCAGCAGGTCCAACCTACCTCATAGAACTGCTCTGGGGAGACACGTGGCGGTGGCAGTATCTGGGGAAAAAATGGATGGGGAAGAGTCATAGAGGCTGTGGGTGTACATGGGGTACATGACTTAGTAGTAGAGCCCCTGCCCAGAATCCCCCAGGGAGGAGCTGGGGGCGTGGCTCAGGGGTAGAGCCCTGCCTAGAATCCCCCAGTGAGGAGCTGGGGGCGTGGCTCAGTGGTAGAGCCCCGCCTAGAATCCCCCAGTGAGGAGCTGGGGGTGTGGCTCAGTGGTAGAGCCCCTGCCCAGAATCCCACAGTGAGGAGCTGGGGGCAAGGCTCAGTGGTAGAGCCCCTGCCCAGAATCCCCCAGTGAGGGGCTGGGGGCGTGGCTCAGTGGTAGAGCCCCGCCTAGAATCCCCCAGTGAGGAGCTGGGGGTGTGGCTCAGTGGTAGAGCCCCTGCCCAGAATCCCCCAGTGAGGAGCTGGGGGCGTGGCTCAGTGGTAGAGCCCCGCCTAGAACCCCCAGTGAGGAGCTGGGGGTGTGGCTCAGTGGTAGAGCCCCGCCTAGAATCCCACAATGAGGAGCTGGGGGCGTGGCTCAGTGGTAAAAGCTAGTCTAGCATGCTTAAGGCTGGGTTCAATCCCTAGCAATACACACACACACACACACACACACACACACACAGAGAGAGATATATAGAACAGAGTGAGAAAGGATGGATAGAAAGGGGGAGGAATGGCTATGGCAGCCTCTCACCCTAAGAGATAGGAACACCCTGCTGGACTGGCGAAGGTCCAGACATAAAGTACGGGAGTAGTGGCAGTATCCTAGGAGCTCACCCACCTTTCTGCCTCCGGCCTCCCCTTCGGGATTCTGCGTGCTGTCGTGCACAGTCTTTGGTTTGTCTAGAGAAAGCAAACCACACCCCAGAGCAAAAGTTAGGTTGAGACATAAGGACAGGGTGCTGCGTTTCCAGAACTTTCCCTCGTCCTCGGGACTTTCTTCCCATCGTGTCTCCGTGCTCTGTCTCCGGTGAGACAGAGCATTTAGTGATGCGGAGGAGCCATGGCGCGGTCATGAGCTGTGGGTGACCTGCCAGGGCCTCACTCCTTCTCCTTCGTGAAACTGTCTGTCCTCTGTAAAATGGAGCTGGGACCCAGGCATGTGGCTAATGGCCTGTAGTCCTAGCTGCGCTGGAGACCGAGGCGGGAAGGCTACAGTTTAAATGCTTTCTGGGCTACCACACCAAGTTCAAGGCTACATGGACATCCTGAAAGACCCTGTCTCAAGATGAAAAGTAAAATTTTTATTTTATATTTATGTATTTGTTGACTGATTGGTGTATTTATGTATTTATTTTAGGTTTTTTGAGACAGGGTTTCTCTGTGTATCCCTGGCTGTCCTGAAACTTGCTCTGTAGCCCAGGCTGGCCTCAAGCTCACAAAGATCTACATGCCTCTGCCTCCTGAGTGCTGAGATTAAAGGTGTGTGCCACCACCATCCTGTAAAAAGTAAAAATTTTTAAAATGAAAAAGTAGGCAGTCATAGTAGCACACGTCTTTAATCCCAGCACTGGGGAGGCAGAGGCAGGAGGATCTCTCTGTGTTCAAGGCCAGACTGGTCTACAGAGTGAGTTCCAGGACAGCCAGGGATACACAGAGAAACAATGTCTTGAAAAAAAGTAAAAGAAAAAAAACATAGATTAAAAGCACTTGCTGATGCTCTTTCAGAGGACAAGAATTTGGTGCCCAGCACTCATGTCAGTTGGTTCTAGCTCCGGGGGAGTTGATGCCCTTTTCTAGACTCTTCTAGAACCTTCTTCACTCTTGTGTGTATGTGTGTGCACGTACGTGCGCGCGCGCGCGCGCACACACACACACACACACCTGAAAAAAATGGGCTCAGAACATGTCTAGAATTCACCAGGCTGGGTATGGGACTGGGTGGAGAAAGAAGAGAAAGAAACAAGTGGGGGGGGGGAGAAGAGCGAGGGAGAGGGAGGGAGAGAGATAAGGAAGAGAGACAGAGACAGAGCAAGGTTAATGGGGACAGTGGTGCATCTCAGAGAGGACAAAGCGTCCCTGGGACCTGACAGTGACCTGGGGCTAAGCCAGGAGGAGAGTCCTAGGCTTCCCATAGCAGCTCCCACCCCGCCCCTCACAAGAGCACAAACTGTGGAGTCGCTTACTGTGTCTGGACTCCGGGGTGCTCTGCATCACAGAGGTGGGTGGCATGGTACTAGAGCTCGTTGTATCACTGGCTGATCTCCTGCGGGTCCTGAAACACATGTCCCTCATAATCTCATGGGGCGGGTTCTGGCCGGTTTCCATAGGTGCTGTCACATGTTCCTTACCCCCGCCTGCCTCCCTCCCCCCACCCTGCCATCCTCTTACCTGTCTGCTCTTGGGCAATGACCCAAAATGCCCTGAATTCCCAGGGTGCAGAGACAGCGTTCAGCACCGCGGACAGCAGCCATGCCTCCGTGCCCCCGCCCGCCCTTCCAGACTTCTTACCATCTGTCCTTTGTGCTGTAGAGGAAGTAACCCAGTCCTATCGCCAAAGCAATGGCAACCAGGATCCCGATAACGATACCAGCGATGGCTCCAGGAGACACAGAGGATGACTGGAGACCTCGGCCAAGAGAACAAAAACAAAACTAAGCGGGGAACACTTTCTTCCTATCCCCAGCCCCAATTCCAGAGTTCCAGCCATTGGGACTCAGCAATTGATAGTGTGATCAGTATCCTCCCCAGGGTACATTGGCTTGTGTTCGAGTCTCCCAACTGTGTGACACTGGGCACACTAATCAACTTCTCTGTGCATCAACTATGTCTTCAGTTGATGGACCAAGAATTGATCCGTATGCAAATATGTGTTTGGAAGAACTGCTTATTTGCATGGGTCAAGGCATGGAGTGAAGAAAAGGATTTTGATAACAGAAACTCAGATTTCCCTCAGATAAAGCCCCTTGACTCTCTAGGGCAGTGTGACTCTGAGCAGATACATTCACTCCAGAACTGAATTTTCTTATTGACAACGAGGAAAATGATGCCCACTACAGAGGCTGCCGCAGGGATGAGCAGAGACTGCACCTAGTCATGCCTGATGCGGAGCAGCTGACTGCACAACGCCTGACGCTTGCCCATCCATCTCTGTCTAAGCCTTTCACAGAGGGATGATGGCTCTCAGCTCAGGATTTGAGAAAGTGGCACTGGTTTGTGGAGTATTAAGATAGATCTTTCTGGGCTCTCTGTCTGCCAGTGTGTCTTTCTGTCTGCCTGTCTCCGTGTGTGTGTGTGTGTGTGTGTGTGTGTGTGTGTATGAGTGAGTGTGTGTGTGGGCTCTCTGTCTGCCAGTGTGTCTTTCTGTCTGCCTGTCTCCGTGTGTGTGCGCGCGCGCGCGCGCGCGTGTGTGTGTGTGTGTGTGTGTGTGTGTGTGTGTGTGTGTGTGTGTGATAGAGAGAAAGAAAGAGAGAGAGAGAGAGAGAGCTCTATTTCAAACGCATTGCTGCTGATTCATGCCCCCAGATCACTAGACTCCAGGCAGGCACTCGATAGCCCAGAAGTATCTTAAAATATGAGGCCTTTGCCTCCCAAGTAACTGGGGTTATATCCCTAAACTGTCTCCATAACTGTCTCCATTATTTTTTAAGTTTAGTTTTTATTACATTAAAAAATGTATGTGCAAAAGGAGGGGTGCTGGAGAGATGGCTCAGCGGTTAAGAGCACTGACAGCTCTTATGGAAGTCCTGAGTTCAATTCCCAGCAACCACATGGTGGCTCACAACCATCTGTAATGGGATCCAATGCCCTCTTCTGGAGCTGTCTGAAGACAGCGACAGTGTACTCGCATACCTAAAATAAGTAAATACATTTTAAAACAAAAGTTTATGTGCATGTATGCGCACACATGAATTGAATCTCCGTGGAGCTGGAGTTGCAGGCAGTTGCGAACCTCCCGATGTGGGTACAGGGAAGCAAACTCAAGTCCTCCATTACAGAAGCCAGAGCTCTTAACTTCTGAGCCAGCTCTCCTGCCCCTTGAGGTGCTTTTGCCCAGAATTCTGTTGCAGCAATGAGACAATGGTTAGTAATCAATATACTAACTCTGTAGATCTGTGAGGAGATCAATGGGATCAGGCATGACATTACTAGAACATTCAACATACATGATAGATACAATGGCAATGATGATGGTGTTAGGAAGATGATGGAGGAAATGGTTGTCTAGGAGATGCTAAGATGATGAAGGAAATGGTTGTCTAGGAGATGCTAAGATGATGAAGGAAATGGTGTCTAGGAGATGCTAAGCACTCTCAGTCTTTGCTCATGGCCTCATTTAAATTTGCATGAGGAGCAATCAAGCTCACCAACTGGCTTCTCTGAGCCTCAGTTTCTCCAATTATCAAATGGTCTAGCAGACACTCGTTCCAAACACTGAACTAGGGCATTTGGGAAGCTGTGTGGAATCTTTGGCTTGGAGGGCAACCAAAAACAGTGCTCATCTCTCCTGTGTGGTGGAGATAGTAATAAACTCATCCCATAACTGACTGTCTCAGGGCACCAAAAAGTTTGCTCAGCAGTAGATTACCTGTCTAGAATCCCCCAGTGAGGGGCTGGGGGCGTGGCTCAGTGATAGAGCCCTGCCTAGAATCCCCCAGTGAGGGGCTGGGGGCATGGCTCAGTGGTAGAGCCCCTGCCTAGAATCCCCCAGTGAGGGGCTGGGGGCATGGCTCAGTGGTAGAGCCCCTGCCTAGAATCCTCCAATGAGGGGCTGGGGGCGTGGCTCAGTGGTAGAGCCTCTGCCTAGAATCCCACAGTGAGGGGCTAGGGGCGTGGCTCAGTGGTGGATGCCATGCCTAGAATCCCTTTGAGGATCAAAGATGTGGCTCAGTAGTAGAACACATGGTTCAGGCATGTGGCACAACCTTATACAAAATTTAGTTTAGCAAACACACTGTGCCAAGCGCAAGTCAATAAATTTTATAAATGCTCATCAATCTTCAATAACTATAACAACATGTATAAATACCTTCATAGACAATTATTCAGCCACAATATCTGCCCCAACACTAAGAGTAACTGGGACCCCCCTGGATCCAGGGACACATGAACCCCTACCCAGCCAGTGGCACGGGATCCTTCCAGTCTGAGCCTGTGCCCTGAGCAGACCTTGGGCTCTGGTTCTGAGCCTAGTCCCATAACACCCAGAGGACTCTCGACTCCCAGGAGCTCTAACATACCCAGGATCACAGTTTGAACTGCACTCAGAGCAGATCTGGGGTGCTGGCTCTGTACACACTCCTACAACATCCAGAGGGAGCCTGACTCCCAGGTGCTCTGAAACACCCAGAATGACAGGAGAGGCAACAACATCTGTCCTAACATGCAGAGTAACTGGGTAACCCAGGATCCAGGGACACAAGAACCCCAACCCAGCCAGTGGCATGGGTTCCTTCCAGTCTGATTCTGCACCTGGAGCAGGCCTGGGGTGCTGGCTCTACACCCACTCTTAAAATACCCAGAGGGAGCCCGACTCTCAGGTGCTCTAAACCGCCCAGGATCACAGGATCTCAGGTTCTCTGACACTCCCAGAATCACAGGAACACAGGATCACAGGATCACAGAGGAAAATCAATTCCCAGCATATTGAGCACACCAGGAAGCACTGGAGTTCTGACACATTCAATATCACAACTGAGACCACAAAATCTTTCACAACACCCCATGTAACTGGGACCCCCAGGGGAACCAGGGAAACACAAACCCCTGCCCAGCCAGACACACACATTACTTCCAGCTTGCACCTGTGCCCAGAGCAGACCCAGAGATCTGGCTCACCACCCACCCCTGCAACACCCAGAGGAATCTTGACTCCCAGGAGCTCAGTCACACCAGGATCTCAGGATCCCAGAGGCAGTTTGACTCCCAGGAGCTTTGACACACCCAGAATCTCAGATCACAGGATCACAGAGGCAGCTGGACTCTGAGGAGTTCTGACACAACCAGGATTACAGGAGGAAAGGCTCCAGTCAGAGGCAGCAAGGGCAGGTAGCACTAGAGATAACCAGATGGCGAGAGGCAAACACAAGACCCCAAGCAACAGAAACAGAAACCAAGGCTACTTGACAACATCAGAACTCAGTTCTCCCACCACACCAAGTCTTGGCTACCCTATCACACCTGCAAAGCAAGATTCAGATCTAAAATCATATCTCATGAATATGATAGAGGAATTTAAGAAGGGCATAAATAACTCCCTTAAAGAAATATAGGAGAACAAAGGTAAACAAAGAGAAACCCTTAAAGAGGAAACACAAAATCACTTAAAGAATTATAGGAAAACACAACAAAATATTGTGGAGGAATTAAACAAAATCATCCAGGATCTAAAAATGGAAATAAAAACAATAAAGAAATCACAAAGGGAGACAACCCTAAAAGCAGAAAACCTAGGAAAGAGATCAGGAGTCATAGGTGCAAGCATCAGCAACAGAACACAAGAGATAGAAGAGAGAGTCTCAAATAGAGAAGATACCATAGATCGATGCAGAAGTCAAAGAAAATAAAAAAATCTCCTAACCCAAAACATCCAGGAAATCCAGGACACAGTGAGAAGACCAAACCTAAGGATAATAGGTATAGAAGAGAGCAAAGATTCCCAACTTAAATGGCCAGTAAATATCTTCAACAAAATAGGAGAAAACTTCCCTAACCTAAAGAAAGAGATGCCCATGAACATGCAAGAAGCCTACAAAACTCCAAACAGACTGGACCAGAAAGGAAAGTCCTCCCATCATATAATAATCAAAACACCAATGCACAAAACAAAGAAAGAATATTAAAAGCAGTAAAGGAAAAAGGTCAAGTAACATATAAAGGCAGATGGGCAGAATTACACCACACTTCTTGCCAGAGACTATGAAAGCCAAAAGAGCCTGGGCAGACAGATGTCATGCAGACCCTAAGGGAACACAAATGCCAACCCAGGCTACTATACCCAGCAAAACTCTCAATTACCATAGATGGAGAAACCAAGATATTCCATGACAAAAACAAATTTACACAATATCTTTCCACAAATCCAGCCCTTCAAATGATAATGGATAGAAAACACCAACAAAAGGAGGGAAACTACATCCTAGAAAAAGCAAGAAATTAATCTTCTTTTAACAAACCAAAAAGAAGAGAGCCACACAAACATAACTCTATCTCTAATAACAAAAATAACAGGAAGAAACAATCACTTCTCCTTAATATCAGTGGACTCAATTCTCCAATAAAAAGACATAAACTAACAGACTGGATACATAAACAGGACCCAACATTTTGATGCATACAGGAAACTCACCTCAGGCACAAAGACAGACACTACCTCAGGGTAAAAGGCTGGAAAACAATTTTCCAAGCAAATGGTCCCAAGAAACAAGCAGGTGTAGCCCTTCTAATATCGAATAAAGTCTAGCGTAATTTTGGTAGGTATGTCTTTATGTGTTACTTGATCTTGTCCTTTACTGCTTTCAGTATTATTTCTTTGTTCTGTTCATTTGTTGTTTGGATTATTATGTGATGGGAAGAATTTCTTTTCTGGTCCCACCTGTTTGGAGTTCTGTAGGCTTCTCATCTGTGTGCATCTCTTTCTTTAGGTTAGGGAAGTTTTCTCCTATAATTTTGTTGAAGATGTTTGCTGGCACTTTGAGTTGGAAATCTTCACTTTCTTCTATACCTATTATTCTTTTCATTGTGTCCTGGATTTCTTGAATGTTTTGAATTAGGAGCTATATGCTTTTTCTATTTTCTTTGACTATTATGTCAATGTCTTCTAGGGTATCTGTTACGACTGAGATTCCCTCTTCTATCTTTTGTATTCTGATGGTAAAGCTTGCATTTATGACTCCTGATCTCTTTCCGAGGTTTTCCATCTCCAAGGCTGTCTCCCTTTGTGTTTTCTTTAATGTTTCTATTTCCATTTTTAGATCCTAGAGGGTTTTGTTCAATTCCTTCACCTGTTTGATTGTGTTTTCCTGTATTTCTTTAAGAGATTCATTTGTGGAGCTGGAGAAATGGCTCAGTGGTTAAGAGCACTGACTGCTCTTCCAGAGGTCCTGAGTTCAAATCCCAGCAACCATATGGTGGCTCACAACCATTCTTAATAAGACCTGATGCCTTCTTCTGGGGTGTCTGAAAACAGCTAGTGTACTTACATATAATAAATAAATAAATCTTTGGGCCGGAGACAGTGGGGCTAGAGAGAGAAGAAAAGATGTCTGAGAACAGCTACAGTGTACTTACATATAATAAATAAATCTTTGAGAGAGAGAGAGAGAGAGAGAGAGAGAGAGAGAGAGAGAGAGAGAGAGAGATTTGTTTCCTCTTAAAGGACTTCTACTTGTTTACCTGTATTCTCCTATATTTCTTTAAGTGAGTTATTTATGTCCTTCTTAAATTCCTCTATCATCTTCATGGGATATGATTTTAGATCTGAATCTTGCTTTTCTGGTGTGATGGGGTAGCCAGGACTTGGTGTGGTAGGAGAACTGGGTTCTGATGTTGTCAAGTAGCCTTGGTTTCTGTTGCTTGGGGTCTTGTGTTTGCCTCTCGCCATCTGGTTATCTCTAGTGCTACCTGCCCTTGCTGTCTCTGACTAGAGCCTGTTCCTCCTGTAATCCTGGTTGTGTCAGAACTCCTCAGAGTCCAGTTGTGTCTGTGATCTGTGATTCTGGGATCCTGTGATTTGAGATCCTGGGTGTGTCAGAGCTCCTGAGAGTCAAGCTGCCTCTGGGATCCTGAGAGATCCTAGTGTAACCAAGCTCCTGAGATTCTGGGTGTGTCAGAGCTCCTGGGAGTCAAGCTGCCTCTGGGTGTTGCAGGGGTGGGTATGGAGCCAGTGACCTGGGGTCTGCTCTGGGCACCAGTGCAAACCATGGAAACTGGGAGGAACCCCTGTCTCTGGCTGTGTGGGAGTTCCTGTGTACCTGGATCCTGGGGTCACAGTTATACTGGGCACTGGATCAGATGTTGTGGCCTCACCTGTGATCCTAGGTGTGTCCAAATTGATTCATTCTTATGCCCGTGTACAAAGCTCAAGTCCAAGTGGATCAAGGGCCTCCACCTAAAACCAGACACACTGAAACTAATAGAAAAGAAACTGGGGAAGAGCCTTGAGCACATGGGCACGGGCAAAAATTTCCTGAATAGAACAAAAATGGCTCAAGCTCTAAGATACCTTAGACAAATGGAATCTTATAAAATTGAAAAGCTTCTGTAAGGCAATGGATACTGTCAATAGGACAAAATGGCAACCTACAGATTGAGAAAATATCTTTACCAAACATACATACAATAGACAGCTAATATCCAATATATACAAAGAACTCAAATCTTCAGAGAACCAAATAACCCTATTAATAATGTGGTACAGAGTTAAACAAAGAATTCTCAACTGAAAATCTCTAATGGCTGAAAAGCACCTAAAGAAATGTTCAACATCCTTAGTCATCAGGGAAATACAAATGAAAACAACCCTGAGATTCTACCTCACACCAGTCAGAATGGCTATGATGAAAAACTCAGGTGACAGCTGGTGCTGGAGAGGATGTGGAGAAAGAGGAACAGTGGAGACTGCTGGTGGGATTGAAATCTGGTACAACCACTCTAGAAATCAGTTTGGCATTTCCTCAGAAAATTAGACATAGTACTACCTGAGGACCCAGATATACCCAGAAGATGCTCCTACATGTAATAAGGACACATGCTCCACTATGTTCATAGCAGCCTTATTTATAATAGCCAGAAGCTGGAAAGAACCCAGATGTCCTTCAACAGAGGAATGGATACAGAAAATGTGGTCCATTTACACAATGAAGCACTACTTGGCTATTAAAAACAATGAATTCATGAAATTTTTAAGCAAATGGATGGAACTAGAAAATATCACCCTGAGTGAGGTAACCCAGTGACACAAAAAAACACACATGGTATGCACTCCCTGATGAGTGGATATTAGCTCAAAAGCTCCAAATACCCAAGATGCAATTCACAGACCACATGAAGCTCAAAAAGAAGGAAGACCAGAATTGTGGATGCTTCTTAGAAGGGGGAACAAAATACTCATAAGAGAAAATACAGAGACAAAGTGCAGAGCAGAGACTGAAGAAAAGGCCATCCAGAGACTGTCCCATCTGGGGATCCATCTCATACACTGTCATTATTTTGGGCGCCAAGAAGTACTTGCCGACATAGCTGTCTCCAGAGAGGCTCTTCTAGAGCATGACAAATACAGATATGGATGCTTGTAGCCAACCATTGGACCGAGCACGGGGGCCCCAATGGAGGAGTCAGAGAAAGGACTGAAGGAGATGAAGGGGTTTGCAACCCCATAGGTAAACCAATAACAACCAATCAGACCTACCCCTCCCCAGAGATCCCAAGGACTAAACCACCAACCCAGGAATACACATGGAGAGACGCATGGCTCCTGCTGCATATGTAGCAGAGGACGGCTTTATTAGACATCAGTGGGAGGTAAGGCCCTTGGACCTGTGAAGGCTCAGTGCCCCAGTGTAGGAGAATGCCAGGGTGGGGAGGCAGAAGTGAGTGAGTGGGTGGGGAGCACCCTCATAGAAGCAGGGGTGGAGCATCGGATAGGGGCTTTCTGGGAGATGGGGGGTGTAAACCAGGAAAGGAAGAACATTTGAAATGTAAATAAAGAAAATATCCAATAAAAAAGAAAAAGAAAAAAAGACAGTTATTCAGAGGCCCTGAGTAATTGAATACATTTCTCCCAATGACCCACTAATAAGAGCTGGAGCCGGGATTTGAACGGATAATCAGTGACACTAGGTTTTCCTGTTAAGATCTCAAAACAAGAGGCTAGAGAGATGGCTCAGTGGTTAAGATTACAGGCTGCTGCTCTTCCAGAGGACCTGAGTTCAATTCCCAGATCCCACATGGTGGCTCACAACTGTCTGTGAATCCAGTTCCAGGGGATCCACTGCTTTTCTGACCTCCACGGGTACCACGCATTCATGTGGCACACATGCATATATGTAAGCAAATACCCATTGTGGTGGCTCAAGTCAGAATGACCACCATAGGCTCACGCACTTCACTGCGTGGGCCCCAGTTAGTGGTGCTCCCTGGGAAGAGGTCGGTCTTACTGGAGAAGGTGTGGCCTTGTTAGGGGAGGGGTGTCCCTGGGGGTAGGCCCAGTCCTGCAGACCCGCTGGACTTGTGCAGCACCGTGCCTGCCTACTGCCACGCTCTCCACCATGATGACAATGGACTGACCCTCCAAAACTGTAAGCAAGCCCTCAATTGAATGCTTTCTTTTTCTATAAGAGTTGCTTTGGTCATGGTGTCACTTCGTAGCAACAGAACAGTAATTAAGACACCAAGACACATAAAATAATTTAATTAATTTTTTAAAAGATCTGAACAAGCTGCGAAGTTGGTTTGGTTAGAAAACTGCTTGCCTCCCCAGCACAAGGACCTGGGTTTAATCCTCAGAACCCATATTACAAAAATCCTGGTGGCGTGTACTTACAACCTCAGAGCCAGGGAGGCAGAGCCAGGTGGCTCTGGGGCTCAAATCAGCTACACAATGAAAGACCCTGTCTCAAAAAAATAAATAAATAAGGTGGATGATGCCTGCAGAACAACACCTGAGGTTGACCTCTGACCTCTGCACATGGACACACGCATCTGTCTGCACACTCATGAACCTACACACACACACACACAAACACACACACACACTGACACACACACACAGACACACACACACAGAGAGAGAGACACACACAATTAAAGAACTCAGGCCAGGTTTCTCTACCAGACATATTGTATGACTTTACTGTTTATTAACTGTGGATGCTCTCCTTTTTTCTCAGGTTATATCCAAGATCCACTCTCTAAGCAATTCTAGAATGCAGCCATCGTAGGCAGGGCTAGTGATGCATGGCTGGCTTTTCAGTATTCAGGAGGCTGAGACAGGAAGATCAAAAGTTTGGAGCCATAGGCCTGGGGTGGTGGCATATGCCCTTAATCAGCATTGCCTTAAAAAAGGAAGGAAGGAAGGAAGTGATGGAACTAAGGAAGGAAGGAAGGAAGGAAGGGGAAAGGAAAGGAAAGGAAAGGAAAGGAAAGGAAGGGAAGGGAAGGGAAGGGAAGGGAAGGGAAGGGAAGGGAAGGGAAGGGAAGGGAAGGGAAAAGAAAAGAAAAGAAAAGAAAAGAAAAGAAAAGAAAAGAAAGGTGTAGGGCCATCCTGGGCTACACAAAGAGAACCTGTCACAAAAACATAGTATCATGAGACTGTGGGAGTGGCTCAGTGGTTAAGGGCTCATACTGCTTTTGAAGAGGTCCCAACCTCAGTTTCCCAGGACCCAGGTCTGGCAGCTCACAGCTGCCTCTATCTCCAGCATCAGGCGGTCTGACACCGTCTTCTGGCTGCTGAGGGCACGTGCATTCATGTGCACGTACCCACACAGACACACATCCATATAATTCAAGAACATTTTAAGTAACAGCATAAACCCATCTACAGGTAAAAAGGATAAGATCTAAATAACATCTGGAGTGGTCGGCACCACTGAGGTGATGCTCAACTCCAGCCTGACCCTGCAGTGCCGGGCAGACTCCGATCAACAAAGAAGTCACCGGAACACACAGTAGAAAGTACAGGCTGCCTGAGCATGGGGTGTTGGGGTTCTGTGACTCTGGACTGGAAACCTAGCAAGTCACCACCACACTTCAGGCCATGACAGACGAGAGGCAGGTGGCTAGAGACACGTGGGGAAAATCAGGTGGATTCCAGAGGGAAGGAACATAGAGCGACTCACCCACCACCATGACCAGGACAGAGGCGGATCGGGACAGGCCGGTGACATCATTGGAGCTTGTGCAGCTGTAAGTGCCCTGATGCTCCTGCCTCAGTGCCTCAATGCTCAGCTGCTCCCCAGCAAGCACTTCAGAGGAGTGCTCATGGATCCAGTGATACCTGGCACCTGGTTCGGAGTCCGCCCAGCAGTGCAGCGTCAGGCTGGAGTTGAGCGTTACCTCAATGGTGCTGACCACTCCAGATGCTGACCCCTGGGTGATGTCCACTTGGTCGGGGCCATCTGCAAAGTCACACATCATGAGTCTCCAATGCAAAATTACCAATTTTTTTTTTCTTTTCTGCTTTTCTTGTTTCTTTTGCTTGTGTTTTGCTTTGGGGGTTTTTGCTGTTGTCGTCATTGTTATTTTGGTACTTTTGGATTTCTTTTTGTTTCTTTCTTTTTTTTTTTTTGAATTTTTTTTTTTGAGACAGGGTTTCCCTGTGTAGCCCTAGCAGTCCTGGAACTCACTCTGTAGACCAGGCTGGCCTTGAACTCAGGGAGCTCTGCCTGCCTGTCTGGTGAGCACTGGGGTTAGGGTTGTACCACCACTCCCTGGCAGTCTTTTGGTTTCTTGTGGGCTTTAACTTGTTTTGCGGCAGACTCAAATAGCAAAGGCTGTTCTCAAACTCACTCTTTAGCCAAGAACGTCGGGATCCTCCAGCCTCCATGTCTTGAATACTGGGATTGTAGCCACATACAACATACAACAGCAAGTGGCTTAGCTTTCCTCCTTAATTTGAACTAAAGAAATTCCAGCTTTCACAGGGAAAGCACAGACTTTGCTGGGTTCTGTTATTTTGGGCTTGTTTGTTTGTTTACAAGGTTTCTTTGTGTAGCCCTGACTGTCCTGGAACTCAGGGAGATCCACCTGCCTCAGCTTACAGAGTGCTGGGTAGGCATGTGCCACGACTCCCAGCTTTGACTTTTGTTTGAAATTGTGGGTAGACACGTGTTCACGTGTGTGGGGGGGGGGCTAGCACAGTTCCCCTTATCTAGTTCATCAGACTATATATACCTCTTGTCTGTGGCGAGGAACATGAGTGTGGCATGACGTGCACGTGAAGGATGACTTGCAGGAGACAGTTCCCTCCTTCCACCCTGTGGGTCCTGAGGATTGAACTCAAGTCGTCAGGCTTTGGGGCAAGCACCTTTACAGTGAGCCATCATGCTGGCCCTTGTTTACCTCTTTAGGGTCCATCTGCTACACTACATGTTGAGTAATGGCTGAGACAGCTCTGCCCAGCCCCCAGATCCATGCCTTGCATGCAAAAGGGCTTGAAGTTCAGTAGTCATCAACTTTCCCAATGCTGCAACCCTTACAGTTCCTCACGTTGTGGTGACCCCACTACCACTACCACCTCCATAAAATCATTTCGTTGCTACTTCCTAATGGTAATTGTGGTAATGGTAATTATGAAACATATTGTAAATGTTCACAAAAATTTACAGGAGGAGGGCAGGAGACAGAGGGCTGCCAAAGGCCTGGAGACCTACAGGGTGAGAAGCACTGGGTGATGCGCTCACCAATTAAAGAGTGCGGCTTTCTCTTTTCCTCTCTTTTCCTTTCTTCTCTTTCTCTCTTTGTTGTTGCTTTTATGTGTTTGCCTTTTCAGATCACTGCTGACCTCAAATTTGCAATCCTCCTGTCTCAGCCTCCCATGTGCTGGGATTATAAGTGTGTACCACTGCCTCCAGAAAGAACTGACTCCTGAAAGAGGCCTGGATAGGGAACAGAGGGAGGGAGGGAGAAAAGAGGCACCGAGCCAGACCCGGCCACTCACAGTTGATGGTGAGCTTCAGAGGGACGCTGCGCGCCTGGCTACCCCAGTTCCACACCTCACACTCATAGGGCCCAGTGTCATCTCTCTGAAGGCCATGGATGGTCAGGGTTCTGTTTTGGGATGACAGTGTCAGGCGCTCACTAGGCCTGAGAAGCTGACCCTTCAGAAACCAATGAACACCAACCCTCTGGTGGCTGGTTTTGCAGGTCAGATTCACGGAGGTGGCGTTCTCCACGAGGGCCGAGGTTGGGAGCTCGATAGACGGCGCAGTCAATGTTTCTGGAAACACACGTGGATACAGGGTCAGGATCAAGGAAAGATTGCTAAGATTCCTACACTGCCAGAGATGTCACAAGCCCTTAAGCCTAGCACTTGGGAGGTAGGCGCAGCTCTGTGAGTTCAAGGCCAACGTGGTCTACATAGCAAGTTACAGGTCCGCTAGGCTAAATAGTGAACCCAAGTGTCAAACCAACAAAAGCAAAAACAACCCTGAGTTCTCCAGGGGTGTATGTGAGCATGTGTGTGTTGGGGACTGGACCACGGAGCTTGTGTGGAGAACACAGGTGGCTTTTGTGGATGAGTAGGTATGTGTGACAATAGCATAAGAATGTTATGTGTTTTGTGTGGGAGAAGAGTTTGTGGGATTGGGGTGTGTTTATGGGGACTGTTGATTTTGTGCCTGCTTTATATGTTGTGTTGTGTGTGTGTGTTATGTCTGTGAATTGTATGAACAGAATGCACACGCACTCTGTGTTTACACACACACACACACATCTTGTTTCTGAGTGTGTATTCCATATCTGTGATATTGCATATGTTATGGTACATATTAAGTGTTCCTTACATGTTTTACTGGAGACTGCAATATGTATGTTACATATATGTATGTTGCCTGGGTCTATATATTTTTGTTTGTTTGTTTGTACTATCAGGGACTTGTCCTAGAGACTCCTAAATTCTAAACAAGTGCTTTTCCACTGAGCCACGCCCCCAGCCCCTCACTGGGGGATTCTAGGCAGGGCTCTACCACTGAGCCACGCCCCCAGCCCCTCACTGTAGGATTCTAGGCAGGGGCTCTACCACTGAGCCATGCCCCCAACCCCCTCACTGGAGGATTGTAAACAGGCAATCTACCAAGGAGCACTGAACTCCGTGGTATTCTGGGACAGGGCCTCACTAAGTTACACACACTGGCCTTGAACTCACTATGTAGCCTTGAAGTTATTTGGGTTTTTGTTTGTTTGTTATATTTGTTTTAATTTGGGTGGTGAGATGGCTCAGTGTCTGTCTTTGATATGTTTGCTCTGTATTTTGTATTGAGTATGTGTGTGTTTCATGTATTTGTATCTTCTATGACTGTCATATGCCTGTTATGTATGTGTGTTGTGTTGCTATGTGTATGTGTTGTATATAAGTCATATGTACCTATTGTATGTGTGAGAGTGGCCCATATTTATAATCAGTCTTCTGGTGTATATGGAGTATGGGCTGTGTTAGTTTACCTATAGATACACGACTCCTTCCTATTCAAAGAATCGAAAATGAGCACCCACAGAGAGGTGAGAAGGTCTTAAATATGTGCCAAGCTGGCATTATGCCCTTCCCTGTGATAAGAACCACGCCCTGACACCTCTCACATGGGAAACTGACCTCTGGTTCCTCCTCAAAACCTGAGGTGGGACTGGGGCCTCAGCTTTTCCTTGAGAGTATAACAATTACCACTCACTGTCTCTTCAAAACACCATCATGACTCCAGACCCACCCAGGTAATCAAAGAGTTCCCCTAAAATCCCAGACTAAGTCTCTGGCCCCTTGTAAAACCTCAGCTCCGGATCCCTTAAAGAAGCAGAAGAGAAACCAGGAAATAACACTCACCAAGCACTTGGACTTCGACAACACCTAGGCGGGACAAGTTGGTGACAGCGTTGGACACCAGACACCTGTACAAGCCCTCATGTTCCCTGGACACAGTCTGGATGGAGAATGCTTCTGTGGTGGAGGGCTGGAGGGAGTCACTTGGGACATACCAGGCATAGGCAGGGGGAGGGTAACTCTGTGTCTCCACCCGGAAGTTCACAGCCTGGCCTTCCATCACCTCAACCACGTCCCCAGTGACTACTTCTGAGTCCAGCTTGATTGACACAGGGTCAGGACCATCTGAGAGGGTGGGAACAAGCATGGCAGAGGCCTTAGGATCAGGGGCAGATCGCTTATGGGGACATGCTCTACGTGCTGCTTTCTTCTCCATTTAGTTAAAAGGGCAGTAAGGATCTGATGGAGGTGGGGTCTGGTGGAGGTGGGGTCTGATGGAGGTGGGGGTCTGATGGAGGTGGGGGTCTGATGGAGGTGGGGGTCTGATGGAGGTGGGGTCTGATGGAGGTGGGGGTCTGATGGAGGTGGGGTCTCATGGAGGTGGGGTCTGATGGAGGTGGGGGTCTCATGGAGGTGGGGTCTGATGGAGGTGGGGGTCTCATGGAGGTGCGGTCTGATGGAGGTGGGGTCTGATGGAGGTGGGGGTCTGATGGAGGTGGGGGTCTCATGGAGGTGGGGTCTGATGGGGGCGGGGTCTGATGGAGGTGGGGTCTGATGGAGGCGGGGTCTGATGGAGGTGGGGGTCTGATGGAGGTGGGGGTCTGATGGAGGTGGGGTCTGATAGAGGTGTGGTCTGATGGAGGTGTGGTCTGATGGAGGCGGGGTCTGATGGAGGTGGGGGTCTGATAGAGGCGGGCTCTGATGGAGGTGGGGATCTGATGGAGGTGCGGTCTGATGGAGGCGGGGTCTGATGAGGTGGGCTTATTATAGATGTCATACTGTTTTAAAAGTCAGGTTTTAATTCACTACAGTGGCTATTTCAGATGGAACCCTAATGTTTGGATGTAATCCTTCCTGTTTGAAGCCTACATTTGTTTTCTTTGCTGTAGGGTTTGCTTGGGATCAAACCCAGGGCTCATTTGTGCTAGACAAGAACTGTAATCCTCGACTTCACTTTCATTCCATAAATCCTCTCTGGGCCTCTCTGAGACAATGCAGTGCCAGGGAAGCGGGTGTCCGCAACGGGTAAATGAACCTGGAAGACTCACAGTTCACCGTCAGCGAGGCAATGTCACTTTTCTGACCCTCAGAAAAGTCACGCTGTACTTCACACAGGTAAGACCCCCAGTCCTCACGCTGGACAACAAGGATGGTGAGGGTCTTGTTATCTGCAGACAGCACCATGCGCTCATTCACCGCGAGTGGAGAGTTGTTGTAGACCCAGTGGACGGTGACATCATCAGCGTTGGTGTTACAGTAGAAGACTGCCGTGTCCCTCTGCTCCGTGACGAGACTCTGACTGACTGTGAGGGTGGGACCCAGTGCAGCTGCAGAGAGCGAGATGAAGAAGTCATGGCAGCACACAGAGACACAGAACAAGAAAGCCACACGGATCTGATGACACTGGAAAGGACCAGAATGACCAAAAAGACATTCTGGAGATGGACTGAGCTCAGTGCTACACATGTAAACCCCGTGTGCTTGAAGTATATGTAAATTTTTATTTAAAAGTTATTTTTCTCGTGTGAATATAAGCACATATGTGTGCAATACCTATGGAGGCCAGGAGAGGGCACTGGATTACCTTGGAGGAGAAGCTAACAGCAGCGGTGCAGGCGCTAGGAACTGAATTCATGTCCTCTGCAAGAATAGCAAGCGCTCCTGGTGCTGACCCATCTCCCCACCCTGCTGTAAACTTTCGCATCCTTCTTCAGATCTCCATGCACCATCAAATGGGGCTGAGTAAGTGGCACAGAGGGTGTGGGGCGTAGTGGGAGCATCGGGATATCGCCCATGGATGCCGGCCGACCTCAGCCATTGGCGCTAGCTGAGCGGCTGTGGGATTGGGCAAGTGGAGGTGAATCCCTGGGCTACGGTAATCTTAAAGGCTATAGCTTGGCTTCCGTTCCAGAATTGTCTCTGCTCTACGAAGGTGTGAGAAGCAGCTGCCTCCCGACACTCCCACCTTATACCCTTCTGACTTTCTTGGGCTGGAGCTCCCTACATCATGAGCTAAAATAAATCCTTCCTCCCTCCAATTGTTTTATGGTCACAAGGAAAGTAACTGAGGCTGAAGGGATGGCTCAGTGGTCAGGAGAGCCTGCTGCCCTTGCAGAGGACCTGGGTTCAATTCCCAGCACCCACCCTGGGCAGCTCGCAAGCACAAGGAACTCTAGCGCTCAGGGCTCTGAGGCCCTCTTCTGGAGCTGGGCACGTGCATATAAGCAAGCTCCAAGGAAATGCTTTGTTGTAGCTGGATGTAGTGGTGCACGCCTTTGATCCCAGCACTCAGAAGACAGAGGCAGCAGAGTCGTGAGTGTGATACTAGCATGGTCTGCAAAACAAGTCCAGGACAGCCAGAGCTACACAGAGAAACCCTGTCTCAAAATCAAACAAACAAATAAACAAATCTTTTTTTTAATATAAGAGTTAGTCCCTGTGCATTAGTGGTGGTGCACGCCTTTAATCCCAGCATTTGAGAGGCAGAGGCAGGCAGATTTTGGAGTTCAAGGCCAGCCTGGTCTACAGAATGAGTTCCAGGAGAGCCAGAGCTACACAGAGAAACCCAGTCTTGGAAAACCAAAACAAAAAACAAAAAAGCAAAAACAAAAAGAAAACAAAAAAAGTTAGTCATGGTGTCTCTTCACAGTGATAGAATAGTGGCCAAGGAGGTCTGGAGAGATGGCTCAGCGGTTAAGAGCTCTAACTGTTCTTCTGAAGGTCCTGAGTTCAAATCCCAGCACCCACATGGTGGCTCACAATCATCTGTAATGAGATTTGATGCCTGCTTCTGGAGTGTCTGAAGACAGCTACAGTGTACTTACATAATAAATCTTTGGGCTAAAGAGAGCAACCATTTGTAATGAGATCTGAGCAATGTTTTTTTAAAAAAAGAATAATGACCAAGACCTACTACTGCTGCTTAGTCATGGTGTTCTACCACAGCAATAAAAACCCTAACTAAGACAGGAATTAGTGCCAGTGGAGGTCTTGGGATGTGTTTGTAAAGATTTATTTATCTTATGTATATGAGTACACTGTAGCTATCTTCAGACACACCAGCAGAGGACATCGGATCCCATTACAGATGGTTGTGAGCCACCGTGTGGGTGCTGGGAATTGAACTCAGGACCTCTAGCAGAGCAGTCAGTGCTCTTAACCACTGAGCCATCTCTCCAGCCCCAGGTCTCAGGATATTGCTGTGACAAACCTGACCCTGTTTTGGTAAAGAATTGTGGGAATTCTCTGGAACTTTGGGATAGAAACGCCATTGAGTGCTCAGAGCTTAATGACCACTTGCGGAACTTAGCTGATTATGAGAACAGTGAGGACTGTAAGCCTGGCTGGTGACTGGTGACGTCTCACAGGGAAGGGTCTATCAGCGTCACTCCACGTTTTGAATCAAGAACCACAAACAAGAGACTTTGCTTTGCTGGGACAATGGAGGCTGCTCAGCAGGAGCTGGGGGCGCTGCCGCGATTAAGAAGAGAGCAGCAGCAGTGAGGTCACATCTTCAGGGATGCGTCTCCTTAGCTCAGAATAGCGGGTCTGTTGTCCGGAGGGGTCTGAGGCTGCATCTGTCCCCGGCAGCTGACCTCGGTCAGAGTCACCCGGCCAGGTGTGATGACACTGTAGAGAACACTTGAGGCGACCGCGCAGCAGGGCGGGGCCGGAGTCCCATGGGATGACTGCCAAGTACAGCGACAGCCACAGGGTGGAGCCGGCCTGAGCCCAGGAGACGTGCTGTGCGTGCGGTGCCAAGCCCTCTGGAGCCAGAAGTGCGACATTGAGCTTTACACCGCCAGACTAACAATTAATATGCCCTCTTGGGGACGAATAAAAAGGGAAAGTTCTAGTGGAGTAGTGACGCGTTCGTGCGTCAAGTTAACCGGGTTAATCGTGCTAGCTAGTTTTATCAAGGCAACGGAAACCCTCGCTACCACCCTCTGTGAAGACAGACACGCGGACAGTGATCTCTGTGCTCACAAATCACTCCATCTGTCATGAATCAGGGGCATCTGGCCAGTGGCCCCAAAGACACCATACCTTTCTCCATCTGGGAGCGACTAAGCGGGTCAGCATGGCGGGGGACGTGGGCAGCAGCTGGGGGGCCCCGTGTGCTCAGGAGGAAGGCTGGAAGGAGAGAGAGGAGAGACGGTGAGGAGTCAGGAGTGGGACGGTGTGGCTGACTATAGCCTTCACCGTGGAGAAGGTCACACACGCAGTGCTGGCCTGCAATCAATCCCAGGACTCAGGAGTCAGAGGCAGGAGGATCGCGTGTTTGAAACCAGCCTGACACCCACAGTGAGCCTCTGTCTGAAAACAAAAAATTGAAATAAACAGCAACAAAAGCGAAGCCTAGCATGATGTCGCGTGTCTTAATCCCAGCTCTCAGGAGACAAAGACAAGTGGATCTCTGTGAGTTCAAGGCCAGCCTGGTCTTCAAAACGAGTTCCAGGACAGCTAGGGACACAGTGAAACACTGTGTTTCCAAAAACAAATATATAAACACACCCAGTGAGGGGCTGGGGGCGTGGCTCAGTGGTAGAGCCCCTGCCTAGAATCCCCCAGGGAGGGTCTGGGGGCGTGGCTCAGTGGGAGAGACCCTGCCTAGAATCCCCCAGGGAGGGGCTGGGACCATGATAGTGGAACATTTTCTTAGCACGCACAACACCCTAGGTTTGATTCTTAAAGACACAGACGCAGCAACCCCTCCTTAGCACTTAGCTGATGTACTGGCCTTTTCATGTCTGTACCACTCTGACTCCAATGCACTTACAGGGCAGGGTCACAGGTCCAGAGGGTTCCCATCCCTGCTTCATTACCTCGTCGGCCTAGTGACGCCCTCTCTCTCTCTGAGTCTCAGTTGCCCCTCTTGTCAATGGGAGTTAGGACAGATCCTGTCTCACCTAAGCCTCCCAAGGACTGAAGGAAGCCACAGGGATGAACGAACCGAAAGTGGACCTTGTCACCGACCTGCCTGACGGGAAAGAACCTCCTCCAGAGAAAGTCCCAGCCTGTCTCCCTGCTTCCTCCTGTTGTCCTGACTTTGGCCCCACTGGAAGGAAGCAAACTTCACAGTGACATCTGTGCACACAACCAATAACGGCCTCTCAGGAGGACCTGGAGTCTGTCCAGCCTTCACATCAGCCATGAAGCTCTAACCCAGAGAGGGGCACATCAGACTCGGGGGTCACACAGCAAGGCTGAGCTGAGCCCTTATCTCTGGGGAGAACACATTGCAAAAATCACAAAAATAGCCCTTCACCTTCAAGCGCTTTGCCTTATTAAAATACTCTAGTAACCCCCAACAAGCGTGTGCAAGCGAATACGTATGTGTGTGCGTGGTGTATGCACACACATACATGTGGGTGCCCATGCCTGTGCATGCATAGAGGCCAAAGGTCACCACCATCTCTTCCCCCCCCCCTCCCTTATTTCTTCTAAGCAAGGTCTCTCCCTGAATCTGGAGGTCACTTTTTTGGCAGCCAAAGCACCACAAAGAACCCTTCCTTCCGTCTTTTCCCCACACTGCTGGGGTCACAGGCTTGCGGGAGCCCTTGTCTGGCTTGTTGCTGGGACCAGAACTCAGGTCTTCAGAGCTGCGCAGGCGCTCTTAGCGCCAGGGCCCCTTTCATCATTAGATGTGGATTTCACACCCGCCCCACAGTGATGTGTGGACCCCTGCGACGGCACGGTCCCGCCCACTCACGCCCCCTCAGCTGTCCATCAGGGTCCTTTCTCCCCCACCCCTGCCTCATCTTCTCTTTCCCTTCTCTTTCCTCGGTTTTCTCGCTGCCTCTTCGTGTTTTGTCTCCCCTGCCCCCTCAGCTATCTCAGTCTCTCCCTGGTTTTGTCTCTGGTACAGACTCCACTATCTCTGTCTCTGTCTCCTTCCCTGCCCTGCCCTCTGTTTCTCCCTCTCTCTCCTCCTCTCTCTCCTCCTCCCTCCCTCCCCTTCTCTCTCCTCTCTCCTCCTTTACTCTCCCTCCCTATCCTCTCTTTCTTTGTCTCTCTCTCTCTCTTTCTTCTTCTCCTCCTCCTCTTCCTCCTCCTCCTCCTCCTTCTTCTTCCCTTTCCCCCCCTCACTATCGTTCCCTCTCTCCCTTATCATTTCTTCAAGACATAAAGATAATTTCTCTCAGGTCTTTTTTTTTTCATTTTTGTTTCTTTCTCTTAACGTCTTTGTTGTCTGGTTTATTTCGGCCTTGTCTCTCTTTCTGTGTATCTCTTTTACACACAGACATAGACAGACAGACAGACAGACACACACACACACACACACACACACACACACAAACTCCAGCCACCCAACCACCCAGCAGTCTGTCTGCAGAACAGATTCACCTGAGAGAAGGATCACGGTCCGTGAGCAGCCCTGGAAGCCAACACTCCCCATGAGTCCTGGTGCCTGGCCTCAGTGTGACAGGAAGTCCCTCTCCCGGCTGCCACACACAGCCTGTCCCACAGCGCACAGTGTGGACAGCTGCCAGAGCATGAGGACAGCTGTGCTGGGAGCAGGGAAGGAACTTTGTCCCCATCTCTGCCCTCTCCCATCCCATCCCCATCCCCAGGTTCTGTCGTCCTTCTCTGTCCCTGGACCGTCAAGGACCAGGAACTAAGCCCGTCAGGCCTCAGGCAAGGCTAACACAGACAACGAAAGCAGCTACTCTGAGCTGAGGGAAGCTAGGCCGGCTGCCAAGCTGGCCACGGGCAGTCACGAAATGTTAACTAAATGGGTGAGCATGCATGGGGGTGGATCCTGGTCAGAAAAGAAGGCTGGGGCCAGGTGACGAGAGGACAAGTAGCCTTCCCGGAAGCGGAGCCCTCGAAGGATATGGGAAGGAGCATAAGAGAGTCTTTGGTGTGAAAGAAAAGAAAACATGAGTCAGGTGGTACACACCTGTTACCCCAGCACTTGCGAGGCGGGAGGGTCAGCAGTTGGAGACCAGCGTGGGTTACATAGTGGGACTTTTCTTTCTATTGTTTGTCTCAGAAATAAAAACTAAAAGCTGGAGAGATGGCTCAGTGATCAAGAGCACTGACTGCTTTTTCAGAGGACGTAGGTTCAATTCCCAGCTCCTACATGGTGGCTCACAACCATCTGCAGCTTCGGTTCCTGGATCTGCCTCTGACTTCTGCAGGCACTGTGGTGGCGGCGCACAGACACCCATGCAAGGAGAATACCCGTACACATAAAATAAAATAAGCCATTGGAGACACCAGGAGCTGGGGAGACGCTTGGCTGGCGAAGGGTTTGCATGCAGGATGATGACCTGAACTGAGATCTCCTGCCCTGGTGTAAAGCCAGACGTGAGAGCTTCCGCAATCCCAGCAATCCTAGCTAAGAGACGAGGCTGAGCTAGGAGACTTGCTGGAACTCAAGGGCAAGCCAGCCTGGTGTACACAGCAGCAAAGAAGGAGAGACCTCACTTCCAATGACGTGAAAGCAAGGATAAGACACTTGAGGTTGTCCTAGGACCATCTCACACACACTGTGTGTGACGTCACACACCGACTCCTTTACTCACACACGTCTGTACAGACACGTTGTGTATACTCACATAAATAAGCACACACAAAACTAAAATAACAATTGTTATTATTACTAGTTATTATTAGTACTAATTATTATTAGCGGGAGGTTGGGGATTTAACTCGGTGGTAGAATCCTTACCGGGTGTTACCATCTGTGACGTGTTCCCCACAGGCGTCTATCTTTGGGCACTCAGTTCCCACATGGTAGCACTGTTTCGGAAGGTCCTGGGACCTTCCAGCCGTGGTGCATACATAGCTAGTCGACATGGGACCACAGGGTAAGGTTTCTGTGTTTCGAGCAAGCTCTGCTCCTTGGCCCTCAGAGATGCCAGGAGAAGCCATTCGGCAAGCTCCCACTGTTGTGAGAAATATTAAAGAGAACTCCACGTTCCCGCGTTTCTCCCACCTACTCTCAGCCCTGGCGGGCTCACTGGCCAGTTCTCATCTCTGACTCTCTGACTCAGAGCTCCAAAATCTCTCCACCCAGCTCGCTAAGTTCCCACTGGCGGGTCACTACCTCCCCGGTCCGTGCTTCAAAACCCCCACGGCCTCTGTGGTGCCCACGCTTTGCCGCCATGCCTTTCTCTGTTGAACCCAGTCAAATCGCCACACGAAAGAAAATGCCACACAAACTTAGTTCAGAAACAACGGTAACTCAATTGTTGGGCACAGCAACTAAAAGCTAATCTTGTAAACCTAAACATTAAATCTAAATCCCCCGGTGGTGAATGCTGGCAGATTCACCATATAAGCGGGGAGACACATCTTATCTACATCGGAGCTATATCTTGCCCTCTCGCTATCCGCACCCCCCTCGTCCCCCCACGCCCCCATCCAAAAAGCCCTTGACTCTCTGCTCTACCTCTCTTCCCCCATCCAACCCAGAAGTCCAGCCTACTCGCCCAGTGATTGGTCCCTTTATTCACTGGGGGAGGGGGAGGTCACAAGACTGCACCTGAGTATTGACTCATTCCTCGGTCCAGACAGCCCCTCCTGGGAAAGTGGAACTAACATCAAAATACAAGTACCACCAGGGCCATCCTCAACATCCCAGCTCCACTCCGCGTGCATCTTCCTGCCACGAGGGACTGCATCTTCTGGGCGGTAACCAGAAATAAACTTCTCTCCTGTCAACTTGCCTTAAGAAAAGAGAGAGAGCCGGGCGGTGGTGGCGCACGCCTGTAATCCCAGCACTTGGGAGGCAGAGGCAGGCGGATTTCTGAGTTCGAGGCCAGCCTGGTCTACAGAGTGAGTTCCAGGACAGCCAGGGCTACACAGAAAAACCCTGTCTCGAAAAAAAACAAGAAAAGAAAAAGAAAAGAGAGAGAGAGAAAGAAAGAGAGAGAGGGGAAGGGAAGGGAGGGAGGGAGGGAGGGAGTAAGGGAGGGAGGGAGGGAGGGAGGGAGGGAGGGAGGGAGGGAGGGAGGGAGGGAAGGAAGCACGCTGTTGTGCAGCCGTTCTGACCTCTGACCTCATATTCACCTCTGGCGGAGGATGGCTCAGGAGGAACCCCCACCCTTCTGTAAGCATCTCGCAGGTGCTGGGATTGCAGGCATGCGCAGCCCACCAATGGCTGGTGCAGGGAAAGTGGGCGGAGCCACCAGCTGAGCTGTATCCCCGGCCCAAGTTGCTTCTTTTGTTTGGTTGGTTTGGTTTTCAAAACAAGGTCTCTGTGCATTGTCCTGGATGTCCTGGAATTTGCTCTGTAGACCAGACTGGCCTTGAACTCAGAGCCCTGCCTGCCTCTGCCTCTTGAGTATGGGGATTAAAGGCATGGACCACCATAGCACTCTACAAAGTTGCGTTTCATTTAGAATTTGGTCACAGTGAGAAGAAAAAGAGTTCAAATATTGTCATAGTTTCCTTCTGCTACTATGACAAGCACCATGACAAAAAATAACTTAGGCCGCCGGGCGGTGGTGGCGCACGCCTGTAATCCCAGCACTCTGGGAGGCAGAGGCAGGTGGATTTCTGAGTTCGAGGCCAGCCTGGTCTACAGAGTGAGCTCCAGGACAGCCAGGGCTACACAGAGAAACCCTGTCTCGAAAAAACCAAAAAAAAAAAAAAAAACCTTAGGGGAGAAAAGAATTTGCTTACCTTACACTTCCAGGTCATAGTTCATTCACTGGGAGAAATCAAGGCAGGCACTACGGAGGGATGTGTTCTGGTGGCTGCTCTCTGGCCTCCTCTTAGGGTCATGCTTAGCTAGTTTCCTTATTCAGCCCCGACCATGTGCCTGGGAAGGGAGAGGGCTGGACCCTCCTGTATCAGTTAATCCTCAAGATACCACTCACCGTCACTCAGGAGTCTGTTGCTGCCATAAAGATCAAGATCAAAGGCAGCTTGGGTCTGTCGGACTCGTGTGTCATAGTCCACTGAGGGAAGGAGGAGACATGGAGGCAGAGACTGAGGCGGAGGCCATGGAGGAGCAGTACCGACTGGCTTCTTCCTCGTGAGTGTCTGTGGTGCTTAGACTAGGAATGGCCCCAATAGACTCGTGTCTGAGTGCTTGGCCCCTGCGGGGTGGTACCAGCAGCAAGTGTGGCCTTGTTGGACTCCGTGAGGCCTCGTTCGAGGAAGTGTGTCATCACGGGGGAGGGCTTTAAGGTCTCAGATGCTCAAGCTATGCCTAGTGTGTCTCCGTCTCTTCCTGCGGCCTTCAGATACAGATACAGAAGCCACGGGCACCGTGTCAGCACCGCCGCTGCTTGTGCGCGCTATGCTTCCCGCTGTGACAAGAACGAACCAAACTTCACGAACCCCAAAAGACCGCCAAGGAGCTGATTGTTGCCCATTAAAATGATTGGCTGGTGCTGGGAGCCAAACCGTAAACTTAAGTTCTGCTTTCCTCCTGATTGCTGGTTGTTAGGGAGTGACTTGGAAACTAGCACGAGGTGCAGGCTTGCTGGGCAGACGGACGAGCGATAGGTGCAGATTCGTTGGTTAACTTGAGTTCAGCCTTAGGTTGGGTTCTCTAAGACGGAGCCTGAACCCAAGATGGAGTTGGTCTTGTTTCTCAGTCTGAAGCCATAAGACACCCCAAATTAAATGGTTTCCATTATAAGGTGTCTCTCCACAGCAACAAGAACCCTAAGACAACGTTGCTCCGCTTGTGGGATCTAAGCAGCAGGGCCCATAAAGTCACACTGTGCCACAGGTCTCACATAGACGGTTTATTCAGGGAAAGGGCAGGGGATAAAGAGGCTGCTTATGGGGTAGGGAGAGATAAAGGCAGGGGGAGAAGGAGTAACTGGGTGTTTCCTCGGGAATGTGGCGTATGTGCCCGAGGAGGACAGGAAACACGAGGCAACAGTGGGATGTGTTGTCTCCTGGCGACTAGTGATGATGGGTCCTGCTGTCTGACACAGGCCCGTCAGGCTGGCCGCGGAGGTGCCTGATTGCTAACACTATCTGCTCTGTTACAGGACTTCCTAAGGGTTGGCACCGCCCATAGTTCGCTGGGTCCTCCCACATCCGTCATAGGCCAGTCTGAGGGAGGCGGTGCATTGCTTTCGGTCAGGTTGTCCCTAGTAGTCTCGGTCGCTCCTGCCGACTCGCCCGAGGCCTGGCTGTCCCTGCCGGGTCGTGCCGCCACTGCTGGTTCCTGTTTGCTCTCCTGACACTACCTAACTGGACTGTCGATATATTATTCATGAAGTGTTTGCAAGTGGATCAAACATCCGCTGCCAACTCCTATGAACTAAACTGCTGATTTCCGGACAAAGCAGATTGGATTTGCACCAAAGAACAATTCATAACATGTTCACTTCCCCCAAATCCTAATAACCTTTCTTTCCCACCACCTCTGGTGGGTGGTGGGCTAGAAGGGAGGTTAGAACCCCTATAAAAATAGGATTTAAAAACTCTAAGTTACAAAACACTTTCCTCCCCAACTTGGTTTTTGGTCATGGTGTTTTGTCACAGCAATAGAAACCCTAAGACAGAGGCTTCCCTGTCAGGTGGCTGCAGGCTACCATTTGTAAGGCTGTCTATAGAGTGACTAGGAGGCTGGGAAAGAGGGAGGGAGGGAGGGAAGAGGGAGGGAAGGGAGGGAAGAGGGAGGGAGAGAGGGAGGGAGGGAAGGAGGATATTTACCAAAGAACCAGTATCATGCTTACAATGCCGAGACCTGCATCTGACAACTGAACATCTCCACCAGCATGGCGCCATCTCCCATCTGGACTGCCCCAGCCAGCTCCTTACTCCCCGCTTCTGTGACTCGTTAACACTTAGAGCTGTTATGTTATGTTTATGGAAACGCCTGCTGAGATGTCTCCCATGGCTTCCATCTCACTGGAGGGGGGGAGGGGCTGGGGTGTCTGTTTATACACCAGGCCACCTGCAGGTGGCAGCAGGTGATGGCGGCAGGCGGGCTAACAGAAGCAAGCCAGCTAAGTCTGCAGAGCCGGCTTCTCTCTGCTCTCTCTGACTGTGGATGCGGTGTGACCAGCCACTCACACTTCTGCCACAATGCGCTCCAGCCACCATGAGTTGTACGCTCCAACTGTCCGCCACAGCAAACCCTTCCCACACGGAGCTGCTTCTGTCAGGTCTCTGGATGAGCTGATAGCGACCGCTTCTGCCTTCCACTGATCGCGTGGGACTCAACTGCAAAGGCCACAAAGCCCCTCTGAGAAAGAAGTCTACACATCACTGAAGACCACCCCTGCGTTCTACAAGGTTTCCTTCAACAGCTAGGTACTCCTGGGAAACAACTGTTTCATTCTGACTCTTACCCTAGATACAATGACTCCACTGGATTTCTGCCTGCAGTCCCCCTTTTGTTTGAGCTATTTTAATCATGTGGAGGGTCATGCAGACACACAGTGAAGAGAGCATCTTCTCTGTTGCATCGGCGTTGTATTACAGTCATATGTAGAGGAGCCAGAATAATCCTAAAGCCACAAGAGTCAGTACAGAAAAAAAAAAGTATAATAAAGGCCAGAACAAGGGATCTATTGAATTTCTGTTGACATTTTTTTGCTCTGAGCAAAATAGATACAATATAACCTATTCTGCATAAGCCTTTATGAGCAATCCTTAGCATGACAAAGCAATATCATATTGTCTCCTATCAGAGGCACGTCCTTCGTCCTCTTTGACAAAAGACATTTGTATTCTGCTCTAGTAAGGGTTGGCATGCAATGCAGTCAGTAAACGGAACAGTGTCAGTGATCCTTGTTTTCCTCAAAGTCTCAGCTTGATGAGTCAAAGTCCTGATGTCTCCCCAAGTTACCAGATGTCTCCTCTTGGGACACCTCCTTTTGATGGGTGTGTCATCTGCCTTTAGATTTATCTAGTGGTCTCTGGGTGTCCTGGTCACATGCTTCAGATTAGGGATCCTCTGGGATGGTGTCATCTTAGGACAGCTTGACCCTGTGGATAGCAAGGGATGCTTTTTCATGGCAACTGTTTTGAAGTATTTATTTATTTATCGTATGTATATGAGTAGGATACTTCATGAGTAGCTATCTTCAGACAGACATACCAGAAGAAGGCATTACAGACGGTTGTGAGCCACCAAATCCAAGTCTCAGAAGGCAGAGGCAGGGATCCCCAGAACAAGCTGGCTGGCTACTACCTGATTGGCACCTGGGTTTAATGGAGAGACTCTGCCTCAATGAATAAGGTGGAGAACCATCAGGAACAATTCATGATGTCAGTCAGCCTCAGGCCTCCACACCCTCACAGACACACATCTGCCTGCACCCACGTGAGGTGCCTCACACCCGTGTGCCCCACACATGCATTCACATGAAAAAGAAAAGAATTCTGGGTCTGGCAAAAAATATTCTTCATAGCCTGTGATGGTGGCGCTCATCTTTAATCCCAGAACTCGGGAGGCAGAGGCAGGCGGATCTCTGTGAGTTCGAGACCAGCTTGGTCTACAGAGCTAGTTTAAGGACAGCAGGGCTACACAAAGAAATCTCAAGATCATAACAAAACAAATCTTCAGACGTGAAGACACAATAAAGTGGAAATTGTGGGTAGTTCAAATTACTCCCGAATCTCTCTTCAGTCTCTTGTGAATGAAATGTGCATGCTTGTGTGTGTGTGCACGTGCGTGTGTGTGCACGCGTGTGCATGTGTATGTGTGTGTGTGTGTGTGTGTGTGGCATGGCAGAAAGGAAGTGTGCATGCATACATGCATGGCAGTTTAGAAAACACCCAGTAGGAGCTGGAGAGATGACTGAGTGCTTAAGAGCACTGATTCCTCCTCCAGAGGAGCACAGTCCGATTCCCAGTGCTCTCATGCTGGCTCGCAACCCAAGAGACCTGATGCTTTTCCTGTCCTCGAACCCCGCATGCACGAGGTGTACGGACATACATGCAGACAAAACACCCATACAATAAACGGATAAAAATTTTAAAAATATGTTTTTAAAGCGAGGAGGTGTTGGGTGGAGAAATGATAAAGGATATATGATGTAATGATATTCTTAAATCGACAAAATGCTACTCGGACGTGGAACACGTTCATGAGATGCGATTCCACTCTTGAACAGTAGGTGGCGCCATTGCGATTTACAACTCTTCCTCACACCACCACCACCACCACCACCACCTCCCGGTTTGTTCCAGTCACTGAACACAAACGTTGAGAATGTTGTGTATCCAGCTTAGGAGTCACTCACGTGAGATGTTTTCCTTTGCTAGAGAGGGTAATTGACAGTACCCTCCGGAAGAGTCGATTTCCCAACCTAGCTGCTATATCTGCCAACCCTGATGGTTGAAGAGTTAAAAAATAATCCAGAACAGGAACGAAGCCAGAGACTGGCACCCTCCAGGCGAGTGCTCTGGAAAGCAACCACCAAGTGTTTGTTTTCATGACACAAGATCTTGTTATGTCGCTCTGGCTGGCACTCAAGCCTCCATCTGAGCCAGATTACCCTTGGGCTTACAGTGGTTCTCCTGCCCGCAGAATGCTGAGATTGCAGGCGTGAGTCACTCACTACCTCTGCTCCAACCTTTTATTTATTTTTCTATTTCAGACAGGATCTCATTAAACTGACCAACTGCCTGTGATTTGTGGCCCTCTAGCCTCCCCAGGAGCTGGGCTTCTTCATTTGTTTGGGACCTAGTTTGGCCTGGAATTCACTTTGTAGCCCAGGCTGGCCTTGCAGCGCAGGGGGCGGAGACCTGATTTCAGATCCCCAGCACCCACGTAAGTGTCAACATACTGTGTGTGTGCCGCCCAAGTGCCGGACCATCGGTGAGCACAAGCGCTCCTAACTAAAACAAATATTTTTTTCCTTTTCCTTCTTCTGTGCAAGTACAACATGTACTTGTGTTTCCAGATGTGTGCATAAGACTGTGCGTGTGTGCGTGCGTGCATGCGTATGTCTGTGTGTGCATGCGTATGTCTGTGTGTGCGTGCGTGTGTGTGTGCGTGCATGAGTGCGTGTGTGTGTGTTTGTGTGTGCATGAATGCGTGTGTGTATGCGTGTGTGTGTGTGTGCGCATGCGTACGTGCATGAGTGCGTGTGTGTGTTTGTGTGTGTGCATGAACGCATGTGTATATGCGTGCGTATGTGTGTGTGTGCGTGTGTGTGTGTGTGTGTGTGCATGCATGAGTGCATGTGTGTTTGTGTGTGTGCGTGCATGCATGAGTGTGCGTGCATGCATGAGTGTGTGTGTGCATGAGTGCGTGCGTGTATGTGTGTTTGTGTGTGTGCATGCATGCATGAGTGTGCGTGTGTATGTGTGTTTGTGTGTGTGCATGAATGTGTGTGTGTGTGCGTGCGTGTACGTGCATGTGTGTGTATGTGTGCATGCATGAGTGCCTGCATGTGTGTGCACACGCATGCGTGTGCGTGTGCATGTGTGTGTGTGTGTGTGTGTGTGTGTGATGCAGAGTTTGGGCATGAGAGGACAACTTTGAAGAGTAAGTGCTCTGCCTCCCCCTACAAGGGTCTCCAGGACTGAGCTCAGGTTAGCAGAGTAGCTCGGCAGCATTTTCCCTGTGGAGCCGGCTCTCTGACCTAGGAGCAAATGTTTGTTATACAATTCAGCTTTTCTTAGCTGTGGAGAAACCAAATACACCGAAAGATCCCCGTGTGTCCACGTGGTGATGTTTCATAGTCCATGTTAATCCCGAGATTCTCAAGAGAAAAACGAGTCCCACACATTTGAGCCAAATTTGAAGCAAGTATGAATTAATCCTGACCAGGGTGGGCTTTGGCCAGGACCAGCCCTGGCTTCCTGGTGAGTAGTAGTGAAATACCTATTGTGAGCCCTTTCAAGAACAAAACATAATGGCCACCATATTTCCCCATGTGGTTTTGTTATTTTCCATGAACTACAACTCCCAGGATTCCAGAAAGTTACCTGGTCCTTGGGCAGGTAGGATCCACAAGTGAAGTTTGGGTCTAACACATTTTCCAAAGTTAAGTGTGCAGAGGTCCACTTGCCTCTGCCTTCCCGTGCTGAGATTAAAGGTGTGCACCACTGCATGAAACTCTATTTTTGTAAAGGTTAATTACCCAGGCAAAGGTGGCACACGCCTGTAATCCCAGCACTCGGGAGGCAGAGGCAGGCGGATTTCTGAGTTCAAGGCCAGCCTGGTCTACAGAGTGAGTTCCAGGACAGCCAGAGCTACACAGAGAAACCCTCTCTTGAAAAACAAACAAACAAAAAAAGGTTATTTGCGCACCTTTAATCCCAGCACTTAGGAGGCAGATGTCTATGAGTTCGAGGCCAGCCTGGTCTGCACAGTGAGTCCCAGGACAGCCGAGGTGACATAGTGAGACCGTGTCTCAAAACCAAAAACCAAAATCTAAAAATTCCAGGACTAACTGCCCAGAAGTGACACAACCTACACCCTGTCAATCACCAATCAAAAAAACACCCCAGAGGTTTCTCTTTCTTTTCTTTTCTTTGTTTTTCCCCAATCGACTTTTCAAGACAAGGTTTCTCTGTGTAGCCCTGGCTGTCCTGGAACTCACTCTGTAGACCAGGCTGGCCTTGAACTCAAAAATCCACCTGCCTCTGCCCCCCAAGAGCTGGGATTAAAGGTGTGCGCCACCACCGCCCAGTGGCTGCTTTTTTTTTTTTCCCTCTGCTGAACTCCCCTCTTCCTAGATGGCCCTGTTGGGACACCACACAACATCCATCTCACTCAGACAGGGATGGTTTACTGAACACACAGGGCTGATCGCCCAGGGCCTTCAGGCTTGGGGGCTGAGAGCTGTGCACTGGGCATTTCTCAGGGCCAGCTCATAAAAGCTAAAGCCACAGTTAGCTCATAAGCAGGTGACAGAAGCCCTGCCAGATGGTTGGCCCTGGCTCAGGCCATTTTAGGCATAACAGTTCCTATGTAATTGATGGGTCCTAAGTGAAGCTTCTAGTTGTGGAACTTTTGAAGATGAACAACCCTCATAACACAGAACATATGGGATATGTGGCCAGCACGCCCCTGCTCTGACTCAACCTATTTTCTGTGTCAGGGACGGGCAGGCATTTCACAGGAACAATATGAGGTAGCTGTGGGCATGGAGCAATATGGCTACAGCTATGCTGGGGCGTGGAAGGGCGGGGCAGATCTCCACAGTCGAGTTGGGTCGAGTTGATTAAACAAAACCAACCTGCACAGCACACCCAGCTACAGAGAAATCACTGAGCCTGCCGGGTAGTGAATGACAATAAATAACCAAGTCATCTGATATTGGCTATTATTAGAGTCCAGGGTGACCTTTGCACCCCCCCACCCCACCCTCCCCACCCCCGTGGGACCTGTGTCTGGGAAAAAAAGCAAGAGGCTGTGAGTCACAGGGATTTGAGTTAAATCCTGGCCTCCTGTGTGACACAACCACTTCTTGATTCTCTTATTCACTAACAAACAGTCTGGATTCCATCCCTTTAGACATGGAGGCGGGATGGTCAGGCCCTCGAGGCCAGCCTCGGCTGCCCGTGTGAAGGTGAAGCTGCCTTAGGCCATACGAGAGCCTGTTCAAGAGCAGCAGGCCCATGGGCCCGCCGTGGTGGCGAAGGCCTTTAGTCCCGGCACTGGGGAGGCAGAGGCAGGAGGGTCTCTGTGAGTGTGAGGCCAGCCTGGTCTACAGAGCAAATTCCAGACAGGCCAGGGCTATGTGGTGATACCCCATGTCTTAGTTAGGATTTCTGTTGCAGTGACAAAACACCAAAAGCAACTTGAGTGGGCAGGAGTGAGTTTCAGCCTAGGAGTCTCAGGGCGTGGTCCTTCACCGAGGGAAGTCGGGACCAGAACTCAAGACAGGGCCTGAGGGAGAAACTGAAGCAGGAGCCTTGGAGGGTGCTGCTCCCTAGCTTGCTCCTTACAGCCTGGTTCCTGACATACTCCAGGTCCTCCCGTCCGGGGTGGCACCTGCCAGGTGGGCTGGTCCTCCTCCATCAGCCATCAATCAAGAAAATGCAGGGCCAGGTGGTCACTGTTGGTGTTCTGTCTAAGCTCCACCCCATAATTACCTGGCAACAGCCAGGTATGCCGTGCCCCATAGACCTGGCCCACTATAAAAGGGGCTGCATGCCCCTCCTCTCTCTCTCTCTCTCTCTCTCTCTCTCTCTCTCTCTCTCTCTCTCTCTCTCTCTCTCTCTCTCTCTCTCATCTCTCTGCCCCTTGGGCTTTCCTCCCCTCCCCCCTCTCTCCACGTGGTCACAGCGGCCTCCACTTCTCTACTCTCTCTCTCTCTCTCTCTCTCTCTCTCTCTCCCCCCCCCCTTCTCTGCCTCCACTACCCCACTAACTCCCATCCTCTGCCCTGAATAAACTCTACTCTATACCATGTCTGTGTGTGTGGTCCTTCAGGGGGAAGAGGTGCCTGGGCACGGCCCGCCTGGGCACCCCCTTCCCCACACCACCGTGTACCATTCTCTAAACCCTCCATTCTCTCTTTTTATGAACCCATCAGTCGTGGTGGGCACCTGTAGTCCCAGCACTCTGGAGGCAGAGGCAGGCAGATTTCTGAGTTCCAGGCCAGCCAGGGCTACACAGAGGAACCCTGTCTCAGGGGGAAAAAAAAAAACCGGAAGGAAGGGTGAAGGAGAGAAAGCAAATGTCCTATAGATATGCCCACAGGCCAATCTAATGGAGGCAAGTCCCCAACTGAGAGTCTTTGATCCCAGACATGACACACACACACACACACACACACACACACACACACACACCACTAAAGACAATCCCAAACAAAATAGCTCAATTTTAGCAGCCATGGCCATTCTCCCATCACCTAACCAAGTGCCTGGAATGTTCTGGCCCTGGGGCCATGTCTCTCTGAAGATCCTTTTCCAGAGAAGAGCTGGGCTCAGAGCTGACTGATAGAGAACTTGGCAGTGCAGTTAAGGAGTAGGCCCCAATCCCACAGAGGGCTAATGTCCAATATATACAAAGACTTCAAGAGGGTAGACTCAAGAGAGCCAAGTAGCCCTATTAAAAATGGGGTACAGAGCTAAACAAAGAATTTTCACCTGAAGAATTTCAAATGACTGAGAAGCACCTTAAGAAATGTTGAACATCATTAGTCATTAGGGAAATGCAAATCAAAACAACTCTGAGATTTCACCTCACACCAGTCAGAATGGCTAAGATGAAAAACTCAGGAGAGCCGGGCGGTGGTGGCGCACACCTGTAATCCCAGCACTTGGGAGGCAGAGGCAGGCAGATTTCTGAGTTCAAGTCCAGCCTGGTCTACAGAGTGAGTTCCAGGACAGCCAGGGCTACACAGAGAAACCCTGTCTCAAAAAAAAAAAAAAAAAAATCAAATACAAAAAAACAACAACAAAAACAAAAAACTCAGGAGAAAACAGGTGCTGGCCAGGATGTGGAGAAAGAGGAACACTCCTCCACTGCTGGTGGGGTTGCAAACTGGTACAACCACTCTGGAAATCTGTCTAGTTGTTCCTCAGAAAGCTGGGCATGGTACTACAGGAGGACCCTGCTATACTCCTGGGCATATACCCAGACGATTTCCCAGCAGGTAATAAGGACACATGCTCCACTATATTCATAGCAGCCCTATTTATAATAGCCAGAAGCTGGAAAGAACCTAGATGTCCCTCAACAGAGGAATGGATACAGAAAATGTGGTATATTTACACAATGGAATACTATTCAGCTATTAAAAACAATAAATTCATGAAATTCTTAGGCAAATGGGTGGAACTGGAAAATATCATCATAAGTGAGGTAACCCAATCACAAAAGAACACACATGGAATGCACTCACTGATAAGCGGATATTAGCCCAGAAGCTTGGAATACCCAAGAAACAATTAACATATCAAATGATGCCCAAGAAGAAGGAAGTAGTGGCCTCTGGTCCTGGAAAGGCTCAGTGCAGCAGTGTAGGGGAATACCAGGACAGGGAAGTGGGAAGGGGTGGATGGGGAAACAGGGGGAGGGAAGAGGACTTATGGGACTTTCCGGGAGGGGGGTATCCAGAAAAGGAGATATCATTTGAAATGTAAATAAAGAATATATCGAATTTAAAAAAAAAAAAGGAGTAGATGCCTCCTATGGAGTTGGCATCTACTTTGGCCTCAGTCCCCTCTGAGGAGGGTGAGGGGTGGGACCACACCCTTCTTCCCCAGCATTCAGTCTGAGCTGGTTATGGAGTGCAGAGACCCTAGGATTCTCGCTGAAAAACAGATTGGCCTGCTTCCCTCCCACCACTAATAGGGGTGCTGGAGGAAGAGGCTGAGGCAGGACTCTTAGCAGGAGTGGGGCAAGGGCAGAGACCCGGTCTGCAGAGGAGGAGTGTGGCTGGGGCCCCATAAAAGACCCTGCGGGTCCTCGAGGTTCTCCTCCCCAGCATCCCCTGAGAGGTCCGAGTGCACGAGACCACATGAACTGTCTTCAGGACTCTTATCTGCCTGGGAGAAGCTTCTGCTAACAGGTGCACAAGAGAACGTGGCTTCACCGCAGGCTAGAGACAAAGAAGCGACACCCTCATAGAGCCCACATAGCTCAGAACACAGAACTCCTGCTTATGAGCTCCCCAAATCCGCCAGCAACATTTTTTGTTGTGGAGAAGGATCTTTTTAAAATAGTCTTGCTAGGTAGGCCCACTGGGCTGCACAGCTCAGAATTTCCTGAGGTCCTCCCCCTGCTGTAGCTCCTCCTCTCTCACCGCTGGGGCCTCAGGTGTGGCCGCCGCCACCACCGCCTCCGCCACCACCACTGCCTGGCTCTACCTGCTGCCCTCAGTCACACCCTTCCTGCCTCAGAGGAGGTTCGAGTTCTTTTTACCATGAAGAACTAGAAAATCAGAGAGGGACCTTCCCCTGCTAATCACTCGGGACTGGCAAAGATCAGAATTAGAATTCCAGGGCCCTGTCCCTTTCTGCCTGAGCAGCACCCAGACCCTAATGAAATTATCACAGCCCAGCATTATCTCAGAGCCTGGAAGACTACAACAGGAGGATTGCTGCGAATTGGAGGCCATTCTGTGCTACTCACTGAAGGCCACACTAGTCAGGACTACACAGCAAGACCTTGTCTCAAACAAATTAGCAATAAGAACATTCATACACCAGGGTCCTGAAAACCTGTCTCAGTCACTCCAGTGCTCGCCTAGCTTAGGAGGCCCTGGCTTCCATCCCCAGAGAAACCGGGTATTGTAACTGCCACAGGTACTGCGAACTGGGTCCCTGGAAGAGAAGCTGGGGATACATGGGGGGCGGCGAAAAGAGCAGAGGACAGGACAACCCAATTGCTGATCGAGGCCCAAAGTTTTAATGGGGACAATTTATGGGTTTGGGGCGCGTCCCCCGCCCCCACTCCGGAGTGTGTTGGGGAAGTGGTTTGGCTGTTTGTTGGCTCCAAGGCTCAGGCAACTGGGCGGGTCACCTGCTTAATTCAGGAATTCGTAGACCTGGAGGAACAGTGAACTTCACCTTCACACTGAGCACTCCACCCTAGGTGGAGCAGGATCGTGACTGCCCTGGAATCCCCCTCTAAGTTCACCTTGACCAATGTCACGTTCCTACCAGCCGTCCAGACACCCGATGTGGCTCTGTACAGGGTGTGGTGGTACACACAGGAATCCCAGCACCAGGGAGGAGGCAGGAGGCTCAGTTCAGGTCATCCCCGGTTACACTGTGAGCTCAAGGCTGCCCTGGGCTACCTGAGAGCTTGTCTCAAAAACAAAAGTAATGGGGATTTAGGGGTAGGCGGTGAGATAGCTCAATGGCCATGAAAGTCTGGCACCCGAGTTTGATCCCCCCAAAACCCATGTAAAGATGAAGGAGAGAGCAGATTCACACAGTTGCTTTCTGACGTCTGTGTCCCTCACATCACACACACACACACACACTAATACAAAAATCACAAGAGAACTTCAGCCATTGTAAGACCCCCCCAAAAAACCGAGGGTGCCCCAGCACCCCACACCCCAGAAGGCGACACCCAAATCTCTCATGAGAAACGGTCTCAATGCAATAGCATGAGGATTTCTTTATTCCAGAATTCTGGGTTCCACAGCCGTGCACCACGCAGGGTTAGAGGACTGAGGACCACGAGTGCCGAATTGCAACAGCTTTTATAAGTTTACAACAAAGCCCCTGAATCACAAACCAATCATTTCTTAGCATAGAGAGCCCGTGAAATGAGAGCCAATTGACTCGTACCACTCCATAGTTTTTAAGCCAATCAGTTTAAATTATCGGAACCCGCGCTCAGGACCAATTAGTTTCCTATTTTCTTGAATGTCTACAGCTGCGTGAACTCCTGCGTAGGGGTAATGGCGTAAGCAGTTTACAGAAGCAAGATAAGCTTAGCTCATTTCCAGTTACCTTAAGGGGCCAGGATCACCTATTCAAGGCCTTTCTGCTAGGTCTAAACAAAGGGCAGGCTCTGGAACGTGACCTTTTACCTAGTTTCTAACAAAGCAAGATAGCATTTTAAACTCCTGATTTCTTGGGGTCATTAGAGTTAGGCTGTATTATTTTCTACCCTTTCACCATCACAGTGCATGGTCGCTGGGACTAAACTTATCTCTATCTGCCAGTCAGACCTACCTGCTTTCAGACAGTAACATTTACCTCCACACAGCGGGTCTGCAGTTCATGGGAGGGGGGAGGGGGCGGGGCAGGGTACTGCAGCTCAGAGAGGTTACATAGCTTCCCCAGGTCACACAGCCTGGAGGAGAGAGTGGAGCTTTGAAGCACAGTAGACCACAGAGAGGGCGTCTCCTAACGAACTGCCCCTCCTGGTTCAAAGTTCTGAGCCAGGGGTTGTGGCCCAGACCTGTGATGCCAGCCCTTGGAAGGCTGAAGTGGAGGGAGATGACAAGTTTGGATCCAGTCTGGGCTCCATACTGAGACCTGATCTCAAAAAGAAACAACAAAAAGGTCCGTTCTGTTCTGTCCGTTCTAAAGCCACCTGAGGAGGGCGCGGTGGTGCCCAACTGTCATCCCAGCACGCAGCAGGCAAAGGCAGGCGGCTCACGGAAATCTGGAGACCAGCCTGGTCTAGATGGCAAGTTCTAGGCCAGCCAGGGTTGTGTAGTTACCAGCAAAACATAAATAATAATAATAATAATAATAATAATAATAATAATAAATAAGCTCCCTCCGACTTGAAGCTTTCCTGCCCCCAGGGCAGGGCTTGCACTGTGAGGGGGATGGAGACCCTCTCACATCCCTCCTGTTCTCTCTGGTCGGGCTTCATCCCCTTCAGAGCTGCTCTCTGGGCATGAACAGAGGAAGGAGAGGAGAGACAGGCAGGCCCGAGTGCTTGCCCGTGCCTGCTGCAGCTAAGGGAGAGCGGCTGTGCTCAAGGATCTTCCTGGGGGGCAGGGGCGGTGCCTACGGCCTCTCTGGATCTTCCTGGGGAGGTGGGGGGCGGTGCCTACGGCCTCTCTGGATCTTCCTGGGGGGCAGGGGCGGTGCCTACGGCCTCTCTGGATCTTCAGCACCATCTCCCACCATCCCTAAGTCTCTCCGCCAAGATAAGAAGGGGCCCTTCCTTCCACGGGGCCTGACCCAAGAGGGCCTCTGCCTCCCTCCAGTCCTTGGCTGTTCACGTCCTTCCAAATGCTGGCAATGTGGGTCATTTCCCAAGGCCCTCCTGCATGCGCATGCCTGTTCCCAGAATCCAAGGGTACCGCCAGGCAGTCAAGATCAAGGTCAAGTGAGCTTGAGCAGATTGTTTATTCTGTACCGTCCAGCAGGGGTCTGGAGAGCGGGGCATCTGCGGGTTTCACATGGGAAGCCTACACCCAGGCCACCGTGCTGTCCACCTTGAGGCCTGTGGGTGTGGCTAGCAACGCCAGGAAGGGTCCCTTCCATCAGGGTCCCAGCGACTGTTCCCTGAAGCTGTCTTACACAGATCCAGTCACCAGTCTGGAAGCAGTGAGGAGTCCCTGGCATGCCTGGAGCATTTAAGGCAGTTTGAGCCAAATCTCATGTTGTGGGACACCTCCTGGGAGGGCCCAGTGGACACCAAAGAGTTGGGGCATCAAAGATTATCTCAAGAGGGGCCAGGTTAAAATGGCAAGGGCTGGCTGGGCAGTGGTGGCGCACACCTGTAATCCCAGCACTCTGGGAGGCAGAGGCAGGCGGATTTCTGAGTTCGAGGCCAGCCTGGTTTGCAGAGTGAGTTCCAGGACAGCCAGGGCTACACAGAGAAACCCTATCATGAAAAACCTAAATAAATAAATAAATAAATAAATAAATAAATAAATAAATAAATAAAAAATAAAACTCAGTTGCAGGGCCAAGATGGTGCACACCACCTTGGTACTGGACCTCTGATTCGGATCTTTCTGGACTGCAGAAGTCCTGCCCCTAAGGAAGGTAACTGTGTCTGAAATACCGACACTCGGCCGCCTGTGGGAGGCATTAGTTTGAAGGCAGCCTGAAGTGCAGGTCCTCGGGCCCTGTGCGTTTCTCTGGTATTGATGACATATTTGGTGATGTCTTTTCTAAGCTTTTTACTTTCATACAGATTCACAAGCAGACTATCGGGTGTGGTCACACAAGCATCGTCTATATCCGACACGATCAACATTCAAGGCTGGGACAAGCCTTCTTGTAAATCATAGAAATTGAGTGCTGATGTCAAAAGTCATGAATCCTATTCTTGTTCGTGAGTCTCCAGGAAGCTCTTTAAGTTTTCTAATAAGGACTGGCATAAAACTGTCAAATACCCAGCTTCCACTACGTTATGAGACACAAACAAGTAGACCACAGGCTAAGGAGGCCGGCCCGAGCGCATAGTCTCGGGAAGCGATGAACTCCACAGTGGAATTCTGAACTTCTGGCCATTTATGAGGTTCTCCGTGAGGCCGAGTCAGGGGCTGTACAAACTCCCTCGGCATGTTCTCAGTGAGGCCATCCCCTAACTCAGCCCCATTTCCCAGTGGGCGTCTCCTGCAGGCCCGTAACTGGGATAGGCTCCTGCGTAGCCACTCCCGGAGCCACTTGCTCTGCCCGGTTATTGCCCATTGAGTCTCTTCCCTTTTGACGTCCTCACAGCAATACTCACAGTTGCTGGTTTCATTAGGACATCTAAGAAGTCCGAGATTTCCTGTTGGATTCCTCTGATGTGAGCAGTCCTCTTGGCATATATCCCTGTGGACATGGGCTGTGGCACAGGCATACCTGCTATCCATGTGGGTGTTAATTTTCTTGCTGGTTCCAAGTTCCAAGGTCCTGGTGAGGGCAACGAGCTCCACTTTCTGCGTTGACGTGCCAGGGGGTAAAGATTCTTCTACCCAGCTGACACTTGTGCCGTCCACCATAGCAGCGCCTGCTTATCTCTGTCCATCATGGAGAAAACTGCTCCTGTCTGTAGCGACTTTCAGCAGGGGTCAGTCTCTCCTCTTGGACCAGTTAGCTGCAGCCTGTCAGAGAGGACGTGTATCTGGGCCCCCATTTTGGAGAGCATGTTTCGCCCCAACAGACGGTAGGGCCAGTCTGGGGTGACCCTAAATGAATGGGCTACCCATCCATGCCTAAGTCCACTGTTCTTCTGGTAGTCCATGAATACATTTCGGTGTCAGTGGCTTCTTGGATCCAAAATCTTTTGGAAACAGGGCCATCAGCTTGGGGGTTCGAGTGTTGAGCCCCTCCCTGTGTCCACCAAGAATTGAGTGGATTTCTCTTCCACTCTCGGAGTTACCCTGGGTAGGGGGAGGTGGTCAGAACCCCATCTCCCCGAGTCACTGTCTTCACCCAGGGCTAACCTTTGCAATTTGGGGCACTTTTCCCACGGCCTGGGACTTCCTGCTCCCGGCTTCTATTTGTTAGGGCGCACTGTGCCTCAGTGGCCTCTCTCCTTACAGTACGGGCACTGCTCCTTTTCTCTCTTCTCTGTCTTTTTTCTAACCGCCAGGACTCTGTAGCTTCTTTCTCTGACTTTTTTTCTTTTTTCTTTTTTTCTCTGCTCCTTCTCCTCCTCTGTCTCCATGTCTCAGCAAACTGTACTAAATCTCCGAATGGCTTACTCTTTCTCTCTGGCCTCTGAAGCTTTTTTCTAACATCTCTCCTAGCCTGGTCTATAAAAACCATTGTCCCAGTAGTCGTAGCATATACATTGCCTCTGTGGTCCGCTCCAGAAAGGCTGTGCTCCCTGTTTAACCTCACATACCTTGGTCAAATTTGTGGGTCGCCATGTGGCCCCCGTGAGACCTGCCCACGGAGTCTGGTGGTGGACCTTCAGGTGCCCCTTACCTTTTGTCATTTTAAAGTCCCAGCCAGATCTAGTCAGGGGAAGCTCACTGTTCATGGCAGCCCGGTCAATTGATGGTGCCCCTGAGTCTGAGGGCGTATTCTTTTTGACTTCCTATATTACAAATAAAACAGTCTCAAGGAGATTAATCAGCCTCTGTGGAAATATGCCCTTAGTGAGGGAGCCACCTGGGTATCAGGGGAGGGGGTCTCAGGTCTCCTCCTGCTCTGCTCGCTCCTGTGGTCCTCTCTTCCTCCTCCCTCTCCCTAGCCCCTCCTCCTCTCTCCTCCAATCACTGGCCTCTCGCTGCCTCAGTGTGAATGGACAGGAAATCTTGTAGCATTTTGCCTTTTCTGTTTAATAAAAACTTTCTAAGTATAAATTGAGCCTAAAAAACTTTCTCTTTAAGTGTAAATTGAGCATAACTACTACCATTTTGTAAGTTATAAAGTATAGGATCGACCTAGAGATGTCAATCAAACAGAGCCCTTGTTCCCTGTCCTATCTTAGAAGACTAGAAGAATTAACACCTGACTCGTGTCTTGGCTATAAATTTTATGTCATCTGAAAACCATCTCTATCAGATTTCTCAAAGTTAAACAGCTTGGACTGACTATGAGACTAAGTCTTCAACCCTGTCAGAAATCCGAGAGTGACCAATATTAACTGAAAATATATAACATAAAATGTCACATTCTGTGGACTTCCGACGCCTTTGAAGACTATCTATCAAAAGCATCTCTGAACTGTTGAGTCTTGAGAACTTTCAGCTGTTTTTATTAAAATCTTGAAAATACCCTAACAATAAACTCAGAGCCTTTATTTGTTATTTGGCCCTAAACTCACAGGCTTAAACATTTCAGATCTGTTACAAAAAAAAAAACAACAACAACAACAAAAAAAAACACAAAGAAGGACTGACTGGGTCTAAACCCTGTACTTTTAAATATTTAGTATCAAAAGAATAAATTTATACCAGTGAAACCCTTGATAATGAATCAAAATAAATTTTGTACCCAATAAAAACTTTTGACTTTAACTTAGTAACAATTAAAAGGATTTTTACAAGATGAAATTTTACCTAATGAAATTATGGCTATAATTCAATCTCATTTCCTCTCTGTTTCAAATCTGACTATTTCTAGATTCCCTAGAAAGACAATAACAACCCTCTCCAGCCCCAAATCCCAGGGAACTGGATTGACAACTCTTTGTAACTTCTTCAAGCTGAGTATGGGCACCGACATATTAATAAGACGGTGGGGGAAGGGTAGGGAGAATGGGGGAGTTGGTTGGTCCCCGATTTCTGCGTCTTGTCTGGATCCAGCTGAAGTCCAGGCCCACAGGGGTTAAATCAGGTCATTCAGCATCAGGCCTCCTCAAACTCGACACGTTTGATGAGGAGCTCAATCTGGCTCTATATTTTCTGTTTTATATATATATGTGTGTGTGTGTGTGTGTGTATGTAAACAAAATTTTAGTATCACAAAGATCGATTTTTTGTTTGATATTCTGGAATCTAGTCCTCTGGAGGTCTCCCTCTATCATTTCTAATCTAAATAGCTCTGGAAGATGTCCAGAGCCTAATCACCCTTTTTTAAAAACACAAAGACAAAATCCTTTTTTCCAAATCAGCCTAGCCTTGAGCCAGGAACCAGAACAACCCTTTATTTTGACCTCTCTCGCAGAGGACTAATAGTACCACAAAGCACAACATCACACCCGTTATGAAAATCAAAACAATTTAAAACAAATTAAATGAACGATCTTTATCCTAACTTAACACAGTTGATGTACTCATCCATCTGTACCAGCTTAAACCCAGAATGCCCGCACGGCGCTGCCTTGAGTATCTTGTTAAGACTTACTTTCCCCACCAGGGGTCCTCAGTGTTCTGTCTCGCCTTTGTTTCAACTTGGAGTGCTTGAGTCATGCGACCGATTTTGGTGCTCTGTAAGTCTACGTCTAACGTCCAAACAACGTCGTCAGTCTAAGTCCAAAAACACAGAACAAAATACCAATAAACAAACAGAGAAAAACAGCTTGGCCCCGCCACAGGCGGACATCCAGGTCCAGAGACACAGAACAAGACACTAACTCACGCAGAGAAAGCAGGGATGAGCCCAGTTACAGATAGCAGGAGCCCCTGCCCGGGGCAGGAACCGGATAAACCAGATCTGAGCACCACTCGCTCCACTCTACTCCCACTGTCACTGCCCTGCCGTTTTCAGAAGGAGCAGAGCTCGCCCGGCCCTCCCCTGGGTCTCGACCTTTGGCTCGTCTGCAGGTAGAGCTCACAGCACCTACACTGTAGGCTCTCGGAGCCTGCAGCCTATCAGATGCTTGCAAACAAACCAAAAGTTCAGACATGCTTACAGATTCAGACAATCAGCGTGACAGACAGCAAGACAGACAGGAAACAAGCCACAGTGTTACCGTGCTCAAGACCTCCGATCCGATCCGATCCGCTACCCCACGGTGTCCCCACAGGAGGTCAGTTCCCCGGCCAATGCACCAAGTGTACGACTCGACCGGTCTTATCTTACCGACCCCTGAGTGGACCACACGGAGATGGAAATCAATGAAAAACGCATGAGGAAGTTTTGTTTTTAAAAAACTAGCATGCATCTGAGAGAGAGTGACCTCGACCCTCGTGCCGCCCGGGCCTTTATGCCCTCCTCACGGCCACCGCCATTGAGCACAGGGTGATTGGCAGAGCAGTGTTGCATTCAGACAAATTGGTTGTTAGATGGTGAGGTAAGTGGACAACAGTCAGTCCTTCAGAATGCGTCCCCACCCTTAGGTCGGTCTCCCCCTCCCCATGTGGTCTGAGGAATGTAACTTAGCCTCTGACCTTTCTAAAGTTCCTGAGTTAACCCTTTCACTGCCTGAGACCCAACACCCGTAAAACCAGACCTAGGGTATCCGATACTCTCTTCTGGCCTTGATGAGCGCGCGCGCGCACACACACACACGCACACACACACACACACACACAAGGCTGTCGGGAAGATTGCCACAAGTGAGCTTCAAGTCAACCTGGATAGCCTGGACTACACAGTGAAGCCCTATCTATAAAACAACAATATCAACAAAAAGAACCAATGCCCTTTTGTTTGGGATGGGGCCTCATGTAGCCCAGGCTTGCCCTCAGTCTGGTATGCGGTTGCCTTTGAACTCCTGTGGTTGTCTCTAGCCACCAAGGGATGGATCCCAGCTGTAGCCACCACACCGAGCCTTTCTATCACTCGTATTGATACTCTTCTGTTGCTGTGATAAAATAGCCCAACAAGCACGTTAGGAACAACAAGGGCTTATGGGGGATCCATCGCATAGGGAAGGCTGGCAGCCAGTCCGGGAAATCATGGACTTAGGGTCAGGAGCTGGTTAGTCACATTTCCTATCACACACAAGAAGGGGAGGACTAGAAGAAGTAAGGCCATGCTATAAACGCTGAAGGCCCGCCCCCGTGATGCACTTCCGCCTGTAAGCCCGCCCCTGTGATGCACTTCCGCCTGTAAGACTCTATATCATAGATCAATTGTTCTCAACCCTCCTAAAACTACAGCCCTTTAATGTAGTTCCTCATGTTGTGGTGACCCCAACCAGAATAGCTTTATATATGCCATAACTGTAGCTTTGCTACTACTGTGATGAATAATAATGTAAATATCTGATATGCAGGATATCTGTGATCCCTGCGAAGGAGTCGTTCGACCCAGAGGGTCACGACCCACAGGTTGAAAATCACTCTCCTAGAGGTTCTGTGACCTCTCCCGAACAGCGCCCCCCTGTGGGGGCCAGGGCTTCAAACACTTCCTTCATGCTAACACCTTCTCCAGCATCTGTAACATTGGCTCGCTTGCAGGCAGTGTGCCGCCTGTGTGCCACTTGTCCCTCGCTGTCCCTCCTCCTTCCTGCCTCCTCCAACGTGCCCCAAATGGAAGGAGCTGGCACCCGCCTGTCCGTCCCTGGAGCCCTTGAGGGAGATCTCAGCACTTCTTGGTCCCGAGAGTCTAAAGTCCAGCCACCAGCCGCGTCCTCTCCTGAGGGCCTCCCGGGATGTCCTCGCACTAGCCGAGAGGTGCCGCACACTGAAGATAGCTTGGTCCTCAGGGATGTCTCAGCTCAAAGCCCAGAGGGTCACACCGAGGTTCCGGACGCTGTCAAGTCCCACAGAAGTCTGACAGAATACAGTCAAGTCAAGCGTGAGTGGGGCCCATGGAGAGGGCCCCAGTGCTCAGAAATCAGACTCCCCTCAGGGCCAACGGGACATCTCTCGGGTGTTGTCAGTCACCCCTGTGTTAGACTGCTTTCTCTTCCTGTCAGAGACTAGCTGAAACTGGATAATTTATAAAGAATGGAAGTTTAAAGTCAGGTCTTGCAGTTAGGGTTTCTACTGCTGTGATGAAACCTAATCACCAGGCAACTTAGGGAGGGAAGAGAAGCTTTATGCAGGTAACTGTTCATGACAGACGGAAGTCAGGGCAGGAACGTGGAGGCCGGACCTGAGGCAGAGACCGTGGAGGGTCAGTGTTTACTGAGCTGTTCTCCATGCTCACCTGCTTTCCCTCTCAGAGGCAGCGCTGCTCCTAGGAGCTGGAACCTTTCATTTCAATCAGTAATCAAGAAAAGGACACCAGGCAATGGTGTCTGGGACTTGGGAGGCAGAGGCAGGTGTATCTGAGTTCAAGGCCAGCCTGGTCTACAGAGAGAGTTCCAGAGTAGCCATGGTTACGCTGAGAAACCCTGTATCAAGGACAAAAAGAAAGAGGTGATCCCATGGACTTGCCTATGAGCCAGTCTCCTAGAGGTATTTTCTAAATGGAGGTTCCCACTTTCCCAAAAACTTTAGCTTGAGTCAATGTGACAGGGAAAAAAAAAGTAATCCAAACAGTGGGAATGGTGACACAGGCCAGCAACCTCAGCACTTAGGAAGCCAAAGCAGGAAGATCAAAGTCCCAGGCTATATTGTGTGTTTGAGGCTAACCTTGGACACATGGGATTCTGCCTCAAACACACACCCTATGTTTTGTTTGTTTGGTTGCTTGGTTTGGTTTTTTTTATTTGGTTTTTTCGAGACAAGGTTTCTCTGTGTAGCCCTGGCTGTCCTGGAAGTCACTCTGTAGACCAGGCTGGCCTCGAACTCAGAAACCAACCTGCCTCTGCCTATCAGAGTGCTGGGATTACAGGCGTGTGCCACCACTGCCCGGCTACACCCTATGTTTTAAAAATGACATTTGTGTGGCAAGTCCTAGAGGTTAAGAGCTAGCTAGCACCTGGTGAGGGGCCTGTATTTTCTGTAACCTAGTAGATGGTTTCATTTAGCAATATACAACAAGAGGGAGACCCAGGAGGGTCACCCACCTGAAAAACTAACTCATTGAGATCTGTCTTAAAGAGCAGAAGTAAGGCTACAATAGGGCTCAGTGGTAGAGCCCCGCCTAGAATCCCCCAGTGAGGGGTTGGGGGCGTGGCTCAGTGGTAGAGCCCCGCCTAGAATCCCCCAGTGAGGGGCTGGGGGCGTGGCTCAGTGGTAGAGCCCCGCCTAGAATCCCCCAGTGAGGGGCTGGGGGCGTGGCTCAGTGCTAGAGCCCCCGCCTAGAATCCCCAGTGAGGGGCTGGGGGCGTGGCTCAGTGGTAGAGCCCCGCCTAGAATCCCCAGTGAGGGGCTGGGGGCGTGGCTCAGTGGTAGAGCCCCGCCTAGAATCCCCAGTGAGGGGATGGGGGCGTGGCTCAGTGGTAGAGCCCCGCCTAGAATCCCCAGTGAGGGGCTGGGGGCGTGGCTCAGTGGTAGAGCCCCTCCTAGAATCCCCAGTGAGGGGCTGGGGGCGTGGCTCAGTGCTAGAGCCCCTGCCTAGAATCCCCAGTGAGGGGCTGGGGGCGTGGCTCAGTGGTAGAGCCCCGCCTAGAATCCCCAGTGAGGGGCTGGGGGCGTGGCTCAGTGGTAGAGCCCCGCCTAGAATCCCCAGTGAGGGGCTGGGGGCGTGGCTCAGTGGTAGAGCCCCTGCCTAGAATCCCCCAGTGAGGGGCTGGGGGCGTGGCTCAGTGGTAGAGCCCCTGCCTAGAATCCCCCAGTGAGGGGCTGGGGGGTGTGGTTCAGTGGTAGAGCCCCTGCCAGGATTCCCCAGTGTGTCAGTGAGTAAAAAGCACTTGTCTCCAAGTCCTGTGGGCTGAGTTCGGTCCTCAGGACCACGTGGTAGGAGGAGGGAACCGGCTCCCACACATTGTCTTCGGACATCTTTATGATTCCTCCAACCCCTCACAAACACACATAAAATAGCATTACGTTTTTAAGAAGTATAATAAAGAAATCTTAAAACAAAACAGTTATGTTTGGTGAATGTGGCCTTTAATCCCAGCACTCAGGAGGCAGAGGCAGGCAGATCTCTGTCTGTTTGAAGGCAGCCTGGTCCACATAGCAAGTTCCAGAACAGTCGGAGCTCTACAGTGAGACTCAGTATAAAAACAAAACAATGCAATCAAGCAAAAGTTTCCTCAGTTATTAGAGAAATAGCTTAATATAATTGTGCCTAAATGTACTGAATGCTTAGTAGCCTGGTATTATTATTACTAGTATAATTAATTCTGTGACTACTGACACTATAATGGCCACATGCAGTGGAGCACAGGAGCTTGTGAGCCCCAGTGGGGCTGTACTAACAATGCATGCATGACAGAGGGTGAATGAATGCATGAGTGAACGAATATGTGAATGAATGAATGCATGTGCATGTAACTGTGTGGGTCAGAAGAGATGCCAATGTCTTTGGGATGTTACCTGGAGGGCTCGCTCTTTGTTCCCACAGACAACCCCAGTCTGACCCCACTGGTGACTTTCCCAGAGTCTTTGAAGGGCATAATCTACAGTGACCTTAACTACCCTGTGACCCTGCAGTGGGTGGCGATCACGGACCCAGAGCCAGTGCTGGCTGAGCTGGACCTTGAATGGGAAGCCATGCGGAACTGGGGAGAAGCTATTTATCTGGTGACTGTCCCCAAATCAGCTGGGCGTGTACCTGTGCATAGCCAAGAGCTGGTCTCTGAGCCGGTGACTGTCTCACTGAGCCGTAAGTGTCCCCAGGACACTTGTATCCACATGGGTCTGCGGCTGACTTCCTGTAGCCACACCAGATCTTTAGAGCCAAAATGTCACTCCATGTTTTCTTCTACATGGTAGGCTGTGGCTTATTAGCCTTTTTTTTTAATTTTTTAATTTTCTCTCGTGCATATCTGCATGACTGTCTGCATGTGTGTCTATGTAAATATGAAGGCCAGACCCTGATCGATCTTCATCGATGGCTTCCCACCTCGTTCACTGAGGCAGGGTTTCTCAGGTGAACCCAAAGCCCCGATTCTCGCCTAGCTGGCCAGCGTGCTCTAGGGCCCGCCGCCAACTCCCTGTCACCTCCCAGGCCTTCTGCCTGACTTGTACAGTGCGTCCAAAAGGTCCCAGCACTGGTCCTCTCACGGCTCAGAGTGCTTTATCCACAGGCCGCCATCTCCCCAGCCCTTCATTAACCCACTGTATAATATGACAGACTTGGTCCTGGGGTCCTTAGCCGATACCCTCCCCTATCACCACCAAAGCCCAACTTGGTGAAGGGAGGGGTTTTCTTGGGGTTACTTACATAAATGAGGAGTTACTAACAGGAACAGAGGGGGCTCAAAGACAGCTTCACCACCAAAGCCAGTGCCAGCACAAGTAACAGCTCACAGAGCTGGGGACCTGGAGCACAGCATGGAGCACCAGGAGTACCTTTTCTGGTGCCTCAGCTTCCGCACAGGACACCCCAAGGCCAAGTTCTCAGCCAAGAATGGGAGGGGAACGAGGGGGACAGGGAAACATCCCAGAGGAACAAAGGACCGCCTCTGGGGAGAAAGGAAACGGAGGTGACCCATGGGAAAACGACTATTTATAAAGGTACAGGGGAAACCTAGCTTTAAGATGAGGTGTTAAATTTTAATTGGCCATGTTAATTAGGGCAGACAAAGGGAGACTTTGACTGCTGGCCTTCAGTTCTAGATGTCAGCCTCAGGGGGAGGAAGCAGCTAAATATAGGAGCAGACTTTGGTAGCTAGTTTTAGGAATGCGATCTAACAGTTTTAGGGGAGAAGAGCAAGGCCTTCCAGAGCCGTGCGAGCCTTGCTGGGGCTGTGGCCAGAATCCTCAGGTTTGCCTGCGCGCCCTCTCCGCAGGGCTTGGCTGAGAAACTGGTCCGCAGCCGCCCCTGGAGTGTGCTTACCAAGACCCTACAGCCGGTCCAGGGACTTCCTCTCGAAGCTGTTTTCAGTTGCTGGCTTCCTGTCTTAAGGACCTTCATCTCCAGGATGGAGGCTTTCACACCCACCCTCCCCCAGGACTTCCTCTTGTCACACTTTGCTTTACATCCTGTGTCTAAAGAGGTTTCCAGGGCAGGTGGTTGGTAGCTATACCTTTAATCCTAGCGCTCTGTGGGAGGCAGAGGCAGGTGGATCTCTGAGGTCAAGGCCAGATTGGTCTACAGACTCAACTCCAGATCAGCCAGAGCTACAGAGAAAATATCTCAAATAAATAAATTTAATGATGATGATGATGATAATAATAATAATAACAATAACAATAAAGAAGACATTACCCTCCAAAATGGAAAGTTATCATCTCCAGGGAAACTCTAACACAATAAACCCAGAGGTTGACACTGGGCATCATTTGACTGCTCTCCATTAAAAACATGTTTTAGCTGGGCGGTGGTGGTGCACACCTTTGATCCCAGCACTTGGAGGCAGAGGCAGGCGGATTTCTGAGTTCGAGGCCAGTCTGGTCTACAGAGTGAGTTTCAGGACAGCCAGAGCTACACAGAGAAACCCTGTCTCAGACAACCAAAAACAAAAAAGTTTTACTGTGTTCCTTGCGACTGTGACACTGCGTGTGCTTTGACCATGTCCACCCACGCCGTCCTCGGCTCGGTCCCTGCTTTTCCCCTTCCCCGATTCCTCTCTGTCACTCACTCAGTTCCGTCACACATTGGAACACCGACAGCCTACCAGGGTGCACCCCCGAATCCAGCTTTTCTTTTTGAAGACAGGGTCTGTCTCTGAAGCAGGGATTCGTGGATAGAGCAGCTGGCCACACCCTGGTGACCAGGAGCGCTCCGTGTGGGGAACTAGTCGAGGAGACCCACAGACCGCCCCCATCCAGAGACCAGAGTAGGCAGGGCTGGGATGAGGGAACCATGGAGTCAGGGAGGGCCACCTGGAGGAGGTGCCAGCTGAGCCGGTTCTAACCTATATAAAGATTGTCTAGAAAGGGACAGAAATGGGGAGGTGGGGGTGTGCCGGGCCGTGAACGAGGGGGTGCTATCCGCAGGGCTCCGCAGGCCTCTGACCTAGCTGAGTGGCCAAAGCCTTGCAGCTCTCCGAGGGAGACGGGAAGCTGGAACAGCGCATGCAGGCTGCCAGGCCTAGGGGGTGCAACAGGCAGGCGGGGCACAGCGGGGGTGGGGGCTGGAAGCCGAGGTGGGGGCACGGGAGGGGGAGGGGCGGGCCACCGAGCAGGAAGTTGTGCCATAGGCCTGAGCGGCCTCCAGCCTCGCAGAGAACTCTGTCCCCAAGGCTTTAGGGCTCCGTAAGACACACACTCCCGGACAGGCTTTGGGGAAATAACTCAGGCTCTTAATTCCCTGTGGGCGGGGTCTTCTCTCCATTCGGGGGTGGGATCCAGAGGCAGACGCTTCCCATTGGCTTGGCCTGAGCCGTGAGGGGTGCGGCGTCTGCACGTGGAAGGACTTGGGGCGTTGTCCCTCGGTGACTGAGTGAAGCCACAGTCCTGTCCGTGGGCTGCGGGGGTCCAGTGTCCCAGGTCGGGAGGACATGAACCGGCCTCAGTCCTCAGACACGAGGACCACCGGGCTCTCTGAATCCGCTCCACCTGCCCGAGCTTCCTGTCTGGTGGCACAGTGGGGACCCACAGGGGTGCGGGGAGGAAGAGCCGGGCTTGTGCAGGGCGCCTGGGCGATAAGGTGACAGGAGGACCGCCATAGGCCACCCCGGGAGGCCCATCCCTGATCCGAGCTGTCCGCTTCTGTTTAGTCCTGGCACTTAAGGAGACCCTGTGTCTCCCGCCCGTCCTCCCGAGGACACCCACTCCCGCCCACCGGAGTCGCTGTCCCGTGGGCTGAGCTCAGTTCTATTCCCAGATTATAGGTGAGGCACAGACAAGTCAAGACATTAATTCCAGGTCACACAGCCAGGGGGCAGCAACAATTCAAACTCTTGACAATAAAATAAAATGAAATAAAATAAAGTAAAATAAAATAAAGTAAAGTAAAATAAAATAAAGCACCAACCCAACAGACCCCTGGGAAAGAACGGATGCCTTTGCCCCAGCGGCGCCCATCTGACTCACCAATGCCCGAAGTGACGAGAGCAGCTATGAGTGCGTGCTTGGCTGCTGGGGTTCACACCCCTGTTTACGGGAGCTGTGGAGAAGTGGAGCCCCATTGGGGCTCAGTGTGCCCATCTGCAAAATGGGGAGGTTGGCGGTCATAACCACACCCAGCCCTCAGAACGACAGGAGTGTGAACCACCTTCTATCAGCGGTGGGCTTCGTGAGAGCCTCGTCCCGTCCCACCTGGGCCCCGCGAGGGAGGCAAACGGGATGAAGAGGAATGAGTATCAAGGGTGGGAAGTCAGGAAGGGGGATGGAGGGCATCGGGAATGGGTGGAGCACGGGGAGAGGGGGGAGAGGGGGGCACGGGGAGGGGAGCATGAGGAGAGGAGGACCGGGGATGGGGAGCACGGGGAGGGGAGCACAAGGAAGAGGAGAGGAGGATTCGGGATGGGGAGCACCAGGGAGGGGGAGCACGGGGAGAGGGGAGCACGGGGAGAGGGGGCACGGGGAGGGGAGCATGAGGAGAGGAGGATCGGGGATGGGGAGCACGGGGAGGGGAGCACAAGGAAGAGGAGAGGAGGATTCGGGATGGGGAGCACCAGGGAGGGGGAGCACGGGGAGAGGGGAGCACAGGGAGGGGAGCACGGGGGAGGGAGAGGAGAACACGGGGAGGGGGAGGGCCATGAGGGAGGGATGCCAGTGAAGCCTGGCTGGGAGGAACCATCCTGTGGCGAGAGAAGACAGCTAAATAAAGCAGCAGAGAGGGCTTGGTTGGCAGATTTACCTGCTACCAAGCCTGAGGGTCTGAGTTTGATCTCCGAGAACCAACATGGCGTGAGGAGACGATGCCAGTGCAGGCACACACAAGTACGCACGCCTAAAAACTAAGGGTTAGGGCCTCTATCTAGGAATTTGGAGGGATCACAGAGCAAAAGCTAACAGTGATGTGCTCTCTCCCTCCTCCCTCCGTCTCTCCCTCCTCCCTCCGTCTCTCCCTCCTCCGCCCACTTCCGACCCTACTGCAGAGCCCGCAGAGATATGGACCGTGCAGATGAGCGTGAGCATGTCTACCAGGAGCCGACCCCAGGACACGATGACGTGGTCCTTGTCAAGCCCCCTCCTCCCTGCCATTTGTCCCCAAGGTGTCCCCAGCTAAACAAAGCCTTTTCCGTTCTCCTGTTGGCCGCCAACACCCCATCTTCACAGCCCACCCACTCCAGGAACACTGCCTCTCTTCTTCAGCCTCAAGGACTGCAAACAAGAGAAACTTGAGCTTAGCTGGAGGGAGGGGAGGGGTAACGGGAGGGAGAATTCAGGAGAAGAAGCCATGAAGATTTCCCAGAATCCACGGTTGTATCCGTCAGCCTCTGCGAGCTAACGAAATGCCTCTGGAATTTAGCAGCTTGAAAGCACAGCCATTGGCGCAGACCGCAGCTCTGCGGCCTGGGCTGTAGGTGGGGCTCGGCAGGTGGGGCTTGCTGCAGCATCTGTGGTGCAGAGGGTACTGGGGGGTCGCACCACTGGGGACAGCCCGCACTCAGGCTCAGAAAGCCCAACCCCAACCGGTGACAGGGCCTCCGGCTCAGAACTGAACACCATCGCTGCCATCCCATTGGTCGGAGGAAGTCACATGGCCCGCCCAGCTCAGGCGTTGGCTCCGCCTCTTCCTGCTCTCCACCACCTTCTTCCCTTCCTTACAGTCTTGCTCTCCAGGAATTCAGGCGCTGTGGCTTCTTCACACCCCCCTCCCACTTTTCTTTTTTTGGTTTCTTCGACACAGGGTTTCTCTGTGTAGTCCTGGCTGTCCTGGAACTCACTCTGTAGACCAGGCTGGACTTGAACTCAGAAATCTGCCTGCCTCTGCCTCCCAAGTGCTGGGATTACAGGCGTGCGCCGCCACCGCCCAGCTGAGCCCTCTTTTCTCCTGTCTCTTTCATTGCATTATCCCAAAATTTCAGTCCCCGGGAGTGGACCAACTCAGCCGGCTTACTGACGACATGTGACATCTGTTGGACTGATGTCTTTGTTCACTACGTAAAGAAATGTCCGTCCTTCTTTCCTTGCCCAAGGCACCTTCTGACGGGTTAAAATAAAAAGCCTACGGCCTATAGCAAGAGTCAGGATAGTAAGATGGGACACCTGGCAGAGAGAGAGGATCTCTGGGGAAGAGAGAAGCGGGAGAGAGTTGCCACCCAGACTGAGAAGAAGTTGGACATAGGAAACTGAGAATAGTAATGTGGGTTAATATAAGTTTGGAGCTAAGCCAGGCGGTGGTGGCGCCCGCCTTTAATCCCAGCACTTGGGAGGCAGAGGCAGGTGGATTTCTGAGTTCGAGGCCAGCCTGGTCTACATAGTGAGTTCCAGGGCAGCCAGGGCTACACAGAGAAACCCTGTCTTGGGGGGGAGGGGGTTGGAGCAAGTTGGGGAGGAAGCATAGCATAAGCCCGCAGCATTTATTAATAAACACATGTCTCTGTGTCGTTATTCTATTCGGGAGCTGGGGCGGGCACAGAAAAGCCGGAATGGTTACAGACGTGCCTGGTTTCCTGCTGGGGTGGGCACAAGACACAGGACGCCATCGCGGGTCCTGGTATGCGGAAAACGTATTGCCCTGCCTTGTAAGCTGAGCAGGGCACAGAATATTTCTTCTGAGTATGCAGGTTGTTCTTGCTTATTTTCTAAATAAAAATCTAGATTGTCAGTGTGCCCAGAAAAGGGGAAGTCGCGGCAGACCTCCAGAAATCCATGGTGCTCTTGTGGGTGGCATTTTGTGTGGGTCTCTTCAGGTTTGGGTTTCTGAGACACGGTCTCACTTTGTGACCCAGGCTAGTATCTAACTCATAACCAGTATACATGCTGCATAGTGAGTTCGAGGTCAGCCTGGGCTACATGAGATCCAGTCTTAGGAGGAGGAGGAGGACCCTGACCCAAAAGTAAATTTAAAAAAAAATTTGTTGGGATCCCAGTGCAGCGCCCCTTCTTTGGCCCGCACTTCCTATTTTACCTACCTTGTTAGGCTGACAGCCCTGCTCAGCCCTGCACAGCTGGGAATTCCGGTCTGCCCTCCTTCCCCAAAAGCCACCTCCACTGAAAAACTTCGAACAGAGGAACAGCTCCCGCAGCGCAGTTCTGCATTCTTGGCAGATCTTGAAACCTGCTTCCTCGACGTCGCCCGCCACCAAATCCCGGCCTAGGTGCTCAGGTCTTGACCATACTTGGGCACAGACCAGCTTAAGGCCGACGCTTCATCACCCTTGGCCTAGAGTCTATAAAACTTCCCGCTCTTGCCAGGGTGGGGCACTTCCGCAGCCCTGTTGGTTCTTCGGGACTTCCAGGAGCAATGCCTAATAAACCTGACTCTATCTATTTTTAATTTGGTCCAACCTGGTCTATGTCGGCCCCACCTAGGGAGAGAGAAAGCCTAGAGCCGCCTTCCCCAATAACTACGGAAGCGCTGTTGTGTCAGTCAGGGTTTGAGTGACAGCTCTGTGGTGTCAGTCCAGTCTAGTTGATTCTGAGTCCCCGGGACAGAAGCAGGGGTCTGAAGAGAGGCTCCTTAGGGCAAAGGAAGTAAGAACCCGTCACCCGGGTGATGGTGGCGCACGCCTGTAATCCCGCACTCAAGAGGCAGAGGCAGGAGGATTTCTGAGTTCGAGGCTAGGCTGATTTACAGAGTGAGTTCCAGGACAGCCAGGGCTACAGAGAGAAGGAGGAGGACGAGGAGGACGAGGAGGACGAGGAAAAGAAGAAGAAGAAGAGGAAGAAGAAGAAGAAGCCTCCTGTGAGCTCAGGAAGCGAGCAGAGAAGTCCCTGAATCGGGCAGCTCCGTGAGGCTCCTCCTTCCGGGAAGACACACACATGAAGGACTAAAGTGGAAACTCGGGGTTTCTCTGGAAAGTTAGTTACACACTTTAGCCTGGAGCACACATGCTAAAGCAGACACGGGAAAGGAGGCACGAGGGAGGAGTGTAGCTGTGGCCCCACAGCCGGCCGGAGAGGCGCACTGACCGTGCGTTTGGTTTGTTCTGCCTCGCTAGTCTTCGCTTTGCCGCCATTATGGGTGTGGTGTCTGCCTGCTCTGCAGCTGCTGGGTCACAGTAGGTGTTCACTACGGGACCGAGCTGCTGCCAAAGATCAGGCTCGCCCCCAAAGAACTGTTGCCGAACAGGTCCACTTCCCCCATGTCCTAATAACTTTTCTCTTCCGCCGCCTCCGCTGGGTGCTGGGCTAGAGGAGAGGACGAAACCTTATTAAAAGGTAGGTCACAGGGCAGGAGAGATGGCTCCGCGGTTAAAAGCACTGGCTGCTCCTCCAGGGGTCCTGAGTTCAATTCCTCCCAGCAACCGCAGGGCGGCTCGCGACGTCTGTAATGGGATCCAGGCCCTCTTACAGCGACAGTGTATACAATAAACAAATACACGAGCTGCCCGGAAGGTTGCGTGCTCGGCTCAGGTTCCCAGCCTTGTGACCTGTCAGACATGCTGGGGTGGGCTTGGTGACGAAGCTGCCGCTGTGTCATTTCTGCTCCTGTAAGTGACCATTCACTCACCCGTGCACATTCCTGTAAGTAACCCCGCCACAAGCCATTGGTTCACCTTGTTGGACCGCGGTGGTACCCACACGCTGCTCTGCCATCAGCCCCTTGGTGGGGTGACTGGATGTCTGTCACCATCTCCTCAAGAAATGAGGCCCAAGGGGAGGTGAGAGCATGAGGGGAGGGGCCCTTGCTGCTGGGATGACGGCTGTGATTGCAGTGAAGCCACCAGATGGAGAACTGGGAAGTAAACTCAGGTCCTCTGTAAGACCAGCCATGCTCTCTACCCGACCTGTCTCTCCAACCCCCCAGCTACGGCCCTGAATAGACCCGTCTATCCGAGTATTTAAGACTGCTGACTATATTAAGAATTCTGGGAGGGGCTGGAGAGCTGGCTCAGCGGGTAAGAGCACAGACTGTTCTTCCAAAGGTCCTGAGTTCAAATCCCAGCAACCACATGGTGGCTCACGACCATCCGTAACGAGATCTGACGCCCTCTTCTGCAGTGTCTAAAGACAGCTACAGTGTACTTACATATAATAATAAATAAATCTCTTTTAAAAATCTGGGAAATTGGCTACTCTCCTGGGCGAGCTGACATCATCAGGCAGTGGTGTCTGCCGGGAGCGCTTTTATTGTTAGTGAAGTCTGCTGGAGATCTAAACCGGAAGACTCTCCATTGCGTCTGTTCCCTAATCCTCAGCAGTGTGAGCGAATGCCGGGTGCGATGGCTTTTCTGGGCCTGCGACGGCCCACTGTGACGCACTTAACGGGGCACAGAAACATTTATACCCTGCTCTCACAAGCGGGAGTCAGCCCAGCAGTGACTCAGAGCACCTTCTACATAACGGGATCCACATTACAGACGCATGACTCAGTCGGGCGTGGCGTCCTGCCAGCCCCGCCCTAGCTACACGTTCCACCTCCTCGTCTCACTTACTTAAATTGTATAAATTGTAGTCTTTATTTATTATTTATTTATGTGTACTTTAAATTACTCGTTATTTGTACCAATGTGCGTCTGCATGGCACCTGAGTGCCTTGCCTCGGAAGGCCAGCAGAGGGCGCCAGATCATCCTGAAGTTCGTTTCCCGGGCCTGCGAGCCCCTGGACTTAATAATGCTGGGAACTCCTGAAGGTGTCCCTGGAAGGGCTTGAGCTCTCCAGGCCACCCGTGCGGGGAGGGGAAGGGAAGGGGGGGGAGTCAGGGTCTCAGGCAGCCCCAACCACCTTGAACTTGCTGTGTAGCCAAAGGCTGATCTAGATAGAATTCTTGAACCTCCTGCCTCCACCACCCTCACCACCAAGTACTGGGATTGAAGGCATGAGTCACCACCTCTAGTTTCTGGGGCGAGGGAGGGGCGGCGGGAGCGGCGGGCAGGTGTCAGGGAGGTGGGGGGAAGGGCAGGAGGCTGACGTCACCCTGCCTCACTCAATCTGTTAGGGAGGAAACAAACTGGAGATGAACCACAGTTCTCCGCATATTTCTTCTTCTCTGAGCTTTCTTTTTTTGTTTTTAAAGAATATTTATTAATATATCTAAGTACACTGTAGCTGTCTTCAGACATCCCAGAAGAGCGCGTCAGATATCAGATATCATTACAGAAAGCTGTGAGCCACCATGTGGTTGCCGGGATTTGAACTCAGGAAGAGCAGTGCTCTTAACCGCTGAGCCATCTCTCCAGCTCATTCTCTGGGCTTTCAAAAGAAAAGGGAGAAGAAAAGAGAGAGAGCATTGTCACTGGAAGGGAATGTGGACCCGAGGATGTCGGAGCTAGCACGTCTGCGGAGGATGCCATGGGGCTGGGGCTGATTCTAGCACTTTCCTACAAGTCTGAGAACAGAAGAGAAAGCTCCGCCCCCTTCTCCACCTGAGGGACTGGGGACTGTGCTGGCAGGGTCAGCGCTGGAGAAAATGAGTTAGTGAGCTGGAATGAGGTCTTCCCTCGCAGCCACGGTGGTCTCCTTCCTTCCGTCCATTGTTTTATTTTGTGACTGGTTTTCTGGTAGACCTGGTAGGGGCTGGCGTTGAACCCCCAACCCCCTGCTTCCATTTCCCAAGTGCTAGGATCCCCACCCTCTATCCGTGTGATACTGGGAATGGAATTCAGGGCCTTCCGCTCTACAGCTCCCTGCTAACAGCGGAAGCAGAGCCTAACAAAGAACGCCCAGCAAGGCGGCAGGGTGAGTGCCCGGCCCAGCAGGACGGGAGATTTACCCTGCAGCCCGCCCCGGCCTGAGAAACTCTCCCAGACTCCCACTGAGGGCAGCAGGAGGTCTTTCTTCACTTGCTTGTTTGAGAAGAGATCTCAGAGAGTCTAGTGCTAACGTGAACTCCCTAGGAACCACACCTGAGTAATGAAGTTTGAATTAGCATGTGTTAGCGTGTGTGCATGTGTCCGTATGTATGCATGTTAGCATGTGTGTGCACACATGTACCTGTGCATGTGAGTGCTGTGTGTGAAGGCTCCTCACTGACACCCAGTCTTCCCTGCTCTCCCCCCACCTCCTTTGGCTTTTGGTTTTATTTTTATGATTTGTTTGTTTGGTTGGTTTTGGTTTTTCAAAACAGGGTTTCTCTGTGTAGCCCTGGCTGTCCTAACTCACTCTGTAGACCAGGCTGACCTAGAACCCACGGAAACCCACCTGCCTCTGCCTCCTGAGTGCTGGCATCAAAGTCATACACCTTATTTTTGAAACAAGTTATCTCACTTGAACTCAGCAGCCCAGCTGAGTTCATCTTGCTCCAGGGACCTAGGTGTGTTCTGTGTGCTGCGACTCCAAACTCCAATCCCAGTGTCATCTTGCCAGCGCTAGGAAATATGTTTAACAGGTTTAAACATGAGCATTAAGAAGAGGCAGGCATTAGGAAAAAGATGGCACATGGCCAAGGAAGAGGAGCAGGCTCAGGAGAGAGGAGAGTTCACACACATGCCATACACATGCACAGGTACACGTGTACACATGGAACAAGTATGGATGCATAGAGGAACATGCACCGCGCACAGCCATTTACACACCTAAGACTTTTGTTTTGGTTTTTTTGGTATTTTGGATTTGGTTTTTTCCAAGACAGGGTTTCTCTGGGTAGCCCTGGCTGTCCTGGAACTCACTCTGTAGACCAGGCTGGCCTCGAACTCAGAAATCCGCCTGCCTCTGCCTCCCAAGTGCTGGGATTACAGGCCTGCGCCACCACCGCCCGGCCACCTAAGACATTTTTATGCTTTATTATGTTTGTGCAGATGTAGCAGGTGCCTGCAGAGGGCAGAGGGCAGATCCCTGGAGCTGGCGTCACAGGCAGTGTGAGCCGCCTGACACAGGGGCTGGGATCCGGGCTGGGGTTTTGTGGGTGAACAGGAGGCTCTGCTGGGCCATCTCCCCAGCCCCACTATCTCCTCCCACTAAGTGGGTCTCAGGGACCGAACTCAGGTCGTCAGGCACGGTGGCAAACGCCTTTATCCACTTAGTCGTCTCTCCAGCCTCCATCTTGGTTGTTGAGTCAGGGTCTCACGTGGGTCCAGCTGGCCTAGAACTAACCGCAAAGCACTGGCTGGCTGCAGGTGCTTGAATGAGAATTGTCCCACCCCACCCATACACACACACACACACACACACACACACACACATGCATGCACGCACATGCACGCATGTGCGTGCGTGTAGGTTAACATGTTTGAATGCTTGGACCACAGTTGATGAACTGTTTGGGAAAGATTAGGAGGTGTTGGGGGAGGTGTGTCACTGAGGGTAGGCTAAAAATCCACCCCGACCCTGTCTGCCTGTCTCTCTCTCTCTCTCTCTCTCTCTCTCTCTCTCTCCTCTCTCCCTCTCTCTCTGTGCTGCCTCTGGATTGGGTATATAGCTCTCAGTTGCTGCCTGTCTACTCGCACCATGGTGATTATTGGAAAATACTCTGTAACTGTAAGCAAATCCCCTGTTGTAGAAACTTTTAATCCTGACCCAGGTCTCCACTCCACCTTGGAACTTGTAGTTACTGGATAAAAGACACACACAATCTTTATATTTAGAATAAACTTTAAATGGGAGCTGGGCAGATATCGACCCTCTCCTATTAGAATCTCCTTTCCTCTAAGTTGTTACTGCGCTTCATCTGGGCCGCCCTTCCCTCTGATTGGCCAGCCTCTTCCTTGACCTCACCTAAACTATGGCGGCTTCTCCTCCTTCGTCTTCTCCCTGGTGGTTCGTCTCAGATCCCCAGGAATCCTAAACCACACCCGCTCTTCTACCCAGCTATTGGCTGCGGTCATCTCTATTAGCCAATCAGAAATCATTTGAGGGTGCGTCATGGGTCACTGCAGGCGGGGCCTCCCCTCCCTTAGCATCACAATGGACAGCAAGTGCAAACCTCAGTCGTCCTCGGTTAAATCGCTTTCTTTTACAAGAGCTGCCGTGTCTGGAAGACTCTTCACAAAAGTAACACTAAGACAGTCACCTTGAATCTGACTTCCTCCCCACCCAGAGCTGGGGTCACGTGGCCTCTCCTCCAAGCTCCAAGTTCAGAAGTTGTTTTTGTTTTTTTTTGTTTTTTTTTTTTTGAGTTCACAGGGTTGTTCCTGTGTTAGGAAAGAAGACTCTCGAGAAACAACCCTGAGTCATAATTGTCAAAGAAACCGTTCTCAGCGTAGGCGGCGATAGACTGTTATCCTGGTTCGAGATCTCCTTTGTGAGCTGGGGAATCTCACAGGTTCGAGCTGAGAGTGCAAAGGTGAAAGCAAAGGCCTTTGGGTTCAGAGATAGCTCATGGGTGAGCGGCAGCAGGCACTGCTGGCGCTTGGGGGGACTTAGGTCGGTCCCTGCGCTCATATAGAGCAGCTCACAGTCATCTGTAACTTCAGCTCCTGGGGATTAAACGGCTTCTTTTGGCTTCTTTAGCGCGCGCGCGCGCGCGCGCACACACACACACACACACACACACACACACACACACACACGTATACTCACACACATTTGCATAAGCAAAATTTTAAAAAAAAAATTAAAGCAAAGGAAAATTAAAGCTAAGATCTCACACACTTGTGTCTTCAGTGGGCTCCATGGCTATTTTATTTTAATCTTTCTCCTCCCTTTTAAAATTTACTACTTGTGGTTTCTGAGGTAGGGTCTCACGGCTGGGCACAAACTTGCTAGATGGCTAAGGATGACTTTGAACTCTTGCTCCTCTGCCTTCTGCCTTCAAAATGACAGGACTCAGGATGCCACACTTTCTTTGTCACACTGTGTCCTGGAACTCACTCTGTAGACCAGGCTGGCCTCGAACTCAGAGATCCTCCCGACTCTGCCTCCCAAATGCTGGGATCAAAGGCGTGCACCACCATGTCTGGCTTCCATCTGAAATTTTTAAGAATTGTGCCAACTCTGAGCACCAAATAGAAGCCATGCCCTTGCCTGCTTTGCTAAGACAGGCTGCTCCTGACAGAAGTGTGGCAGCATCTTCTAAAAACAGACACACATGCCCTTTCACCCACTCCGGAAGCCACAGAGCAGAGACCACACATCTGTGGGACGTGTCGGTCAGGCCAGCACACTTTACCACTGTACTCGGTTTTATCTGGGTGCTGAGGAAGCAAACCCGGGTCTTCAGGCTTGGTCGCAAGTGCCTTTGCCACTGAGCCATCTCGCCAGCCCTTCCCACCATTTCTCCTCAGCACTGCCTCTGCTCCATGCTGGCAGGCCCTAAAATCCTTTTCTGCTGTGAAGTCAAGAGTAAGAGATTTCCTCAAGCTGCTGGCATCGATGCTGGGGTGTGTTTCCCCGCTGTAGCACCACTGACAAAGGCCACATCAAAGTCACAGCAACGCCACAAACCGAATCTGTTCCTTCTGAAATCGCTCTGTGGACTGAAGTTCCCCAACACTAAAAAGCCACACTTATGTTGAGGATTTCACAAGGCTGATGGACTGACTGACTGCACGATTGTAGAGAGTTAGGATGGCGCAGATCACCCCAAGCAATCTTTAGCCCCCTGTAGCAGTCACTGCCTCCCCAAGTCTGTGTCTGGTCTAATGTCCTTTTGACCGTTACATGAAACCTCTGGGGGCATGTCATCGTCACAAATCACCCATTTGCACCAACTCCAAAGCCAAGAATGTCATCAGACAGCCCCGGAGATCTTCCTGTTTTGTTTGCTTACTGCTGCTGTGATAAACACCAAAATCAAAACCGACTTGGGAAAGAAAAGGTTTATTCCAGTCAACAGGTTACAGTCCATCATTGAAGGAAAGCAAGGTAGGAATTCTAGACAGGAGCTCAAAGCGGAAACCATTCCCTGGCTCATGGTCCTGCCTGGGGCTAGCACCGCCCACGCTGGACTGAGACCATCCATTAGCAATCAAGAAATGCCTCCATCCTGGGAGGCAGAGGCAGGCAGATTTCGGAGTTCGAGGCCAGCCTGGTCTACAGAGTGAGTTCCAGGACAGCCAGGGATACACAGAGAAACCCTGTCTCAAAAAAAAAAAAAAGAAAGAAAGAAAAAAAAAAAGAAAAAAAAAAGAAAGAAATGCCTCCAAGTCATGGTTAAAGGCCAATCTAATGAGGCAGTACCTTAACTAAAGTTCACTTTAGGGAGGTGAATCACGCAGACAAGATTATCCATCACCCATGAACCTGGTGTTTCCACCACCATATAGCCCCGTCAGCCCTGGAATTCACTGTGTGGACAAGGTTGGCCTGGAACATATAGGGATCCCTCTGCCTCTGTCTCCCACGTGCTGGGATTAAAGACTTGCACCACCACCACAAGGCCTGAACCCTTTTGTGGGAACACACAGGCAGAGTTCGTGACCCCAGGCCAGGTCACTCACAGTCAGCTCCTCTCTGTTCTCTATGAGGCCAGGGTTGTGTTTTTCATTGGTAACAGTGGCATCCACTGGCAGGCTCCAAGCATGACCCATGTTCAGTGACGGAGTCTCCCAGAGTGACAGCAGGTACGGCCCTGTCCAGACACTCGGCATTGCCTTCCTGGGTGGGTGACGACAGTGAGTCACTTCTGAAGCCCAGACCCGCTTTGGTTTGGTGGACGGTCGACTGCTTTCCTCTCAGCTGGTTGTTTGGCCAATTTTTTTCTATTTTTAATTTACTTATCTGCACTAGTGTTGCAGATAGTGTGGGGGTGCTTATGGAGGCTGGAAGAAGGTATTGGAACCCCAAGACTTGGATAAACAGGCGGTTTTGAGCAGGTCAATGAGAATTCTGGGAACTGGAGTCCTCTGGAGGAGTAAGAGACTCTCTCAGCCGGTGAGCCGCCTCTCCAACCCCTGGCTTCCCGCTTTGTTCAAAAATACTTCAAATATACTTCCTGCCATGTGGCCTTTTCCTCCTCCAGCTCCTCTGTTTATTGAAACCTCCATTCTTGTTCTGGGCATCCAGCCCTAAAGACGGATGGATGGTTTGAGGCACTTTCTGGCTGGAGAGGTGGCACAGCGTGTAAAGACGCTTCCAACCAAGTCCAATGACCTGAGTTCAATTCCGAGGGCCCGCAGGATGGAAAGGACCAACTCTGGCAAATTAACTGTAAGTCCGAAGAAATTCGCTTTCGCCCAAATCTGACAATTATGCATCTAAAGGCCAGCATTCCTTTGGGGACTTAGGAAGCCAGTTCCTGTGATCTGGGTTCGGGATGCTCCAGGGATCCCTGGAAGAAAAGAGAGACACTCCAGGATAAATTTATATTTTCTCAATCGGTGGGGGACTGGGGTGGGAGTTGGGAGGATGGTGGATTGGGGACGGCCACGATCAATGTCTCAAGGACTTTTAGGAAGCCAATTTCTAAATACCAAAGCTTCTTATCTGATCTAGGGAATGTCTTGAAAGACACCCCCCCCAAGCAGTTCTCAGCCACACAGGCCCCCTGGTTTGCCAGCCACACCTGGAGAGTAAGTCACACAAAGGCCCCTCGGAGTCTGACCAAAGGCTATTTTATCACTTGGGTGCTGACACTTCTGACTCAGCCTGATACAACCGCCTGATACAACCATTCTGCTAAAATTCTGCTACAAGCTCCCACTTGTCAGTAGCAATCATTCTCTTTATCTCTGAAGAGGGGACATCTGGCTCTCCCATTGATACACTCCTGTGGCGGCTTATCAGCACCTCGAGGGCAGGCTGTGCTGGCCCGCAGGCCCCCGAGTCCCTCCTCTCAAAGTACTCCAAATCCACACACTGCAGCCCTCAGGCTCCATCCCGTCGGTTCCCATCCCCTGACAACCCTGAAGAATTTCCCTCTTTCCCTTCTCCTTGCTTTCCCAAGAGACAGCTGGGCAGATTGAAGCTAACTTTTCTTTCTCACCCACAGAGTGGCTACTTCTGGCTATTTCTTTACCTCTCCCTATATATTAGTCTCTGTTCTCCAGCTGTTCAACCGAGGCACGGCCATATGCACACTCACATAAACTATCTGCACAATACAGAAAATGCATCTTATGTTATAGTTATTTACTTTTGAAGAAGAACTTTCGTCCACCCCAGCAGGCTGAAGACTTCTGCGAGAGAACCAAGGTGCTTGCACTAGGAAGGTCTAGACATAAGCCTGACCACTGGGCTGGATGGGCCTGACTAACTCGGCCAGATAAGCACAGGTGACATGTTAAGCTCTCATTCCCCAAGGAGCCTACAGGCGATCCTCCTGACCTGCCCTTGGGCACCTAACAACTGCTTACATCACGTCTGCCGCCAGGTGCGCCAGCTGTGGGCTAAAAGGACTGCAGCCAAGGAAGCCCTCCTGCTACCTGCCCCACCCTCCCCTCCCCCACAACCCTACCCCCACCACCCCCGTCTGTGCTCCTGGGCTTCTTTGCCCTCAAGGCTCTGCTGCTGTCTGTCTTTCTGTCTACACACCCGCTCATCTGCCTTTACCCCTGCTCAGGTTCTCACCCCTCCCTTCCCCCAGTAAGCCCCCTTTATACCAGATCTGTTAGGTTTCATACCAGATCTGTTGCTTGGTGTAATTACGCAGGGGACACCCTGGCATGGGCCCGCCAGGTACCCCTCACCGATTATAACACTCTCACATAGTGGGAGGAGACTGGCTGCCACCAGCGGCAGACACCTAACCACAGCCCGACTGGCCGGCGTGGCTCAGGAGGAAACGGATCTAGAGACTCAGGAAAAGAAATGAGAGGGGGAGGGGGAGACGCAGCATTTGGCACCTCAGATGGTTTTGTGTCTTGTGGTGCATTAATTTGATTTAGAAGTATTTGAGGGAGATGGGGAATCAAACCCACCGTGGCTTTGCTCCCCCTGCAGGAAACAGTTACTACGGCCGCTCGGTCTTCTCACTCATTTGTGTGCCCACTGCTGCGCGCCTGCTCATTCTTTTGTGTGCTCGATACCCACCCGCGCTCTTCCCCCTCCCCCAACGCCGCCATTTGGTTGGCCAAGCCCCACCCCCACCACGGCCTCGGCAGTCACTGAGGAGCGGTGGACTCTTCAGCGAAAGGATATCTGAAGAAGGACTTGTTGGAATTCCTCCTTTAGAAAGTAACGCTACGAACCAGGGAAGCTGGGCTTCGCGGAGCCTCAGACATTTTGCTCGCAAGCTTCCTAACTTGAGACAGATGCTCAGAGCCCTCATTGTGGCGGGAAGAACAGACTCCCAAAGACTGTCCCCTGGCCTTCACACATGTGTCAAGGCATGCATGGGCACCGTGTGCACACTCACTCACACACTACACACATATACACACATTCATACAGCCGAACTTCATTCACATACATACCCATCAAGCACACACTACATACATACACACACTCATACATCCTCACATACACTTCATATACACTGCATGTATATACACTCACACATACGACATAGATACACACACTACACAAACACATACATTCAGGCACACACACTACATATATATGTGTGCTGATATACAGTCATATACACACTACATACATTTGGGTACTCACACACTACATATGCACACTACGCACATATGTGCACTCACACAGACTACAAACACACACTACATAATTACACAAACTCATACATACACACCCAGGCATACACACACTAATACATACACACATACATACATACATACATACATACATAGAAAAGCAGTTTAGAATCTATCAAAATTGGAAACAGACATTAAAGAACAACAATAAAAAAAGTTAATAAAAAATGTAAAACTTTCCCAGAAATCTGACTTTTCCACCATTCTCTGTGTGTGTGTGTATGTGTTTGTGTGTGTGTGTGTGTGTGTGTGTAGGGGCACTGGAGCCTGCGCACAGAAAGATAGACACAGGACCAGAGACTCAGTGTCAGAACAGCCTTTGTGTGGGAAAGGACTAGAGACACCGTATTTACAGGGCAGAAAGGGGAAGGGAGAAAGGAAAGGAACTTTTTCCTTTTTCGGGTGAGTGGGGGAGGTGGTTTAGTGACCTGCCAGTCTATGCCACAGCAATGGGGAGATCTGGGAGAAGGGGAACCCCACAGTCATGACAACATGGTGAGAGAGCAAACAGAGTGGCCACAGGCTCTTGGTGTGGAAATGCCGCGGGACTCAGAAAATCCAGAGATTTCCAGAAGACTTGCCCCTCAGATTCCCACTCAGAACTTAACCAAGATCAGGAATGGGGGCTTGGGGGAGGAGCACAGGCCTGTTGTTCCTGCACTCCGAGGTGTTGGGAGGAAGATCAGGAGTTCAAAGACAGCCTGCAACAGTTGTCCTCAACCTGTGAGTTTCAAGCCCTTTGGAGAAGCATATCAGATATCCCACGTTATGATTCGTAACAGTAGCAAAATTACAGTTATAAGTAGCAATGAAAGTGATTTTATAGTTAGGGATCACCATAGCGTGAAGTATTAAAGAACCACACATTTGGTTGGACAGTGGCGGCACACACCTTTAGTACCCTGTCTCGAAAAACCAATAAATAAATAAAAATAAAGAATCGCGCTAGTCAGTCTGAGGCCAGCCTGTGCTTCATGAGACCCTATTTCTTTTTGAAACAGAGTTTTACGGCGTAACCCAGTGGAGGCTGGACTTGTCTGACCAGGCTGACACAGACTCACAGATCTGCCTGCCTTCCAGAGTGCTGTGATTAAAGGCATTTCAAGCCTAGCGTCCCCCCCCCCTTTCCCGCCCCCAATTATTTTTAATTAGGAAAAAAAATCCGAGATGATCTTCTATGACCCAGGCCGGCCTCGAACCCGCTTTGAACTTCTGATCCTATTGCTTCCATCCTCCCCACCCGACTCCCTCGCTGGGATGACATATTTACTTAGCACTGATTGTCAGGGACAGCCCTCTTGTCCACCAGCTCTGCAGACTAAGTGTGCGCGTGCGCAGAGGACCGCCCTTGCGGGACAGTCCCTAGGCGGCGCGGCACAGCTGAGATTCCAGCAGTTTACGCGGGCGCCTTGGAGAGATAAGGCGCTTCGCAGGGCTGGGGCGACCGAGAGCTGGATCGGACTGGAACCACATGGCCCCACTCGCCCGAGCCTCCCGCTGCCCGCTGTGGCCGCTGTGGCCGCTGTGGCCGGTGTCGTGGCTGCTGCTGCCGCCGCTGCTCCGCTATGCGCTCGGGGAAGCGGGTAAGTAGCCCCGCGCCCGGGCTCCCCGGCCTGCGCGCACCCCGAGAGGCCCTCCCGGCCGCCCCGTCCCTTCTTCCCGGCCCAAAGTCCTAGGTCTGGATTCCGGAGCAGGGATTCCAGAAAAATCTGGCTTGGTGGCTCACACCGGCCACCCTAGTACGGGGGAGGATGAGGTAGGAGGGTTACCATGAGTTCCCACGTAGCTCTGGAATGAGACCGACTTACTTTGCTTCGCGCGCACGCGCGTAAAAAGTTTTTGGTTTTTTTTGTTTTTGTTTTTGTTTTTTTTTTTTGTTTTTTGTTTTTTGTTTTTTTTAATTGTAAAATAAATGACATACGCTTCGTGAGGAAAAGATCTGGGTATGACTCATGCCGGAAACTTTAGCCCTGGCTGTCACACCCTCTCCAGCAAGCCCTTGACGACTCCGTTGATTTGTCCATTCATTTTCCTTTTGCCGAGTTGGAGACTGAAGCCAGGCCCTCGCTGGGGGATTCTAGCGCGGGCGTCTAGCCCTGACCACCCAGGGTGCTGAGGACAGACCCTTGGTCCTCTCACAACCTCATTAGGAACTCTGTGCTAAGTCCCACTGTTTCAGTGATAGACCAGCAGCAAAGTCAGGATGAGCGCTCAGAGTAAACTCAGAGTGAGGGGAACCGCATGCCGCCGACTTCACGGCTGCAACCAAAACAGAAAACCAAAAGCAAAACAGAGCAAAGCAGAGAGATGGTGGCTCATGCCTTTAATCCCAATACGGGGAGGTAGAGGCAGGTGGAACCCCAAACGGGGGTACCCTAGGGTCACCATGGCGGGATCTGCGTTCCCAGAACTTGACTCTGAAGACATCATTAGACTTCTGAAGTAATCAGAAATGCCTGACACTGTATTCCCTAATGTTGAGGGCCTACTGTGTGTTGGGCTAAAGACAGAGAATCTCGCATAAGGCCAAGCGGAGTGGCTATAAATGGCCCGGATTCAAGCCCCACCTTACGGTCTTATGCCTGTGTGATCCCCTAGCAAACTTTTCCATGCCTCCATTTCTGCATTTGTAAGTGGTACCTGCAGCCCAGTGATAGTGCACGCCTTTGATCCCAGAATTTAGGAGGCAGAGGCAAGCAGGTCTCTGAGTTCCAGACCAGCCCGGGGGATGTACTGAGACCCTGTCAATAATAATGATAGTAATAATAATAATTAATAGTAATACATTATAAATGCTATGTAATTATTATAAGGCAAAATTACTATTGTACATTAGAATATATTTTGTAATATAAACATATTTAATTACATTAATAATATTTAAATATAATATGCTTAGTTATAATGTAGAAATATTTAACTATAACAATAATACATATTATTATTGTAAGATCAGGGGCTGTAGAATGCACTGGCTGCTCTTGTAGAGAGGACCTGGGTTCAGTTCTCAGTTCCCACAAGGTGATTCACAGCCCTCTGTGCCTCAAATTCAAGGGACTGTCATGCCTCCCTTTGGCCTCTGGGGGTACTGCACACATGTGTAGAAAAGAATTTCTCTCTTTTTTTAAAAAAAGGTTTATTTATTATGTACACAGCTTTCTACCTGCATATACCCCTGCAGGCCAGAAGAGGGCGCCAGATCTCATTACCGACGGCTGTGAGCCACCATGTGTTTGCTGGGAAGTGAACTCAGGACCTCTGCAAGAGCAGACCTCTTAAGGTCTAAGCCATATGTCCAACCCCAAGTACAATCTCTTATAAACATCACCCGTCAATAAAAAAGCCAATGGCCAATGAGCTGGGGCAGGAAATAGGGAGTGGGGCACTGACAGGAAGAGAGGATTCTGGGAAATAGTAAGAAATAATAGAGAGATGGAGAGGGGAAGACAGTTGCGAGCCAGCAGGGAGACACTGAGGAGATGCTAAGGAAGAAGCAGGCCGGCACTGAGGGAGAGGCAGCTAACCACATAGCAGACACAATAGTCTGAGCGGGCGAAATAAGTTACGAGCTACTCGGGGGAATGGGCCAAAGCTTATGGCCTAGGCATTCAATAATAGCTAATTAGTCTTAGAGTCATTATTGATGGGAAGGGGCCGGAAGGAAAAATGTATTTTAAAATTTATTTTTATATGTACATATATGCTAACAAACACTAACACACATAAGCTAAAATTAAATACATCTTAAAAATAATTTAATTTCAAGGAATTCATTGACGCCTCTGGTTTCGCAGGTGGGGATATAGCTGTGCTGGTGCCCTTCAATTCGACAGGCCTCTTGGGAGGGTCTGCCGTCTTGTACTGTAGCTTGGTTTCTAGCGGGAATATGATCACTCAAATAACCTGGATGAAGAGGAATCCAGACGGAACCCACCTTGTCGTGGCTGTCTTCCACCCCAAGAAGGGGCCCAGCGTTGCCGAGCCGCAGAGGGTGAGATTCTTGGCTGCCAAGCAGGACGGGGACCTGAAGAACGCGTCTCTGGGCATCGAGAACTTGACTGTAGAAGATGAAGGCATCTACGAGTGTCAGATCGCCACGTTCCCCACGGGAAGCAGGAGCGCCAACGTCTGGCTGAGGGTGCTCGGTAAGTGTGGGGTGAGGAGAAGGGACGCCGTGCCAGAGGCCCAGGGGCGAGCCAAAGCGAGACGGCAAGGTGCCCTTGGGGCGTGGCACGTCCTCCGTTCATCCAGACCGAATGTGGGGGAAGTCAGAAGATCCAGGCAGGATCTCATGTAGCCCAGGCTAGCTTCCAACTTGCTGCGGTGTAGCTAAAGATGGCCTTGTCCTCTTGAGCTTACAGACATTGCGCCCCGGTTCCCTGTCTGACCTTTCTGATAGGTGGTCCTCTCTAACCCTAGCTGACCTGGAACTCACGACGTAAACCAGGCTGGCCTCAAACTCACCGTGATTCTCCTGCCTCTGCCTTCTGGGTACTGAGAATAAATGGGTACATCATTATATGTGGCTTTTTTTTTTAAATACAAAATGAGTCTATTTAGGGGCATGGGAAGGGGGTCTGGGGAGGGGAGTAGAGGCAGAGAAAGAACCGGGGACACAGAAGGAGGCCAACTGGGGACACACGGAGGACAGGGAGAGGGAGAGAGGGAAGGCGAGAGAGACCAGACAGTATTCCTCCTTCCTTCTTTAATCAAAAAATACAGCTGGGCAGTGGTGGCGCACGCCTGTAATCCCAGCACTTGGGAGGCAGAGGCAGGCGGATTTCTGAGTTTGAGGCCATCCTGGTCTACAGAGTGAGTTCCAGGACAGCCAGGGCTACACAGAGAAACTCTGTCTCGAAAAATAAACAAACAAACAAACAAATAAAAAACCATACAACCATACAGTGATATGTACCAAAGAGCATTATACACACACACACAAACAGAGAGATAACAGAAATATATATATATACATATGATAATATATGTTGCATATTCATGAGGTCCAGAAGAGGCTGTCAGATCGGATCCCCTGGAACTGGAGGTATAAACAGTTGTGAGCCGCCACAGCAGTGCTGGGACTTGAACCTGGGGCCTCTATAAGATCAGCCTGTACTCATAACTGTTCAGCCACTTCTCCAGTTCCCTCCTAAAACCCATTCTGGCCGCCTGACCTGTGTATTTTTTTCACAAGATTATTAAAAGCTTTATTTACGATTGGAATCATTCAACAAAAAGCAAAAGCACGTGCGCCTGAAAACGGGCGTGGGCTGGTGTCTGGCGTGGGCTGGTGTCCGGCGTGTCCTCAGAGCATCCGGCACCGCAGTCGCTCCGCTGCCGCTGCCGCTGCACCTGACTAACACGACAACGACAGTGGCTCAGCACACACAGCAGCTGCGTTTGCAGTAGCACAAATTCCCCGCTTTGAACCTTGCCCGAAATGAAGTAAGGAAAGGGGGAGAGGGCGTAGACTCTGCAGAGTGGGTTTAAATGCTGCATGGGACTGTTAACAGCCCGACCCTTCCCCTCACTTTTGGTAGCTGCAGATTAATGTATTAATTCATTTAGCAAATGCAGAATGTGTGATGAGGAAATCAGGTGATCATAAACATCCAAACACGAACGACACTCATCTTCCCCTCTCCCCGCTGACTGATAGACTTAACCTGAATCTGTCTACCTGGCTCTTCGGGAATAGAGTTGAGATTTTATTTACCGCTTTTCATTATATTTGATTTATTTGTGTGCCTGTATACGAGGCAGTCAAAGGACAAAGGTAGAGCAACTGACCTTCTACCATGTGAGTCCCGGGGATGGACCTCAAGGTATCTATCGCGCTTGGCGGCAAACACCTATATCCACTGAGCCACCTCGCCGGCCCAGTGCTAGGATTTCAAATCGGCCATCTCATACCCTTAAACTGTCCCTCTGAGACCAAGTGTAGCGGCCCATGCCTGTCGACCACCACCAGGGAGGCTGAAGCTAGAGGCTCGTGAGCTGGAGGCCAGGCTGGGCCACACAGTGAGTTCTTTTCTGCTGTTGACCGGCCTGTGGCCTGTGTCTTTCATGGTTCATGCAGCCCGACCGAACAACAAGGCAGAGGCCCTGAAGCCCTCTCCCGCCTTGGTGACACAGGACGTAGCTAAGTGCACCTCTGCTGACGGTCACCCTCCCGGACGAATCTTTTGGCCCGCGAATGTAAATGGAAGCCACCGTGAAATAAAGGAGCGGGGTTCCCAGCCGGGGACCATCACGGTGACCAGCTACTTCTCCATGATGCCGTCTCACCAGGCGGACGGCAAGAACATCACCTGCAGGGTGGAACATGAAAGCACCCAGGAGCCGGACCAGCTGACGGTTACCCTCTCCCTACCCTGTGAGTGTGTATCTGCGCATGCGTACGACCCCTCCCCGGGTGGGGAGGGCACAGCTAACCGCACACTCTCTCCTTAGGCCGACCGTGGGGCGCTGTCACTGTCTGCGCTACGTAGACGCGCCCCCCACACTTCTCCTACCTGGTTCTCTAAGGCACCCACTGTTTCCCGAATATGGTACCACATCTCTTATTGTCTATGTGATCAGCCGATCTACGTTCCACTGTCCCAACCTTGCCAGGCTATGTGGACCCCGCCCCATGGTTTGACACTGAATCCCGTGCCCCCCACAGTCCAAACCACCAGGCGCTGTCTACACCGGCTCATCTCTGGGCTGCATGTCTCCCCGCCGTCAGCACATGTAATTAGCTGTGTTCTGTGGACGGTGCTCGCACTCTGTGGGGCCAGGGCCACCTCCCCTAGACGCCTGATTGAATGCGACACCTGCAGATTTGCCGACGCAGACAGAGCCAGAGTCTAGCCAGCACCACTCAACAGAAGTAAGACACAGCAGATAATGTTTGCTTGTCCAGCTTGCACAGACCCATGGGTTCGAACCCCAGCATTCCAGAAGTGGAGGCAGGAAGTTCGAGGCCATCCTAGGGCAGTGATTCTCAACCTGTGGGTCCTGACCCCCTTGGGGATCGAATAACTCTTCATGGGAGTCACCTAAAGCCACCGGAAAACACAGATATGTACATTACAGTTAGGAGGTAGCAAAAAAAGATTTTATGCTTGGGGGGTGACCCCCGCATGAAGAACTGTGTAAAGATCACAGCGTTAGGAAGGTTGAGGGTCACTGCTCTCAGGGCTTCGTGGAAACATGTTCAAGTCCAGCCTGGGCTACATAAGACCCTGTAAGTCTGGTGTGGTAGCGCACATCTGGAATCCCAACACGCAGGAGGCTAAAGTCAGAGCATCTGGGTTTGAGGCCGGCCTGGACTACAAACGCAACTAACGTTCATAATGGATTTTACCCAACCCAAAATATCAAAAAGATTAATTTTTAAAAAGTTTATTACATCTAAGTATTTATTAGTTGTGTGTCCAGGGAAGACGTGTTGTGCGTGTGTGGAGATCAGAGCCCCCACCGTGTGATATCACACTCCCAGCGGGTGAGCCGCAAGGCTTGCCTGGGTGCCTCGGGCCTGGTGACAGCGGCAGGCGCCCACTGGGCCATCTTGCCCGCCCAAGATTATCGTTTTGACACAAGATGGATTTCTCAGTTTTGGCGAGACCTTTTTCTTTCATCTTGCCAGAATAAATCTTCAAGTTTGTGTCTCTCAGACCAGCTGTCTCTGCAGCTGTGAGTCTCTGTGGCTGGGGGCTACCATACTGGACTATAGGGATTATGTTCCTATGGAGTCTATACTGCCCATCCAGCATGCGTGCGCGCGACATGCACACATGCACACCCACTCACATATGCACACACGTACACACACATGCACACCCACACACACATACACATGCACATGCACACACACATACACACATGCACGTGCACACACATACACACGCACACATGCACATGCACACACACATACACACATGCACGTGCACACACATGCTCACACACATACACACACATGCTCACGCACACACACAGGCACACGTGTGTGCACACATGCACACACGTGCACAATGCACGCACACACACATGCTCACGCACGCACGCGCGCACCACACACTGTCTTGCTAGCTTTACCTTAATATTGCCTTCTGATGTCTTCCGTGCTTGCACCCCTAGCAGTGAGCTTTCCTGTCCGTCTACCCTGCTCTCCCACACCCTGTCCACACCTAGCTCGTTGACAGTGCCCCACAATCTTGCTTTTCAGGGACTGAGTTTAGATAGAATCCCTCAATGTAGCCCAGGCTGCCCTCAAACTCATGGTCCTCCTGCCTCCACCTCCCACGTGATCAATTGTGTGATCCATGCCTGGCACCTGTACAAGCTCCTGAGACGCCCTGCTTACCTTCCCTCCCGTCACTGCCCGCGCTGGGCTCTCCTGTCGGAGCTGGGAATGCGCTCCCTGTGTCGGGAGTGTCCAGAAAGGCCTTTGCTCGCACGACACCCAGGACAAGCCAGGGCCTGTCGCAGGAAAGAGCATGAGAAGTCCCCGATGTGTCCCCCTGACTACGGAAGCCCAGCACTAACCATCACGGGCTGGTCCCCAAAGCTGCCAAGCCGCCTCCCGCTCAGGAGAGGCCCAGATCTCAGCCTCATATCTGTCCTTTCCAGATCCACCTGAAGTGTCCATCTCTGGCTATGACGGCAACTGGCATGATGGCCTCACTAACGTGGTCCTGACCTGTGACGCTCACAGCAAACCAGCGCCCACCCTCTATGAATGGAACACGTGAGTGGCGGGGACCTGGAACAGAGTCTGTGGGAGGGGAGCTGGGCTCAGGACCCAGAGGTCCGAGAGAAGAAAGGCAAACACGGGAGCAAGTAAAATAGAATTGGGCCTGGTGGCACACACCTTAAATCCCAACATGCGGTAAGCAGTGGCAGACAGAACTCTGAGGTAGAGGCTAGCCTGGTCTACAGAGTGAGTTTCAGGACAGCCAGGGCTACACTGCCCCTCCTTCCCCCCAAAATCAAAATCGGTAGAATCATAGTCCTAGTAAAATTGTAATCTTGTGACTGTGACTGGGGTTTTCAGGGTGGTTGGATTCCGGTCGTGGCCACACCAACTGTCCAGGGATTTTTTTTTTCCCTCCACACCCCTCGGGAATCCCCTTCTCTGTGCAGGTCACAAGGAGCTGGGACAGCAGTTTAGTCCTTAGGCGAGTCACCCAGGGTAGGAGCAAACCAACGATGTCTGCCTTCATCCAGATCCATTTGATTGTCAGCCTCCTCTGTTCCTCACTGGGGATTCTAGGCGGGGCTCTACCACTGAGCCACGCCCCCAGCCCCTCACTGGGGGATTCTGGGAAGGGTTCTCCTGCTGAGCCACGCCCCCAGCCCCTCACTGGGGGATTCTAGGCGGGGCTCTCCCACTGAGCCACGCCCCCAGCCCCTCACTGGGGGATTCTGGGAAGGGTTCTCCTGCTGAGCCACGCCCCCAGCCCCTCACTGGGGATTCTAGGCGGGGCTCTACCACTGAGCCACACAGAGACACACACGCATGCACATGCTCACGCACATAGACACACACACTCACACACATACGCACACGCACCACCGCTCCCTATTTTTCTGGTCCCCGACAGCTGTAATCTTGTCCCCGGGCAGTTTGCACATCTTCTCTCTCACCTTATAAACATATCAAGCTCATAGTTTCACAACCCCGTTTCCTCTAACGTCTTGGTAGGGAAATTTCCAAATATGCACAGTCATAGGAGTTTTCCAAATGAACGCTCAAAAGAAAACAAAAATCCAGACCGAGGAGTTTCTGACCAATATTTCACTGCCTCTGATTTTAAAATTAAAAGGGAATTTAAAAAAAAAATCCTTCGGACGAGCCATTCTAGAAGGTTCAAACATACCCATGCGTGTCATGATGGTGAGTGGTCACATGGAAGGACATGACATCAGCACTTGGCATCTAAGGACCGGGAGCCTGGCTCGCTGGTGGAGCACCTCTGAATCACTTCAGGGCTCAGAGCTCCAAATGTCCACGCCTGCTCCCTCCCTCCTTCCTGCCTGCTCTCCTTCCTCCTCCAACCCACCCTGGCATAAGGTTGGCCAAAGTCTCGGTTTCTGAGCTTTCTGCCCCACTGAGCGATACAGTTGTAAAGAATATCTGGGAAAGATAAAAGTCAGGCGTAGATAAAACAGGGGCGGGGCACAGGGAACAGGGCTGCTCTGCAGTAGCAGAAGCCTAGAGGAAGCGGGGCAGGGCTCAGCACCGAAGCAAGGGCATTGTGGGTAGAGAGAACGGCATTTGCAAATGCTTTTCTGCCCGCATCAGCCCCTGCTTCTGCCAAGGCCTAGGTGAGGTGGTGATGCACCGAGCGGAAGGTTGGCGCTAATGTGCACGGGTAGAGGAGGGGGCGGATCCGTGGAGCCTGGGGCTGACTCTGTCTGGATGAGGCCCGGCCCTGAGAGCTCAGGAAACGGATCTGTGTCCGTGCGCCCTCTGGTGGCCGGATGGGGAACAGCCGGAGGCGAGGACTTGAAACCAAAGCCAAACCAATAACGTGGCCAGCGCAGGTCAGTGTTGCTGCCACACCATTTGTGCCCCATCCCATCGGCCGCCTGCTCACTCTCCTGTCTTCCCCAGGACCACGGGTGTCTTTCCCCACTCCGCTAAGCCCCAGCACGATCAGCTTCTAATCTCCACCTTGACCGGTCTCAATAACACCATCTTTGTGTGCAAGGCCACCAACGCCCTAGGGTCTGGGCAGGGCCAGGTGACCGTCCTTCTTAAAGGTGAGCAGACCTCGGACCAGGAGGGGAGGGCGCGGGACGGCGGCCCTTAGCAGTGGGGTCTGGGTGGGGTGGCCGAGAGTGACGGCAAGTCATAGGTCGCAGACTTCACCAGCCCAGGCTGGGACAGGTGTGCGACACCTCTGCCCGAGGAGTTTTCTGTAAGCGCGTCTGTCCTCTCACCCCACACACCTGGAAATAACGGCTCTGAGACTCGAATATATTTACAAATACCTAGGCTGTGCATATAGCTAGGCATGCTCCCCAGCTGGTTTATAATTTAATAACCCCATTAGTCTACCCTAAATTCTGCCGCGTGGCTGTTTACTTGGTCCGTAGTTATATTCGACCATCTTTCTCCGTCTGGGGCCCCATCCTCCCGCACTGGCCTCTCTCCCTGCCGGATGTCCCACCTCCTATTTCCTGCCTCAGCTCACTGGCCGTAAGCTTGTTTATTGACAGGGGATGCTTATAAGGGATTGTCTCTACAGAGGGACTCAGAAATCTCTTTCCAAGGGCATTGGGCAGACTAAGGAAACAAAGACCGAAAGGGGAGGCCTCAGTGGGTAAAGGAGCTTGCTGCCAAGCCCGATGATCTGAGTTCGATCCCTGGCGCCTTCAGCAGGAGAGACCCAACTTCTACAAGGTGTCTTCCAACCTCCCCTTATCCACCATGGCAAGGCATGCGCGCACACATCTACAAACACACACGCACATGAATAATTGTAATTCGCACGCGGAAAAATAAGTTGTTGAAAGTGCGTCTTCGGCTATGGTCAGCTCCGGGTGCTAGTCCAGGAATTTTCTGGGCACCTTTTATCTCTGAAGCCAGGTCTAGGGGCGCTCACCTCTCAACACCTCAGAGGGTTGATGCAGAAGGTTCTAAAGCCTGAATGGCGAGGGCCAAGGTTTATCTGGTAGAGTGCTTGCCTAACAGGCATGAGGCTCTGGTTCAAACCCCAGCACATTGTCTACGGGAAGAGAATTGGGTATTCTGGGTTATCCTTGGCTACATAACAAGTCTGTGGTCAGCCTGGGCCCTTTTCTTAAGACAGAAAACTAAAACGGTCTCACTGTAATAACCATACAATGTGGTCAACACCTGGACACTGTAGACTGGGGGACACGGGATTTCCCACGGGGCCTTGTTTCACAGATGCGGGGGTCACATGAGAGCTGGGTGACGTTCCTCACCTGCTCGCTCGTTTTCCAGAGACACCTGAGACTGGGCAGCAAAATACACACACAGGCGCCATCGTCGGCGGTGTTGTCTTTGCCATCCTAATAGCACTCATCGTATTCTGCATATGGAAGCATGGTAAGTCTCTTCGTCCTTAGTACATTCCGCCACCCTCTTGCCAGAGCCACTGCAAAGGAGTCCCCGCCCTGCAGCCTCGGTCCCAAGCGTCCACGGTACAGTCTTGGTGTTTTGGATTTGGTTTTGAAGTACTGGAGATGGAATGTTGGGCTTTGTGTATGTTAGGCAGGGGCACCGAGCCACGCCCCCAGCCCCGCCCTGGGAGATTCTAGGCGGGGCTCTACCACTGAGTCACGCCCCCAGCTCCTCACTGGGGGATTCTAGGCAGAGCCACACCCCCAGCCCCTCACTGGGTGATTCTAGGCGGGGCTCTACCACTGAGCCACGCCCCCAGCCCCTCACTTTCCATAGACCACACTCTGAGCACTAGCTCTGAATGCCACTGTAGTCTGCACAGCGACCTATGCTGTGTGGAGAAAGGGACGTCTGCTTTAACTGACCAACCTGCCTGCTGCAGCCACAGGGTACAGAGTGACTGACTGGTCACAGATAGCCGTCCTTAGTGACAGACTTTTTTCTTAAAACGTGAAATAAACCTGCGCTCCCCCAAGTCACCTGGGTTCTGCCTCCTCCTCTACAGAATCCTCTCTGACCTCTCAGACCAGGACAAGAGCCACCTTCAGTCTCTCCCAGACCAGCCTGGCTCAGCCCTAGAGGTCACTGTTTGGGAGCATGTGTGTCTCTTCCAATGGGCTGAGAGCACAGAGGGTTTGGCAGGAACTGTCAGGGTCAAGGGTATCTTCAGCTACACAGGTCAGCTTGGGCTGCATGGGACCTTGCCTCAAAAAACAAAACAAAACATGCCAGGCAATGGTGACACACACCTTTAATCTCAGCACTTGGGGAGGCAGAGAGTCGGATCTCTGTGAGCTCAAGGCTAGCCTGGTGAGTTCTAGGACAGCTAAAATCTACACAGCGAACCCCTGTCTTGAGGAGAAAATAAATAAATAGAAAGTGGAGAGATGGGGAGAGAATGAATATACCAGGGTCCCAATAATTCCTGCAATTATTGGGGTATTGGTACCACATACCCATGACCAACCTTCCCCCCACACCAGGCTCTGTCTGGGACAGTTAAATGGTGCCTGACAACTTGCATTGAAACTTGACCTAATACATGACACGCAAGAGCTCTATTCTGGGGCATGGTGACCCAGGCCTCTGTCATCCCAGCACCTAGGAGGCAGAGATGGGAAGATCATGAGTTAGAAGCCAGCCTGGGCTACATGTCAGGGCCTTTTCCTCCAAGATAAAGCTAAACCGTAGCCCCCATGTTAGTGGTTATATCCTCGGGGTAAGAGTGGCTTCGTCTCCGTGGATTGACATGACCATGCGGGACGACATGGTGAGCACAGCCCTTGCCGCATGGGAAGCCACATGCTGGGGATACACTAGCTACGATCATTATTGACTTTAATACTGATTGTCATTCCTATTAAAACTCCAGAATGGTGGGGAGTGGTTTTTTTCGTATTCTCAGCTGTGTCTCCAATGTCTTCAATTCCTTTGTCACAAAGGAGGCATCTTCCACTCACTGGCTCGCCCCTGCTGGATAGTTGAGGGAACCCTGGCACACAGAGGTTAGCTCGCTGGACCAATGTCACACCAGCCCCTAAGGACAGCGATGGTATTTTGGCCCTTGAACAAATTCTTTTGCTCTGGAGACAGGTTCTCATTCCTTAGCCCAGGCTGACCTGGAATCCAGTCTGTAGACCAGGGTACCCTTGAACTCACAGAGATCCACCTGCCTCTGCCTCCTGAATTCTGGGATTGAAGGTGTGCACCACCATGCCTGGCTTTATATTTTGTTTTGTTCTAATGTGCATGGGTGCTTTGTCTGCATTTCTGTCTGTGCAGTGCATGCATGCCGTGCCCACAGAAATCAGAAGAGGGCGTCAGATCCCCTGGAGGTGAGGTTACAGGTGGTTGTGAGACACCCTGTGGGTGCTGGGACCTGAATCCAGGTCCTCTGCCAGAATGGCTAGTGCTCTTAACCACCAAGCTGTCTTCCCCCAACCCCACCCTACCCCCATTTCCTTTTATTGAGACTGAGTCTTGTGAAATCTAAGCTGGTCTCAAATTCTATGTGTAGCCAGAAATGACCTTAAAGCACTGGTCTACTTCTAAAATGTGTGTACCACCATGCGTGGGACTTCCCTGTGCTGTGTCAATGCAAAGGCCAAAGAAGCCCAGACATCCTCAGGCATCCTCTTCCCATGATTCCAGAGTCTCAGGCATCCTCTTCCCATGATTCCAGAGTCTCAGGCATCCTCTTCCCATGATTCCAGAGTCTCAGGCATCCTCTTCCCATGATTCCAGAGTCTCAGGCATTCTCTTCCCATGATTCCAAGGTCTCAGGCATTCTCTTCCCATGATTCCAAGGTCTCAGACATCCCCTTCCCATGATTCCAGAGTCTCAGGCATCCCCTTCCCATGATTCCAGAGTCTCAGGCGGCCCCTTCCCGTGATTCCAGGGTCTCAGGCGGCCCCTTCCCGTGATTCCAGGGTCTCAGGCGGCCCCTTCCCGTGATTCCAGGGTTTCTTTCCTCCTGATGAGTTCTCTTGTTTCTCCAGGTTGTTCTCGGCAGTCCAGGCCGGTAGACAAGAAGGTGAGTGCTGAGGCACAAGGGGCTGGGTGGACCACAGGCCTGTCTCTGGAACGTTCTCAAGGGGGCAGGGCAGATAGCTGCAGTGTGGCATCATGAACCGGGTTTATCCAGGTCCCTAACCTGTGCACCACTAGGAGGGAGTGGAAACTTTTGGAGATGGGACCTAGTAGGAGAAGGCTCGAATACTCTTCCGAGTGTGTCTTTAGGGAATTCTGAGGGCACGCATCTGATTTTGAGACCAGGCTATCCTTTGAACTCCCTGCCGGGAACTCATGGCTCACCGCCAATCTCTCCCCGGTGACGGGGTTACAGGTGTGTGCCGTCGCATCCAGTTCTCTCTCTCTCTCTCTCTCTCTCTCTCTCTCTCTCTCTCTCTCTCTCTCTCTCTGTTTTTTGGGGGACATCTCACTATGTAGCGTAGGCTAGCCTCTGACACTAGAGTGCCAAGGTTCCGAGGCTTGCCTAACTCCTTCCTAATCCCTGCCTATGGCCACCACTTAGGGGCACAGCGGGACGGCTCCTTGAGCGTCTCACTTCACTAGGAAGACTTTATTTGAAAGAGGCCCTGACTGACGTGTGATGATGTCTGTTGTCCCCCACAGAACTATTCAACTGTGAACGGTTCCATACAGAACACGGAGGCAAACGGTGCTGGGGCAGACAGAACTAAGGAACCTGAAGACAGAACAACTGGAACCCTACTCCCAAATGAAGAAGCCTCCAGAGAGATTGGGAGCTCAGTGTGATACGTGTAGCACGTTTGGGGGTCTCCCAGGACGCTGCCGAGTTCCACATTGTCGAAAGGACTCATGGAGCCCGACGTGTTGGCTCACGCCTGTCATCTCTGCAGGCTGGGGGGCGGGGGGGACATACAGCAAGGTTGAGGCCAGCTTGGGCTAAAGAGCGAAGCTGTCTCTACACAGACAAGCTAACAGGCGTTGAGACACAGAAACTGAAGTCTTTCTTTGGGTAAGGAAACTCCTCGACCTCATGTATGTGCTAGACTTGAAAGACTTCCGAGACTCAACTGCAGACTCTGTAAGTTGACTCATTTGGGGCTATCCCCTCTCCTCTCTGGACAAGGTCTCAGTATGTAGCCAAGGCTAGGTTCAAACTCAGAGATCTGTCTGCCTCTACCTCCCCAATGCTGGAGTTAAAGGTGTGTGTGTGCCACTGCACTTTTCTAGGTCTTTTTAATGAAGTAAAATATATATTTATTAAAAGCTATATAGTTATATATATTTTTGAGACTATTTCATAGAGCCCAAACTAACCTCAAACTTACTATGTAGCTAAGAATGATGGTCAACTAATTTATTTTAATTTATTTGTCTTCAAGTTTAAACAGCCCACCCAACTCTGCCCCCTTCCGTCTCTTCTCTGAATCCATTCCGTCGTCTCCTTCCCAGACACTGTTCTGATTTATGTCTTTATTACAAGCATTTTATTGAGCTACATAAAAATGTGTGAACCACAAATGAAAAAAATTGTATTTGTCAAATTGTGGTTGTCTGTCTGAGGCTGACCTGACTTCTCTGACCCCATTCTCTCCAGTTGTACCCACATTCCTGTAACTGGTGTAACTTTCTTTCCTCAGCTGCAGAATCCCAGTTGTGTGTGTGTGCAAACTTGCACACTTTCTTTACCTGTTCCTCTGTGGGCGGCCGGCTGCATTGGTTCTGTATCTGAGCTATTGTGCTGTAGTTGTCTCTGTGGTGGATTTAGTAAACTCCCAGGCATGCCATGGCCGGGTCCTGTGGCTCGGTGAACTTGGCATCACCTCATGGCCACCGCTGAGCTTTCGCAGGACTGCTTCTCTGTATCAGTCAGCTTCTCTCTCACTCACATCCTCCCCCCCCCATCCTTCCCTTTTATTTCTTCCTCCCCTCCCCCCCGTGGTGACTTCCCTGGCCTCAGGCCTTGGGCCCTAGGAACTCACCCTAGAGCAGCAATAAACCTGCTTTTTATAAAATCTGGCTCGAACTAGCTCATTTCACTGGTGAGAAATGACTTCTGGGTATTAAGATTTTTAGCGAGGGCACGTCCACAGCGTAGGGTGAGTACACGCTTGCACCAGAAGTCGTGGCGTGGGACGGTTCCCCTGTTCAGCAAGGGTGTTTTCTCCATGACTGCCATTCTGACTGGAATGAGGTGGAATCTTGCCTGTCTGTCTGTGAACTCTTGTGGGTGAGGGGCTTGCCGAGGCCAGAGGCAGCACCAATCTGGGGCACGCGTGAGCCGCCCCTCACAGGTGCTAAGCCCCGCGCAGGTCCTCTGTCAGAACAACGCACGCCCTTGACCAGTGAACACCTTACAGCCCTCAATAGCTTTTTACTTTTTGAAATTACTAATCAGTTTTTTGCCTTTTGTTTTGAGATAGGTTTCTCTGTGTAGCCCTGGCTGTCCTAGAATTCATTCTGTAGACCAGGCTGGCCTCAAACTCAATATACGTTTGGTTTGGTTTTTTTTTTTTTTTAAGATTTATTTATGTTATATATGTGAGTACACTGTCACTGTCTTCAGACACAGCAGAAGAGGGCATCGGATCCCATTACAGATGGTTGCAAGCCACCAGGTAGTTGCTGGGAATTGAACAAAAGAAATCTGGAAGTGCTCTTAACTGCTGAGCCAGCTCTCCAGCCCCCTCCCCCCCCCCCCCCCCCCCCCCGTATAGTTTTAACTTGCATTTCCCTGATAGCTTATGAGAGTGGACATTGTGATAGTTTGAATAAAAATGGCCTCTGTGGGCTCATAGTGAGTGGCACTATTAGGAAGTGTGGCCTTGTTGTTGTTCCACGAGGGCTGGGATTTGAAGTTTTGAAAATCAAGCCAGATACGGCACCGCTCTTTCTTCCTGCTGCCTGGGGCTCTGACTCCTTCTCCAGCACCTTATCTGCCTGAGCCCCGCTATGCATCCTGCGGTGATGATGCTGGCGTGAACCTCAGAAGCTACAAACCAGCCCCAATTCAATGCTTTTCTCTATAAGAATGGCCTGGTCATGATGTCTCTTCACAGCAATAGCAGCCCTAAGACACACTTTTTTTTCCTCATAGCTATATTGTGTGTTTTTGAGAGCTATTAATTTTGTGAGCCCAATTGTTGTTGATTGGGTTGATGCTTTCCTATTTATTTATCTTAAACAGGGTCTCTGTGTGGTTCTGGCTGCCCTGGAGCTCACACATTCTCCCGGCACTGCCTCGTGGGTGCTGGGACTGACCGCGCACCACTAGACACTGCCTTCCCTCCAGTCTCCTCTAACAGATCCTGGGCTTAAAGAAAGGTCTGGGATGCATTCTGATTTGAATTTTGTACGTAGTGAGATAAAGGGACTGAGTTTTATTCTTCTCCATGTGAACACCCAGTTTCCTCAGCACCATTTGTTGAAGGAGATGTCTGACTTCTTCTTCAATAGGGTTTTACTGCTGTGAGCAGACACCATGACCAAGGCAAGTCTTATAAGGACAACATTTAATTGGGGCTGGCTTACAGGTTCAAAGGTTCAGTCCATTATCATCAAGGCGGGGGCGTGGCAGCCTCCAGGCAGGCACAGTGCAGGAGGAGCTGAGAGTTCTACATCTTCATCTGAAGGCTGCTAGCAGAATACTGACTTCCAGGCTGCTAGGCCGAGGGTCTTAAGTCCACGCCCACAGTGACACACCCACTCCAACAAGGCCACAACTTCAAATAGTGCCACTCCCTGGACCTAAGATATACAATGCCTCTTTTCCAAAGTGTACGTTATTTTATTTTTTTAAGCATCTTTATGAGAACCAAGAAATCATTATCTGGGAACAATGACCCACGCCTTTAATCCCAGCATTCAGGAGGAAGAGGCAGGCAGATCTCTTGAGTTTGAGGCCAGCCTGGTCTACAGAGTAAGTTCCAGAACAGTCAGGGCTACACAAAGAAACCCTATCCCCAAACCAACAAACAAACAAACAAAAACAAGAAATCACCTGGCTATAACTGCATGAATTATTACTATTTTCTTGCCTTGTTTAGCTTAGGTTGTCCTAAAGTCGCTGTATATATAGCTGAGGCTAGCCTTGAACTCAACCCTCCTGTCTCTACCCTTCAAGTACCAGACTTAGAGAGTATATACTTAAACTCGTGGGGGCTGTTAGCTGTTGTGGGAAATATTAAAAAAAAAGAAAAAGAAAAGAATAGATACGTTCCCCGACTTGCGCCTCTGCCCCAACAGACTGGCACACCATGCATTGGCAAACAACGGCCAATCTGTTTTTATCTCATGGAGATTCTGACTCTGAACACCACCATCTCTCCACCCAGCTCACTAGGTTCCCACTGGTGAATTGCTACCATGCCAGCCCCATGCTTTAAATCCCCCACGGCCTTTATGGTGCACATCTGGCAAACCCACACTTTGCTGCCATACCTTTCTCTCTTGAACCCGGACGAGCCACAAACAGTTCAGAAACAATGGTGACTCAATATCTGGGCGCAACAACTAAAACCTAACTGCATAAACCTCGTTAAAATCTGATCCCTCCGCAAGGGCCTTCCGGTCTCTGCCTCTGGATCAGGAACAGCCTCAGCCACAGCGCCCCATCTCCAAGCAGTGCAGGAAGCCAGCTGTGCACCCAGAGGCCAGCTAGGAAGAGGCAGCCTGCACTGGTGAGTCCAGCCCTGCAGAGCAGAGGATCCAGTTAAAGAAAATGCAAAATGAAAAAAGCTTGTAACCCAAAACATCCAGGAACTCCCGGACACAACGAGAAGACCAAACCTAAGGATTATAGGCATTAATGAGAGTGAAGATTTACAACTTAAAGGGTCAGCAAATATCTTCAAAAATTTTATGGAAGAAAAACTTCCCTAACCTAAAGAGAGAGATGCCCATGAATATACAAGAAGCCTACAGAACTCCAAACAGACTGGACCAGAATAGAAATACCTCCCATCACATAATAATCAAAACCCCAAATGTACTAAACAAAGAAAGAATATTAAAGGCAGCAAGAGAAAAAGGCCAAGTAACATATAAAGGAAGACCTATCAGAATCACACCAGACATCTCACCAGAGACCATGAAAGCTAGAAGATCCTGGGCAGATCTCATGCAGACTCTAAGAGAACACAAATGCCAGCCAAAACTACTATACCCAGCAAAACTCTCAATCACCATAGAGGGAGGAACTAAGATATTCCATGACAAAACCAAGTTTACCCAATATCTTTCCACAAACCCAGTCCTACAAAGAATAATAGGAAGAAAACACCAATACAAGGAAGGAAACTTTACCCTGGAAAAAGCAAGATAGTAACCTCTCATCAAATGCAAAAGAAGTTAAACAATCAAATTTAAAAAATAACATCAAAAATGACAGGAAGTAATAATCACTATTCCTTAATATCTCTTAACATCAATGGACTAAATTGACAATAAAAAGACACAGACTCCCTGGTTCTGGAAAGACTCAGTGAAACAGTATTTGGCAAAACCAGAACGGGGAACTGGGAAGGGGTGGGAGGGAGGACAGGGGAAGAGAAGGGGGCTTACGGGACTTTCGGGGAGTGGGGGGGGGCTAGAAAAGGGGAAATCATTTGAAATGTAAATAAATTATATCAAATAAAAAAAAAAAAAAAAGACACAGACTAACTGAATGGATAAGGAAACAGGACCCTACATTTTGCTGCTTACAGGAAACACCTCAGTGTCAAAAACAAACACTACCTTAGAGTAAAAGGCTGGAAGACAATTTTACAAGCAAGTGTTCTCAGGAAACAAGCAGGAGTAGCCATTCTAATATCAGATAAAATTGACTTTCAGTCCAAAGTCATCAAAAGAGACTCTGAGGGACACTTCTTGCTGGTCAAAGGAAAAATACACCAAGAAGAACTCTCAGTCCTGAACATCTATGCTCCAAATGCAAGGTCACCCTCATTCATAAAAGAAACTTTACTAAAGCTCAAAGCACACATTGCACCTAACACAATAATTGTGGGTGACTTCAACACTGCACTTTCCTCAATGGACGGATCAGGAAAACAGAAACTAAACAGGGACACAATGAAACTAATTGAAGCTTTGGACCAATTAGATTTAACAAATATATATAGAACATTTTATCCTAAAGCAAAAGAATATACCTTTTTCTCAGCACCTCATCGTACCTTCTCCAAAATCGATCATATAATTGGTCACAAGACAGACCTCCACAAATATAAAAAGATCGAAATAATCCTATGCCTCCTATCAGATCACTATGGAGTAAAAGTGGTCTTCAATAGCAACAAAAACAGAAAGCCAACATACACATGGAAACTGAACAATATTCTATTCAATGATACCTTGGTCAAGGAAGAAATAAAGAAAGAAATCAAAGACTTTTTAGAATTTAATGAAAATGAAGGCACAACATACCCAAATCTATGGGACACAATGAAAGCAGTGCTAAGAGGAAAACTCATAGCCCTGAGTGCCTCCAAAAAGAAAATGGAGAGAGCATACACTAACAACTTAACGACACACCTGAAAGCCCTGGAACAAAAAGAAACTAATTCATCCAGGAGGAGTAGAAGGCAGGAAATCATCAAACTCAGGGCTGAAATCAATCAAGTAGAAACAAAGAGAACCATACAAAGAATCAACAAAACCAGGAGCTGGTTCTTTGAGAAAATCAACAAGATAGATAAACCCTTAGCCAGACTAACCAAAGGGCACAGAGACAGTATCCAGATTAACAAAATTAGAAATGAAAAGGGAGATGAAACTGAGGAAATTCAAAAAATCATCGGATCCTACTACAAAAGCCTATACTTAACACAACTGAAGAATCTGGAGGAAATAGACAGTTTCCTAGACAGATATCAGACACCAAAATTAAATCAGGATCAAATAGATCATTTAAACAGGCCCATAACCCCTAAAGAAATAAAAGGGGTCATAGAAAGTCTCCTAACCAAAAAAAGCATGGAACCAGATGGCTTCAGTGCAGAGTTCTATCACACCTTCATAGAAGACCTAACTCCAATACTCTTCAAACTAGTCCACAAAATAGAAACAGAAGGAACACCACCCAACTCGTTCTACGTAGCCACAATTACGCTGATATCAAAACCATACAAAGATCCAACAAAGAAAGAGAACTTCAGGCCAATTTCCCTTATGAATATCGATGCAAAATATTAAATAAAATTCTTGCCAACCGAGTCCAAGAACACATCAAAACGATCATCCACCATGATCAAGTAGGCTTTATCCCAGGAATGCAGGGTTGGTTCAATATACGGAAATCCATCAATGCAATCCACTACATAAACAAACTCAAAGAAAAAAAAACATATGATCATTTCATTAGATGCCAAAAAAGCATTTGACAAAATCCAGCATCCTTTCATGCTAAAAGTCTTGGAAAGAACAGGAATTCAAGGCCCATACCTAAACTTAGTTAAAGCAATATACAGCAAACCAGTAGCCAACATCAAACTAAATGGAGAGAAACTTGAAGCAATCCCACTAAAATCAGGGACTAGACAAGGCTGTCCTCTCTCCCCATATCTTTTCAATATAGTATTTGAAGTTCTAGCTAGAGCAATTAGACAACATAAGGAGGTCAAAGGGATACAAATTGAAAAGGAAGAAGTCAAATTATCACTATTTGCAGATGACATGATAGTATACTTAAGTGACCCAAAAAAAAAAAAAAAAAGCTCTACTAGAGAACTCCTACAGCTGATAAACAACTTCAGCAAAGTGGCTGGTTACAAAATCAACTCAAGCAAATCAGTTGCCTTCCCATACTCAAAGGATAAGCAGGCTGAGAAAGAAGTTAGGGAAATGACACCCTTCACAATAGCCACAAACAATATAAAGTATCTTGGTGTGACTCTAACCAAACAAGTGAAAGATCTATATGACAAGAACTTCAGGTCTGTGAAGAAGGAAATCGAAGAAGACCTCAGAAAATGGAAAAATCTTCCATGCTCCTGGATTGGCAGGATTAATATAGTTAAAATGGCCATTTTTGCCAAAAGCAATCTACAGATTCAACGCAATCCCCATCAAAATCCCAAATCAGTTCTTCACAGAGTTAGAAAAAGCAAATCTCAAATTCATCTGGAATAACAAAAAACTCAGGATAGCTAAAACTATTCTCAACAGTAAAAGAACTTCTGGGGGAAGTTCTTAGCAGACCTTAAGCAAAACTACAGAGCAATAGTCTTAAAAACTGCATGGTATTGGCACAGTGACAGGCAAGTGGAACAATGGAATAGGATTGAAGACCCAGAAATGAACCCACACACCTATGGTCACTTGATCTTCGACAAAGGAGCGGAAAACATCCAGTGGAAAAAAGCCTTTTCAGCAAATGGTGCTGATTCAACTGGAGGTCAGCGTGCAGAAGATTGCGAATTGATCCATTCTTGTCTCTTTGTACTAAGCTCAACTCCAAGTGGATCAAGGACCTCCATGTAAAACCAGACACACTGAAACTAATAGAAAAGAAACTGGGAAAACCCTTGAGGACATGGGCACAGGGGAAAAGTTCCTGAACAGAACACCAATAGCTTATGCTCTAAGATCAAGAATTGACAAATGGGACCTCATAAAATTACGAAGTTTCTGTAAGGCAAAGGACACCGTCAAAAGGACAAAATGGCAACCAACAAATTGGAAAAAGATCTTCACCAACTCTACATCTGATAGAGGGCTAATATCCAATGTATACAAAGAACACAAGAAGTTAGACCCCAGGGAACCAAATAACCCTATTAAAAAATGGGGTACAGATCTAAACAAAAAATTTTCACCTGAAGAAAATCGGATGACTGAGAAGCACCTTAAGAAATGCTCAACATCATTAGTCATTAGGGAAATGCAAATCAAAACAACCCTGAGATTTCACCTCACACCAGTCAGAATGGCTAAGATCAAAAACTCAGGGGATAGCAGGTGTTGGTGAGGATGTGGAGAAAAAGGAACATTTCCTCCACTGCTGATGGAATTGTAAAATGGTACAACCACTATAGAAATCAGTCTGGCGGTTCCTCAGAAAATTGGACATGGCACTTCCGGAAGACTCTGCTATACATCTCCTGGGCATCTACCCAGAGGATTGCCCACCATGTAATAAGGACACATGCCTCACTATGTTCATTGCAGCCTTATTTATAATAGCCAGAAGCTGGAAAGAACCCAGATGTCCCTCAATAGAGGAATGGATACAGAAATTGTGGTATATTTACACAATGGAATACTACTCAGCAATTAAAACCAATGAATTCATGAAATTTGTAGGCAAATGGTTGGATCTGGAAAATATCATCCTAAGTGAGGTGACCAAATCACAAAAGAATAAACATGGAATTCAATCTCTGAAAAGTGGATATTAATTAGCCCAGAAGCTCTGAATACCCAAGGCACAATTAGCATAACAAATGACTCCCATGAAGAAGTAAGGAGAGGGTCCTGATCCTGGAAAGGATTGATCTAGCATTGGAGGGGAGTATCAGGACAGAGAAAAAAGGAGGGAGGTGATTGGAGAATGGGTGGAAAGAAGAAGGCTTATCGGACTTATGGGGAGGGGAGAACAGGGAAAGGGGAAATCATTTGGAATGTAAACAAAGAATATAGAAAATAAAAAAGAAAAACAAAAAAATATCTGATCCCTCCAGTGGCGAATCCTTGCTGGTCCGCCATGATACCAGAAAACTCTAGCAGCTACATCTTACCCCTCTGCTGTCCCTGTCCAAAAGGACCTAACTCTCTCCTGCTTCTTCTCTTCTTCCATCCAACCAGGAAGTCCCGCCTACTCGCCCAGTGATTAGCTCCTTTATTCATTAGGGGATTGGTTCACAAAAACAGCACTAGGCCCATCCACAACAGTCAGTTTTTGACAAGCCTGTGTCCTGAGAGAGGCCCTGCCTGCTGTGGGTTAGCTGGAATCATTTTAACTCACCCAGGAAGGAGCTCACAGAGTATCGTGAGGCACAGTAGCTCAAATGTGGCTGCAAGGTACTCTTTAAAAGACATTTTGGCATGAGGACTTGGTTCAGGTCCCACACACAAGTAAAACAACACTTCCATAAAAGTGTGTGTGCCTGTATACCACTCTCCATGTGACGGGTCTCTGCAAATGCCAGGGCAGACAGAGTACTCATTCCTGTGAGGCAGGAAGGAAATCCTCTTTAGCAGGACTGGAAAGCTGGTGCTGTTTCAAATTCCAGAGTCTGGCCCTGGGCAGATTATCTTAAGCATATGTAAGTACAGTAGAATTTGGAGAAAGTCCTCTGATTGGTGCTCTAGACCATCAATCAGAAACCTGAAACCTAGATTTAATTTGGTCTCTCTGTGTATAGCCCTGACTATCCTGGAACCTGTTCTGCAGTCCAGACTGGCCTCGAACTCAGAGATCTGCCTGCCTGCTTTCTGAGTGCTGGGATTAAAGGCATGCACCACCACTGCCAGACTAAATTCTTTAAACCCAAAACTTAGGATTGTCTTAGCTCCAGAGACCCCAAATACAGACACTCAGGTAGACTTAGTTTTAGGAGACAAATTCGTGAGGGGCAGTCAATCACTGGGGCTGAGAAACATCACCTTGGTGGCTTCCCCTAGGACCCTTACCTAGGAGGAACCCCACCTCAGGGTTCAGGGATCTTCCCAGGGATGTTGGTAGGACCTCCAAATGTTATGGGTTCCTAAAGACAAAGCCCTGAGAGACCTCAAGCAGAGATTGTGTTACCTTTAACCACTGGGGTTATTGTTCCATTATTGTTCCAAGTAGATTTAGCAGGAATCACCCTCAGCCTCCAGTATGTTTGATTTTTAAGGGCAACCCCCCACAATTGTGACATATACAGAGAGGTAGCTCTGGACATCTGCAGCAATCAGGTTTTGTTTACAGAAGCGGAAAGACAGCAGTTAAATGATCAGGTAATTAACCGGGGTTAGGGTCACATTGTATTGAAATTTATGGCTGATTCAAATGACCAGAGGCCAGTTTTATCCAAGATACTTTTAGCACGTCGGTGCCCTTGGGAATCCCTTCATGAGATGGGATTCCCATCTCACTCGGTCAGAAACCACGGATGGAATTTTACAGTTATTTGTCCACAGTGGCAGAACTGTGGCGCTGAGTGTTTTGTTCAGTCAGGTGCCCTGTAGCCACTTGTCAGACAGAGGCAGGCAGGTCTCTGAGTTCAAGGCTAGCCTGGTCTACAGAGTTGCAGAAAATAAACAAAAAAAATTTGTTTTTTGCTTCTCTGAGGGTGGAGCCCCTCAAGTTGGGCAGTAGGAAGGTCTCTACAAACACCGCGGCTGACAAAATGAAGATGAGTGTGAGGCAGGAAGGAAACCCTGTTCAGCAGTACTCAGTAGCCTGTGCTGGATCAAACCTCTAGAGTCTGGCCCTGGGCAGTTTATTTAAGCATGTTTAAGTACAGTACAATTTGGGGGAAAAAAGTTTTCTGATATAACACAATCCTGTGTATACAGGGAGGCATAATTACATCAAAACTCTTCTCAAAGTACAAGTCATTTCTTCCGTGAAGATGGGTTCAGGTTAGAGATGGCTCAGCGGTTAAGAGCACTGACTGCTCTTCCAGAGGTCCTGAGTTCGATTCCCAGCAACCACATGGTGGCTCACAACCATCTGTAATGGGAACTGATGCCCTCTTCAGGTGTGTTTGAAGACAGACACAGTGTAGTCACACATATTAAATAAATAATTCTTTAAAAATAAAAGGCATGGGTTCTATAGATAGGTGTTGTGGGCTACCCACAAGAGAAGGCATCTTAGTGGCGTCTTAGTTAGTGTTTTACATGTGAAGAGACACCATGACCCAAGCAACTGTTATTAAGACAACATTTAGTTAGGGCTGGCTTACAGGTTCAGAGATTCAGTCTGTTATCATTGCAGCAGGAAGCGTGGCTGTATCCAGGCAGGCATGGTGCTGGAGAAGGGGCTGAGAGCTCTGTTCCTTGATCCCAAGGCAGCCAAGAGGAGGAGGCTGTCTTCAGAAGTCAGCCAAGAAGAGCAACTCTTCCACACTAGGAAGAGCTCAAAGCCCCCCAAAACAGCGACACACCTCCTCAAACGAGGCCACACCCACTGCCGCACCTCCTAATAGCGCCACTTCCCATAGGCCGAGCATATGCAAACCACCATTCGTAGATTAAGTGTACAGAACGTCTTTCTAAGCTGGTTGGGCACTTTACGAAGCGCTCTGCATCCTGGTGTGGCCACAAGCCTTTCAGGGGAAGATCTTTTAATCACAAAACCCATATCCTTGTCTGACATCCTTCAGTTAACAAGAACAGTTAGCCAGAAGCAGAACTACAGAAGACAACAAGCAAGGTTAGTACCTTTTAGGGACTTTCCAGAACCCTGTGGACTTTGTTGGGTTAGGACATTGGTTTTGGTTTTGCCAGTGGTTCTGTCTATGGACTGAGTTTTGCAGCCTGAATGGTATTTCCATCATGATGACAGTTGTGCTAAGGTCTGGGGCCCTGTTATATTCCCCACAGGTCTTAGTGAAGGAGTCAAATCATAGACTCATCCTCTTCTAAAGAGGTATAGGTGATCTTGAGGACCATTAATTTTACTCAACTGATACATAATTGAATATATAGTTTAAGACCGCAGGGCCCATTGTTAAGCCAATCAGAATGAGAATTAAAGCCCCCACCAGGGGTTAGTCATGGGGAACAAGAGAGCAGAGAGAAGCCGGGCGATGGTGGCACTCGCCTGTAATCCCAGCACTTGGGAGGCAGAGGCAGGCGGAGTTCTGAGTTTGAGGCCAGCCTGGTCTACAGAGTGAGTTCCAGGACAGCCAGGGCTACACAGAGAAACCCTGTCTCAGAAAACCAAAGAGAGAGAGAGAGAGAGAGAGAGAGAGAGAGAGAGAGACTGGTACCAATTATCTGATTTTCATTTTTGTCTCTCTCCCTTTTTGAGGTTTTCCTCAACCACAAGATTTTCTCTAATTACTTCTAATCATTTAGCATAGAAACAACAGGTTTCTCCTATAGTCAAACATAACCCCCCTTATCTCATGAGAAGTCTAAACCTCTGGATTTTATAGGACCACATCTGTAAGGAAGTCTAACTGTTGTTTTCAGAAGTGGAAACTTTTATTTTGTCTTGTTTTTCAATCCCTGGCTGTCCTGGAACTCACTCTGTAGACCAGGCTGGCCTTGAACTCAGAAATCCACCTGCCTCTGCCTCCCAAGTGCTGAGATTAAAGGTGTGTGCCACAACTACCAGGCTCTTTCTTAAAGCTATCTCCCACGGTAAAAGCCAATAAGCCGTGATAGCTGGACTGGCCTCTCCTGCTCCAACAGGAAGAGGGAAGAGGACAGGGTAGGCCTTTTTCCTCGGCGGTCCAGGGTGCAAGCAAACGTGTGTTTTCCCGTCTTCTCTGTTGTAGAGGCACACCCGGGGCATAAAAGATGTCTCCCGGTCTGTACAGCGTCAGAAGATGCACATTTAGTCAAAACATCAGGACTTGCCCACAGAGTAATCTCGGGGCTCGGTAACGTCGCTGTTCTCCAGATGAGCTAACCTACCAGGCAGACTAGCGGGCGTCAGACTAGGGGAAGGGGTGTTGGTAGCTCAGGTGAATGAGGAGCAGACTGACTTCCAGGCAGCTAGGACAAGGGTCTTAGAGCCCATGCCCACAGTGACACACCTACTCCAACAAGGCCACTTTATTAAACTGCTGTAGCTTGAAAAGTCGTGTGTGGTGAGGTTGTTGGCAGGACTCAAGGACAATGCAGGGTGGGACAGGATCACATGTCAATCACGACAGCAAGCCAGATACACACCAGCAGAAGAATCGCATCCATGTGCTTATCTACATCTATGTCTGCATGTTTACACGTACAGACATGTGTGTGTACACATGTGTATGTGTGTATGTGTGTATGTGCATGTGTATGTATATGTTTGTATGTGTATGTGTATTGTGTGTATGTGTATGTGTATGTATGTGTATGTGTGTGTATGTGTGTGTATGTGTGGGTGTATGTGTGTGCATGTGTATGTGTGTGCATGTGTATGTATATGTATGTATATGTGTATGTGTGTGTATGTGTATATATGTGTATGTGTATATGGTCTTAGGGTTTCACTGATGTGAGCAGACACCATGACCAATCCAACTCCTATAAGGACAGCATTTAATCGGGGCTAGCCTACAGGTTCAGAGGTTCAGTCCATATCGTCAAGGTGGGAGCATGGCAGTGTCCGGGCAGGCATGGTGCAGGAGGAGCTGAGGGTTCTGCATCCTCATCTGAAGGTGCTAGGAGCAGACTGACTTCCAGGCAGCTAGGACAAGGGTCTTAGAGCCCATGCCCACAGTGACACACCTACTCCAACAAGGCCACACCCTCTAATTGTGCCACTCACATACAAACCATCACACATATGGACATGTACATATGAGAAGAGAAGAGTTATGTATGGACTTGAGAGTCTGGCCTTAGAAAGGCAGGTAGGCCAACGATCCCCTCAAGCCCTCGCAGACTGCGCTGGCCGTGCGTGGGCGTCTAGGAAGGAGGTCGAGCACATGTCTACTTTCTGCTTCATTGGTTTTTGTTTTTGTTTTTGTTTTGTTTTGTTTTGTTTTTGGGTTGTTTTGTTTCGGGGCTTTTTTGTGGGTTTTTTTTTTCTTTAGTCTTTGTGTGTGTGTGGTTTTCGTTTGGTTTGGCTTGGTGGTTTGGTTTTCTCTGTAGCCTTGGCTGTCCTGGAACTCACTCTGTAGACCAGGCTGGCCTCGAACTCAGAAATCCACCTGCCGCTGTCTCCCAAGTGCTGGGATTAAAGGCGTGCGCCACCACTGACCGGCCTGAGAGACAACTGTATATAAGATGTCATGTTGGGGGCCATCGAGATGGCTAGGAGGTAAAGGTGCTTGCCCCTAAGCATAACTAAGGACCTGGGTTCAACTCCTGAGACCCAAATTCTGGAAGGAGAGAACCGACTCCCCACCAGTTGGTCTGTGACCACCACACATGTGTTGTGGCAAGTATGGGCACACACAAAATAAATACATGTTTAAAAAAAAAAGGCACTGTGGTTTCCAAATGAAAGCCTGGTGGTCCGGCAGGCCGGGCCGGCAGGATGCTGGGCTGTCTGGTGTGGCTAAGGCGCCACATGTAGCTCAGCTGCCGGTCTTCTCCCTCCACACACCGGGAACCACCTCCGGTAGATGCCGAGATGGCTGCTGCATTCCAACCATCTTCAGGATTCAGACCCAGGGAAGAAGCCAACCCTTTCTTCCACGAGCCTTTGAAGACAGGGGACTCTTCCAGGCAACGTTAGCTTTCAGGGCTCGTTAGTTTGCCTCTTATTCTTTTTTTTTTTAATTTAAATGCACTTTATTTTTAGACAACCCACACGACATGTTTTTTTCTTAAAAAAAAAAAAAAAAAAAAAAACAATGCCACCACTCCAAATAAATCAGTCAAAATAAAAGCTCAAGATGACATCAGTCCCATTTGTCCTAAAGTTCTGGTGTTGTATGGATGTAAGCAGCAGCCAATTATGGTGACAGGTGATAGATCCAATTTGTTACTGCAAAACAAAGAGACGGCAGTAACAGCTGCCCCAGCCCTGAGCCCGCAACTTTCCTGGCATTGCCTCTTATTCTAAAGGAAGCCCATTTCCGCTCCCCAGCCCAGGTAAACGCTGCAGAGGCGTGCAGTTCCCAAAGAGGCCGCCAGAGGGCGCCGGATCCCCGGAGCTGGAATGAGTGACAGACAGCTGTTAGCTGCCCATAGGTTCTGGGAACTCCAGCCGTGTCCTCTGGACTGAACCGTGGCTCTCTAAAAGAGCAGCTAGTGCTCTCGGGTGCTAAACCACCTTTCCATCCTTTCTGCAAACAGCTTCTAGATCAGTGGTTCTCAACCTGTGGGCTGAGACCCCCTAGGGAGCCAAATATCAGATCTCCTGCGTACCAGATATGTACACTGTAGTTCACAACAGTAGCAAAATTAACAGTTATTGCAGCAACGAAAGTGGTTTTATGGTTGGGGGCATAGCCACAGCGTGAGAAACACTATTAAACGGTCCCAGGCAAAACGAAGGCTGAGAACCACGGCTCTGGATACACAATTAAATTGCTATATTGTCTACACCCACTTGGTGACAGGCAGAAAAATGACAGAACTGTGGCAGGGAGGATTGGTGGGGGGTGACTGCAGACATCACCATGAGTCCTTCCGGGTACAGAGAAAGTGGTGGTCTCTGGCTCTATCGGAGGGCTGGGCCGTGGGGAGAGGGCTGTTCCAAAGTTAAAGGCAGGGGCTGTAGGGTTGGCGATTGCGGCTACTGTAGGCATGCGCAGGAGGGCGCGACCTGGCTTTCTCAGAGGACCAGCTGGAGAGGCAGAATGGGGCCATTTGCAGCTGTGTGAGTAAGGAAATGTGCCCGGGCTCCAGGCAAGTCCGCCCCACCCCGTGGGGCGTGGCGACTGCAGTCCTGCATCTGAAGCCACAATTCCTGATTGCCCCAAAGTGGGGTCTGAAGAGTTCTGCCCGCCACCTCATGACATGACTGGCTGTCCCGCTGCTGAGGGTGCGCCTTCCCTGCTGGGCCAGAAACGTCCCTAGAGCAGAACTGCCTGGCACCAGCCTCCTCTGGTCAGGAGATGCTCTCTTTTCCGTAGAACCTTCTGGAACAAGCCTGGAAAATTTACATTTGCGTTGTCTAATGTGATTGCCATTAAATGAATGTGACCAGCGAGTACTTGAAAGTCTGTGGCTTAAAGAACTGGTTAGGGTTTGTTAGTGGTGGTTTTGTTGTTGTTTTTGTTTTGTTTGTTTGTTTGAGACAGCCCTGGCTTGCCCAGAACTCACTCCATAGACCAGGCTGGCCTAGAACTCACAGACATCCACCTGCCTCTGCCTCCTGAGCCTCGAGTTAAAGGTCTGTGCCATCGTGCCACAGCCCGTATATGAAGGTCAGAAGACGACAGCTTGTGGGACTAGGTTCTCTCCTTCCACAGCGCCGGCCCTAAGAATAGAACTCAGGTCTTCGGCCTTGGGGGCAAGCCCCTTCACCTGCTGAGCCCTCTAGTGGTTCCAGCAGACATTTTGATCACATTCACCTTCCTGTCCTCCTCCTACCAGTTAAACACATTATTAGTTATTTCTAATTTTATATAAACAGCCAACATGGCGTACCATGGTATCAAGACAGCCCCAAACCCAAGTTCCAACCAGGACAAGCTCAAAACCCGGCAGAACTGGAGTTCCTGCCTCGCCTACCAACAGGCCTCACACAGCCCTTCCCAGTGCCTCAGTGACCCAGATTTAATAGTTCCCATGATGCACTTGGGTGCCTAGCCCCACTCACCCACCCCCTTCCTTTGCATGAGATGGGCAGCCTGGGGCACAGGTCTGCCCATCACTTCTTTCCTGATTTCAAGTCTCTCACAATAGGCCCCTTCCTCCGGGGAGCCCTCCCCTCCCCTTAGGTCTGAAAGGGGGGCTGTGATTCACGGAAGGCGGTAGGCAGGGGGAACACTTTTTTTTTTTTTTGGTATTTTGGATTTGTTTTTTTCGAGACAGGGTTTCTCTGTGTAGCCCTGGCTGTCCTGGAACTCACTCTGTAAACCAGGCTGGCCTCAAACTCAGAAATCTGCCTGCCTCTGCCTCCCAAGTGCTGGGATTAAAGGCGTGTGCTACCACTGCCCTGCTCAAAGATTTATTTATTATTTATATGTAAGCACACTGTAGTTGTTTTCAGACAGTCCAGAAGAAGGTGTATTGTTATGGATGGTTGTGAGCCACAATGTGGTTGCTGGGATTTGAACTCAGGACCTTCGGAAGAGAAGTCGGTGCTTTTAACTGCTGAGCCATCTCACCAGCCCCGGGGGAAACAATTCTTAAATCACAGACTGGGCCAGGGTCACAAGATTTAGTAGATGAATACTTTAAAACAACAACAAAATGTGGACAGGCAGTGGTGGCGCAGGCCTGTAACCCCAGCACTTGGGAGGCAGAGGCAGGCGGATTTCTGAGTTCGAGGCCAGCCTGGTCTACAGAGTGAGTTCCAGGACAGCCAGGGCTACACAGAAAAGTCCTGTCTTGAAAAACCCAAAAAACAGCAACAAAACGTGGCAAGATGTCCCAGAGGGTGGAGGCAGTGGCCGCGAGGTTCCTGAGAGCCACGTGGGAGAGGGACGCTCCGCCCCCAACACACGCGCAGATCAATAAATAAATGTTAGAAGAAAAAGCTGCGTGCGTTAGAGTGAATTTGCGCCAGATTTTAAAAAGCCCCTCTGCTGTCACTGCCTTTCACCCTTCCCTGAACTTCAGTTCCTCTCCCTGGCTTCTGGGGGAGGGAGTGGGGTGGGGTGCGGTGTTGGAGGGAGTTGGTGGGGTGCGGAGGCTGCCTCGCTGTTCCCCTGCCCGCCACGCTGAGTGGGAAGGAAATGGAGGGGCTGGGGAGGAGGCCTGGGAAAACTGGTCCAACCTGTGTGTGCGCACGCGCGCGTCATCTGGGGCGTGGGTGGAGCCTGAGAGGCTGGCACACAGTGGAAGGGATGCCAGGGCTGGGCAGCCTCCGCGCCTGGCAGTGTCGCGAGCCACCCGGCTGGATGCTCCACTGAACTTCACCCTTCGGAGAGCAAGACCCCAGCCTGTGGCTGTCAGTGCCTTTGCCATCTCTACGGGAACCAAGATGGACACCAGGACCCCGGGCCTCCTGTTCTCAGGTAAGGAGGAAACGGCCTCAGAGGCCGAGGGAAAGGATGGGGCAGGGCAGTGACATCACAGCACCATCCCTATTTCATCTATGGCGTCTTCTGGAATGTCAGAACTACGAGGGTAGAAATTAGGTTTGCTTTCCGACTGGGTTCTGGGGAGGGAGGAGGGAGGGAGGGGACTAGAGACTGAGTCTGGGGGTGTGAGTCACTCAACTCTGGTGAGACTCCCAGAGTTCGGAAGGTAGAAGGTCATCCTGAGCTACATTGCCAGTTCGAGGCTAGCCTGGTCTACTTGAGACCTCGTTTCAATAAAAAGAAAAAAATCTAGGAACAAGCCAGGCATTGGTGGCGCCTATCTGTAAAGGCAGTACTGTGGAGGCTGAGGCAGGAGGATCACAAACTGGAGCTGCACTGCATAATGAGCTCCAGGCAACCTTGACTCAGAAGAGGAGGAGGAGGAGGAGGAGGATGAGGAGGAAAAACCAGGAGATGGTGGTGCCTGACTTTGATCCCAGCATTCAGGAGGAAGAGGCAGATAAATCTCTAAGGCCAGTGTGGTCTACAGTGTGAGTTCCAGAACAGCCAGGGCTACACAGAGAAACCCTGTCATGAAGAAGGAGGAGGAGGAAGGGGAGGAGGAGGAGACAACCTAGATGATGTAATTGGCCTGTGATGAAATATAATAGGTATACCTTTAAATATTGGTTGAATAAGTAAATTCAGAGCGTCCAAGTGTTGAGGGACAGACCACACAGCATCTCAGGCAGAAAAGCCTTCTGCCAGTGGGGTGGCAGATCTGTGGCGTCTGTGCCTGTATTGCTACGCCCAGGGCAGACATCACTAATCGATCTCACTGTCGTTTCCAATGTGCAGCCCTTATGTTCTTTACTTGAGGTTGCGAGTCTGTAGAGGGGAGGCTTTTGTTGCCTCCTCCATCAGGCCTCCTCCATCAGGCCTCCACCATCAGGCCTCCTCCATCAGGCCTCCTCCACCAGGCCTCCTCCATCAGGCCTCCTCCACCAGGCCTCCTCCATCAGGCCTCCTCCATCAGGCCTCCGCCATCAGGCCTCCTCCACCAGGCCTCCTCCATCAGGCCTCCTCCATGCTTCCCCACAGCCTTGTTCCTGGCCCTTAGGCTGCCCCAAGGCGCACAGGCAGCCCTCCACATCCAGATGATTCCAGAGCAGCCCCAGAAGAACCAGGACCTTCTCCTGTCCCTTCATGGCGTCCCCAGCACTGCCCAGGACTTCGTCTGGTACCTGGGGGAGGAGACTTCTGGAGGCACAAGGCTGTTCTCCTACATCCCTGGGCTGCCACGGCCCCAGAGGGACGGCAGCGCCATGGGACAGCGAGACATTGTGGGCTTCCCGAACGGCTCCATGCTGCTCCGAGCTGCCCAGCCCTCAGACAGTGGCACCTACCAGGTGGCTGCCACCATGAACCCGGCCTGGACGATGAAGGCCAAGATTGACGTCCAGGTGGCTGGTAAGCGGGACAGCTGCAGTGCAGGGAGGCCCAGGGCAAACAGTGTCCTGTGGCCTCCTCGTTCACTGTGTGCAGTGTGCACTGATTGAGCACCTGCTGAGTACCACACCGTGGATCTCCCAGACCCTAAGATATACCCTGTTTCATTAGTTCTCCCCGTCCATTGACTATTCCCATATTTGTCGAGCATCTTTTGTACGCCTGGCCCTGATGAATTGCTCAATTTTCTTGATCACAACTCAAGTATTTATTGACATAGCCACTCCAGATGCAGGGCTGGGGGACAGGGTAGGAAACAGTAGTGATATCTAACACTTCTTGGGAATCTTGCCAGGCCAAGTATGAATCTAAATACTTTCCTGAGACCATGCTGACCTTTAGAACGGGCTAATCGCTTAGGGTAGAAGCAATCTCATAGGAGTTTTACAGCCTCTCTGGTCTTACAAGACAGTTCTAGTACTTGCTACTCACAAGAATCACGTGCTAGATTTTGGCAAGTGTCCCCCAGGACCAGGGTCACCCCTGAATGAGGAGCCCTACAGTATAGTAACTACTTTGCTCTTAAAGAAGCTTCCTGAGGTGGTCGCGAGTGTTATCTCCATTTTACAGATGGGGAAACTGAGGCATACTGGACCTATAATTTGCCTGGCTCAGAAAATTACACAGGCTAACATGACACAGGAGGGGAAGTCAGAGAGGTCTCACTGAAGAAGATGACCTTCAGTTAGGTGTAGTGAGGTATAAATGTCACCAACCACTGGGTAGACTGAGGAAGGGCGGTGGCAAGTCTCAGGCAGCCTAAGCCACAGGATCAGTTCCAGGTCAGACTGGGCAACTGAACAGGGCCGCATTTCTAAAATGTCAACAGGGGCCGTTGCAACTGGTGGTGTTGCACGCCTTTAATCCCAGCACTTGGGAGGCAGAGGCAGGCAGATTTCTGAGTTCGAGGCCAGCCTGGTCTACAGAGTGAGTTCCAGGACAGCCAGGGCTACACAGAGAAACCCTATCTGGAAAAACAAAAACAAACTAACAGAAATCAGAGAAGAGGGCTCAGACGCTCAAGCTTGTTAGAATAACAACCCAGCCCAGGATAGGGGGTGGGAAACACTGTTTCCTTTTGAGCTCTGGAAATCAGAATGTTCACCTACACAGCTGGTGGCCTCACTGTGTGTGTGCTCAAGAAGAAATAGTAACATGTTACCAGAGGAGACGGCTTCTGCCTGAGGGACAAGCGGTGAGGGGGTGAGGAGGGACTTAGAACACTTTAGGAGTTTTTGGAATTTTTGGATTTGGCTCTTTTGAGACAGGGTTTCTCTGTGCAGCCCTGGCTGTCCTGGAACTCACTCTGTAGACCAGGCTGGCCTCGAACTCAGAAATCCGTCTGCCTCTGCCTCCCAGAGTGCTGGGATTACAGGCGTGCGCCACCACCGCCCGGCTCTTGGAAAGCTTTAAGCACCGTCCACCCAGGGCCCTGAGCCTGGTCTGAGATGCAAGCCCAGCCTGATGGTGGAGGCTGGGGATGAAAAGTCCAAAGCCGGTCCAGGCAGCTTAGTGAAATCCTGCCTCAAAACTACAGAAAAGAGGGAGGAGAGGAAGCGAAAATGGGGAAAAGAAGGATCGATTTTTTTTAAAGATTTATTTATTATACATAAGTACACTGTAGCTGTCTTCAGACACACCAGAAGAGGGCATCAGATCTCATTACAGATGGTTGGGAGCCACCATGTGGTTGCTGGGATTTGAACTCAGGACCTTTGGAAGAGCAGTCGGCACTCTTAACCACTGAGCCATCTCTCCAGCCCCGAAGGATAGATTTTTTAAAAATGATTTACAAGGCTCTCGGAGAGACTGCTCACAGACATGAGCGCTGGCTGCCCTTCCAGAAGACCCGGGTTTGGTTCCCGGCACCCACACGGGGGATCACAGCCCCCTAGCGTTCCAGAGCCTCTTCTTGACTCTTCAAGCACGTGGTGTGTGCATGATGTGCAGACATACGTGCAGGCAAAACACTCATGTGCATACAATAAAATTAAAAAAAACAATTCACACGGTCGGACATGTGGCCGAGTCAGCAGAGTTCCTGCCCGGCATACGTGACGCCCTGGGTTATAGCCTCAGCAACATATAAACTGCACGTGGTGGTGAACAGCTGTAATCCCGGGCGTGTGTCAGTCTCAGAGGCAGGAGGATCCCTGGGATTTGCTGGCCACCCAGCCTAGCCAAGGGATGACTCCAGACTCAGTGAGAGACCCTGCCTCAAACACCGAGGTAGACACTGATTGAGGAATACACTAGTATCCGCTTCCGGTCTACACCTGCACAAACATGCATACACGGACACACTCATGTGCAGGAATATATGCATCCTACATATATGCTACATAGCTCAAGGTCATCCTCGCGGTCATCCTTAGCTACATAGGAGACCCTATCTCAAAATAGCAATATATATTTTTTTTATTTTTCGAGAAAGGGTTTCTCTGTGTAGCCCTGGCTGTCCTGGAACTCACTCTGTAGACCAGGCTGGCCTCGAACTCAGAAATTCACCTGCCTCTGCCTCCCAAGTGCTGGGATTAAAGGCATAGGCCACCACTGCCCGGAAAAATAGCAATTTAAAAAAAAAAATAAGTTATATAACAGTGGGCTGAGATTTAGCTCAATAAAAGAGTCCCTGCCTAGAATCCCCCAGGGAGGGGCTGGGGCGTGGCTCGGGGATAGAATGGATGCCTGGACTGCTTAGCAAGGCCCTGAAAGGAAAAGGAATCAGGTAGGGCAGACATGTCTTCCCTGAGACAACCCTCACTCCCAGATGCACTGGCGTCCTCCTCATACCTCTCCGTCAATGCTGGGATCACGGCAGCCATCAGCGTTGGGAGTCTCGCTATCGGGTCACTGCTTGTATGTGGCGTTGCCTATCTCCTGGTCACTCGAAGCCGGAAGGGCCGGAGCCGCAGGTACGGTTCCCAGAACCTCCTCTGTCCCACATCCCCTGTCTTTCCCAGGCTGGGTGAGCATCAAGTCAAGAGGTGGGAGTCTGGGAGACAGCGTCTTCAGGATGTTGGGGCCCCTTTCCCCCACCCTAGCACCTCAGGGTTCTTCTGCGTACCCCTAGGAATAGAGCGGAGAAGCCAGCGGTGAACGGGACCCCCGAATCTGGTAAGCCGGGAGAAAGTGCCTCTGCACCCACCTTTCTGTGTCTCCCGTTAGAGGCTCCCGGCCACACGCAGTCAGAGCCCTCGGGACTCTGGGGCACACTGAGGGGGTCAGAGAGATTTAAGGCCCCTCCTAAACCTCTAGAGTCCCCGCTCCTCCCACGGTGGGGGGCGGGGCAGGGACCGCCTTCCGCCTCCCTAGCGTGACGTCACGACCCTCACTGTCTGCAGACAGCGAGCTCCCTTGCCAGACTCCCGCAGGCTTCCCTCCTGCCTCTGCCCAGGTCCCACTGCCTCAGATGAGCCGTCCTCCAGGCCGTCCTCCCTGACATCCAGGCTGGATGGATCCCCTGGACATCCCGCCCGCGCCCCCAGCCTTAGACTCTCTGGATCGCCACTCTCTGGGGATGGGTCTCTCTTCTCCCAGGGGACGCTGAGTTCTAGAAGGGTGGGGCCTGGATTGTCTGGGCCACCACTGCGCCCCCTGCACACACGTGGCGGGAGGAGCAATTTGCACAAATGTTAGTTGAGCGACTGCGTGAGTGAAATGGGCAGGCGGGCAGAGCCGGTCTGCAGGGGTGCGTCATCTGCCCAGGGGCCTCCTTCCTCCTCTGCTCCAGGTGACAGCAACATCTACGAAGTGATGCCATCCCCAGGCCTCCTGGTGTCTCCTGTCAGTGGTGTGGAGCCAGGAAGCCCACCCATGGTGAGTCCTGTCCCCTTAGCTCCTGCTTCTCGTTACCCCCTACCCCCAGTTAACCATGGCGCCTGGGCAGCTGGAAGCCATGAATCTTCCTTTTTCTCTCCAGTCAACGTATTCTGTCTTCCTCTCCTTCCTTTGTGTCTGTGGGGGTGGAGGGAGGCGCACACGCCATGGCGTGCATGCGGATGTCGGAGGACAACTTGTGGGAGTCAGTTCTTTCCTTCTACCATGTGAGTGCTTGGATTCAAACTCAGATCATCAGGGTTAGTGGCAAGCACCTTGCCCCACTGAGCCATCTCGCCGGCCCTCTCTCCAGTTCTTGTGTCTCTTCACCTAAGATAGCCCAGTGACAGCTAAAGAGAGGATTGCATCCAAGTCCAGGGTGAACCAGTGAGTTTTCTAGGGCTACTCACAGGACCGTGGGCCGCCTCGCCAGTGCTGGTGAGGGCTCATGCAGGCAGAGCCGCCAGAGAATCACGATTTCCCGCATCAACTGTTACCCCAGAACGTGGGCACTGGAGGCCGGAGAATCGGGAGTTTAAAGTCAGCTTCCAAGCTTGAAGCCAAACCAGCAGGGGGAAGGGGAGGGAGGAGGGGCAGGGGGCGGGGAAGGCTCCGTTCAGTAATCTCGGGCTCCTTTCAGGGTCTTTGAGGAAGCGGCTCTGTAAGTTTCTTTCTCTGAATGGACACCCGCGCACCAGAAGAGGGCACCAGATCCCCTTAGAGAGCCACCGTGTGGTTGCTGGGATTTGAACTCAGGACCTCTGGAAGAGCAGCCAGTCTCAGGACCTCGGTGCTCTTAACCACTGAGCCATCTCTGCAGCCCCTTGTTCACGAGTGTGTATTAGGGGCAGATGTAGATGCACATGCTTTATTCGGGGTGAACCAGGAAGTCTATGGTTTGGGGGAAGGGCGTGAGAACTGCAGCTGCTGCGCTGTGCCCGTGGCCCCGTCAGCAGGCATTCCAGGCCGGACTGAGGCAGCTCCCCTCCGGCCACCCGGCTCAGACCTCAGATCCCCACTCAGCAGTGCCTGCGCCCATCTGGTAACGCGGTCCGAGTGCCCCACAGCCTGGGCTAGACTGAGACCCGCCTCAGAGAAACAACAAAAAAGGTGCACGGAGCGGACTGGAGTCGGGACTCGCACGTTCTCGCTACTTTTAAGGACCCAAATTTGGATCCCAGCACCCGCATTGGGCAGCACAACTACCTATAACTCTAACTCCAGAGGACCTGATGCCCTGTACCAGGCCTCAGTGGGCAGCCAGGTGCTCATGCTCACACACACATACACACACACACTCACAGACACACAGACACAATCATGTGCACATGCTCACATACACACACTCACACATACACACACAGACACACACACAATCATGTGCACATGCTCACACACATACACACTCACACTCACACACAATCATGTGCACATTCTCACACACACATACACACACTCATACATACACAGCATAGATATGCACACAGCACAGACACACATACATATACTCCCACACTCACACATACACAGCACAGACACACAGACACCACACACAGACAGACAATACCACACATATACACAAACATACAGACATAGCACATATACACATACACATGTAGATATGCACACCCACAAGCACACACCACACACAGACATACAAACACATACAGACATATAAGCATCCATATAAACAGATACATACACACATACACAGTCACACACACACAACAAGGACACACATATACCAGACACAGACAAACAGACACACACAGACATGCACATTTATACAATCACACACACAGCACAGATGCAAATGCAGACACACATGTATGCACACAGATAGCACAGACGCATACACACAGACATACAGATACACACAGAATACAGATACACAGAGAGAGACACACGCACACACCAATAAAGATTAAAAACAGTCTATAAAGGATCGGGCAAACAAGGAGCCAGGGAAATGGTCAGCGGTTAAAAGCACCGACTGCGCTTCTGAAGGACCTGAGTTCAATTCCCAGCAACCACACGGTGGCTCACAACCATCTGTAGTGGGTGTCTGAAGACAGCGACAGTGTGCTTAGATATAAGTAAATAAATAAATCTTTTTTTAAAAAAATCAAAGGCAAATTGCTTAAACCCCGTGTTGGGGTGAAGCTAAGCGCCTGAGCGCCCCAAAAGCCCTCACTGTTGGGCCTGTTGCCTAAGATGTGTTGACCCACACGAGGGTGTCATAGCCAGAGGGCCGACGGGGACTCTGAATCTGGACCCGTACATCATAGGTAACACCAGGATCCAAGACTGCACGGCATGAGGAGCCCCTCACCTGTGCCCCTCCCCTGCAGAGCCTGCCTCCCCCACCCCCGCCAGCGCCCCCGGAGCCGCAGCCCGAGAGCCAGCACTATCAGGTATGGGTCGCCCCCACCCCCGCCACGAGAGCCCCGGGGGACCGCGGTCTGCGAGGTCAGATGGGCAGGGACCGGGCCATCCTCGCCTCTCCGCAGAGAAGCCGGCCTCGGCCTCCCTGAGCCCGATCCGCTGGCCACGCCCCTTGCCTCCCTGAGCCCGACCGCTGGCCACGCCCCTTGCCTCCCTGAGCTCGACCCGCTGGCCACGCCCCTTGCCTCCCTGAGCTCGACCCGCTGGCCACGCCCCTTGCCTCCCTGAGCTCGACCCGCTGGCCACGCCCCTTGCCTCCCTGAGCCCGACCCGCTGGCCACGCCCCTTGCCTCCCTGGGCCCCTCCGCTAATGGAAAGCCTCGAATCTGCACCGGAGGATCAAGGCCCAGAGAAGGAAAGGAAATGGCTCCGGGTCACAGGGCAGAGCATGCCAGGCCTTTACGAATCCCACTGCATGAAGGGAGCCATTTCTGGATTGGGTGTCAAATCTCTCCAGTCGTCTCCTGTGCGCCCCCTGTCTCCTCCTCGGTCTGCCGTCATCCACGTGTGCTTCCCTGCTCCTCTGGTCTTCCCTCTCTCTCCCCCCCTCTCTCTTCATCCCTCACCTCCTCCTCTCTGCATCTCCTCCTCCCCATCTCCATTCCCTCATTATTCATTTTCTCTCTCTCCCTCACTCCGCTCCCGCTCCCCCGTCTCCCCCTCTTCCCCCTTCCTTTTGTCTCTCTTGGTTTATTAGCATCTCGTCCTCTCCTTTTTCCTGTCTGGCTTTGACCTGTTATTTTGGGTCCATCTCTCCCACTCCCTAGTACCCCCCAACTCTGGGGCTCACCCCCTTTCAGTCTCCTGGTTCCATTCTCCGCCTGTCGTATCCCCACCCCTATCCCCATCCCCACTCCTGCCACCACCCCTGTCTCTCTCCCACGTCCGCCTCTCCTGCCCCTCACGGCTCCTGTTCCCCTCCTCCTAGGACCTACTGAACCCTGACCCAGCCCCATACTGCCAGCTAGTCCAACTCCCTGATGGACCCTGGGCCCTGCCTGCACAGAGCACAAAATCTCAACTTCCAGACGCCATCCCTGAGGGCTTCACACCCACAGAAAGGACACAGGTGACACCCACATAACAACGATTTGGAAAAACTGGCAAGATGGGCTCTGCCCCAGACCCCACATGACATGGGGCCAGCGCCCTGCGGGCCAGGAGACTGACAGCCCCAGATCCCAATGTCCCAACAACCTTCAGTCTGTGCCTCTTGGGCCACCTGCCTCTAAGAAGCCAGGCCCCTGCCCCACCCAAGGACTGGGGGCCCATCCAGGTATTTGAGGGATGGGAAGAAGGCCTTGAACCCGGCCATAAAATTCCATCCTGCCTCAGCCAGTTACCCAGAAGCCCTTTCCTTGGGAAGAAAGCACCCAGGAAGACCCGCAGCCGCCAGGAGTTCTCGACCCGTGGGCCACAACCCCTTTGGGAAGTCAGTGTCTTCATAGGGCCCAGCTAAGACCACCAGAGATGTCAGATATGTTCACTACAATTCCTAACAGTAGCAAAATTACAGTTGTGAAGTAGCAACGAAATGATTTTACCGTTGGAGGTCACCACGACGGGAGCAACAACTGTATTAAAGGGTCTCAGGTATAGGAAGGTGGAGAACGATGCGCTCTTGGAACGCAGCACCTGTCGGAGGGTGACAGCCCTGGGCAAATTAACTGCCCGCGCCCTGGCTTCAGCAACAGCCTCGCAGAGAGGGGCCTGGGCTGTGGCACAGACGTAGAGAGCCTGCCCCAACCCACCAGTCAGGGGCTGGGGACATGGCTCAATGCGACGTCGCCCGAGGGACAGGGCACGGCTCTGTCTACCAAGCCGGAGAGGCCTGGGTTCAATCCTCACCCACTGGGAAGACAGACAAGCCTCCTGGAGGAAGTCTGCGGAAGCCCCGTGGCCTCGGGCTCCAGGATCAGCGACGTCCACTTTGGACTCCGACATTTGATTGTAAGATGATAAACACCTGTTGTTTTAAGCCATTCCTTCAATAGCGGGTTCCAGGAAACAGGAAATGGGGGTGCTGAAGGATCTCAGGTGGGGGAAGTTACAGCCGCAGCTGATTGGCAGTATGCAAATGAGCCCCTCCCTCGGCGGGGGCGGGACTTCCCCAGGCCTTGATCTCCGGCGACCCGTGCGTGACTAAGCTGTCCACCCACATCACCCGGTGACCCAAGGGCCAGAGGAGTCGGGATGAATAAATGAAGCAGGGCTTAATTACGTCTTTTAAAAAATTATTTTTATTTGAGCGTGTGTGTGTGTGTGTGTGTGGTGTGTATGTGTGTGCGGTGTGGTGTGTATGTGTGTGGGGTGTATGTGTGGTGTATGTATATGTGTGTGTGTGTGCTGTGGTGTGTATGTGTGTGGGGTGTGTGTGTGGGGTGTATGTGTGTGGGGGGGTGTGGTGTGTATGTGTGTGTGGGGTGTGTGTGTGTGGTGTGGTGTGTATGGTGTGGTGTGTATGTGTGTGCGGTGTGGTGTGTATGTGTGTGGGGTGTATGTGTGGTGTGTGTATATGTGTGTGTGTGTGCTGTGGTGTGTATGTGTGTGGGGTGTGTGTGTGGGGTGTATGTGTGTGTGTGGGGTGTGGTGTGTATGTGTGGGGTGTGTGTGTATGTGTGGGTGTGGTGTGGTGTGTATGTGTGTGGGGTGTGTGTGGGGGTGGTGGTGTGTGTGTGTATGTGTGGTGTGGTGTGTGTGGTGTGTGTGTGGGGGTGTATGAGTGTGTGTGTGGTGTGGGGTGTATGTGTGTGGGGTGTGTGTGGGGGGTGTATGTGTGTGGGGGGGGGTGTGGTGTGTATGTGTGGGGTGTGTGTGTATGTGTGGGTGTGGTGTGGTGTGTATGTGTGTGGGGTGTGTGTGGGGGTGGTGGTGTGTGTGTGTGTGTGTGTATGTGTGGTGTGGTGTGTGTGGTGTGTGTGTGGGGGTGTATGAGTGTGTGTGTGGTGTGGGGTGTATGTGTGTGGAGTGTGTGGGGGGGGGTGTGGTGTGTGTGTGTATGTGTGGTGTGGTGTGTGTGGTGTGTGTGGTGTGTGTGGGGGGGATGTGTGTGTGGGGGTGTGGTGTGTGTGTGTATGTGTGGTGTGTGGGTGTGTGTGTGTGGGGAGGTGGGGGGTGTATGTGTGTGGGGTGTGTGTGGGGTGTGTGTGTGCGTGTGTGGTGTGTGTGTGGTGTGTGTGTGTGGTGTGTGTGTGTTTGTGTGTTTGTGTGTGTTTGTGGTTGGGTTTGGTCAGATGATGTTCACACTGCTTTTCCCCCCTCTTCTGGCCACAGGTGGAATTGCACTTCTTCAGCCCCTAATTAGAATGCAAAAAGTGACTTGCTCTGATTAATGAAATCATGGTACCCAGAGATGAAATCACGTAGCACCCAGTAGCCCAGGTGCATCAACACTTTCCCTCCCTACCCCAGTCACAGTGACTAGCTCTGGCAGTATGATTCCTGAATGAGCCCACGTAAAGCGGTTTTTTCCTCACCCTTTTCATAGCTGTCTAACTGAGACAGAAGTGTCGCAGGAGTGAGTAGTAGACGAACCGTGCTGTGGGTAAAATGGGGCTTCTTACTACAATAGCATAGCCCCGCTCGGTCTGACCACAGGTCTGAGGAGACCCAGCTCTTCAGAAGACTACATTTCCCACATGCCCTTGCAACTATCTGGTTATCACATGGTTAAGTTCAGTGTAATCAAAAATGGACAGAAGTTTTATAAATAGTTCACAGAGAGGTCTTCTTCCCTGCAAGAAACAGAGCAAGTGAGAGAGCTGGGGTCCTGGGGATGCTGAGGACAGATTCACCGTGCCAATTAGATAGTTACCCGAGCAAGAAAAGCCCCCTAACTTAAGCAACTTCTTTGGGGAGTCCATTATTCCCAGCTCTTTCTAAACACACCTTCAACCCACTTCCAAGCAGCATTTTCCAGATAAGGCCTCTGAGCCCGTTCCACATTCACGAGGAGGTCTGGAGAACGAACTGCACTAGCCATACTGTCCTTTTTGAATGAATGCATTTATTAAGCCAAAGTAAAAAACAATAAACAGCAAGTCAGGCACGGTGGCTTATGCCTTCAATCCCAATACTCAGGAGGCAAGAGAGACAAGCAGATCTCTGTGAGTTCAAGGCCAGCCTGGTCTACAGAGCTGTCCTGTTCTAGGACAGCCAGAGTTACCCAGAAAAAACATGTCTTGAAACCCCAAAAATAAAGTAAAAATTAAAATAAATTAAAAATAATAAATAGCAAGTGAAAGGTAGATAGCAAAACATCATCAAAGCCTGTGCTTACACTGCCCAGCAGGAAACTACCTACTGGGGACGGACGGACAGATGGGCGGACGGACAGACGGACGGACAGGCGGCAGCAGCCCCTCTCGGCTTCTCTCCACTCTCACTGCAGACACCTTTATATCAGAGGACAAAGGATAACAGCCTCAGGCTGGAGATGTCTCAGCTACTGATAGCTCGTGCTTCTTCTCCTAGAGGACCGGAGTTCCCCTCCCAGCACACCTGCCTGTAACTCCTGAAGTCACAGACACATTCACACGAGGAGGAGGGGAGGAGGAGAGGAGGAGAGGAGGGGGAGAGGAGGAGAAGAGGAGGAGGAGAAGACAACGACGATGACAAAGACAATGACCGTGGAAAAGGCTTGTCTTCTGCTGTTCTCAAAGACATAATACTTCTTTTTACTCCTAGGCTGTTTTGCTGTCTTTTCCTCCCTGCCACTGAGGTGGAAATGTTTAGCCTTTCCCTAGACTTGGGGGACACTGAGACAAACATGCTGGGGTCTGTGGGGGGGAGGGGGGAGGGGGAGGGGAACTTAAGCAGCTTGTGATTATTTGCCAATCTAATGAGCAATACATCTTGTCACCTCACTGTCCCCACTCCACTTTGAGACAGGGGTTTTATATAGCCCAGGCTGGCCTCAAACTAGATATATGTCTGGGATTTCCTTGAACTCAGGATCCTCCCGTCCCCAATCCCACAATGCTAGGAAAACACCACACTGCTCTGGCCTCCTTACTGACAGAATGGTGTCGCTTCCCCATGGTATACCAAAGTCCTACACCAAATACGACAAAATTTGGAGTTTCGGGGGACCGGAGGGATGGCTCTGTAGTTAAGTATGCGGCTGCTGTTGCCGAGGAGCCTAGTTCAATTCCCAGCACCTACACTGGGCAGCTCACACCTGCCCGTGACCCCGGCTCCAGATGATCCAGCGCCCTCTTCTGTCTGCCTTAGGTCCTACGCTCGTGTACAACCTACCCCCACCCCCAACCCCAAAGGAACACACCTATACATAAAAATAAATCTCTAAGCCAGGCCTGGTGACACACGCTTTTAATCCCAGCACTTGGGAGATGGAGAAACCCTGTCTCAAATAGACTGAAATAAAATTTTAAAATCAGTTTAAAAATCAACAAAATCAGTGAGGAAATCCTGTATAACTTATTAAATATTATGTATACAATATACTGTATCATATACTATCGTATGCTATATTATATATTTTGTGGGTAGGCTGTGACCTCTGACCTCAGATTTTCAAGGGTCTTAGTCTATTATTACATTGCCACCTTGTGACTGGAGACACCAGGGTTTGAGAGTTGATGTGGCTGTCTCAAGGCAACATGCTGGAAAGGGTGGTGTTGTAGTCAAGATGAGCTGGATTTTGCAGCAGGAACAACTGGCCCTGTGTTGCCCCCAGCTTGAAAAGCTTGTAAGATATATTTTCCCCTCCTACAAGTTTCTCTCAGGTGGATAGGTGTGACTGGGGTCAGAAGAACTCGGCTGCATGTGGACATCTTCAGAAACAAGGCTGACAAGGCTACTCGTGGTAGCAGGGAAAAGCGGGGCACGTGGGTGTGTACCCAACGGCTTTTATACCCCATCCTCCCCGCCCCACCTGCAACCCCCAAAAAAAAGCTGGCAATAAGGCTTCCACTCACTTTCCATTGGCTGGATCAAGTCACGTGGTAAGAGGTCTCTAAGGACGGCAGACGTGCAATTCTCCTCTGACCGAAAGAGGGAGCGCAGGAGCCCCGTCCGCAGAGAGCATCCTGGGAACTGACCCGGATCCAGCTCCCTGGACAGAAACAGCTTCGTCTGTTTTCTCCAGGCACGCGGGACCGTAGCATCGAGGCAGCGACAACCCGCAAGTGCCGATAGATGCAGCGAGGGGCTGGCTGTAGATTGAAAAGGTAGGGTTAGAAAGCAAGAAGGGCGACGAGAAACCCATCCATTCACGAGTCCACGCGTATTTATTGAGCACCTGCTGGATACAGCACTGTTTTAGGTCCCAAGAGGCATCTCTATAACGGAAGCAGAGACCTCTCCGCTGCGGAGCTGAGCTCCCTGCAGGGAGCCTACCAGACAATGGAAGAGGTGCCGACAAAACCGCAGAGACGACATTACTGCGAAGGGGAGCGATGTTCGGACCACTCAAAGATTTGTGCTTGAGTATCCGTAAACTAAAGCCAAGCCAGCAAGATGGCCCCGTGGGTAAAGGACCTTGCTGCCACGCCTGACTTTGATCTCTGGTGCTCACACAGTGGAAGGAGGGAACTGACTCCCACAGACCACCGTGTGAGCTCCGACATACACATAATAATAAATAAGTGGTTTTTTTGGGGGGGTTGCGGAGGTTTTTTGTTTTGTTTTGTTTTGTTTTGTTTTATGTAAAAAGCGGCGGGGCGCAGTGTGAAAAGCAGTCCTTCTTGAATCCAGGAACCTTGCAGATCCCACACGGTTCATTTAAATAGGTGTGCACGCTGAGCCAGCAGGGGGCAGCAAAGGCTAACCCGCAGGGCAGGCCGCCTAGCGCGAACTCGGCCACCACCTGATGCCCATCCCCCCACCCCACCCCCGCCCATCCTCCACCCCACTTTCCCCACTTTGTCAGTACTCAGAGTCCACTCTACTGCCTCAGGCCAAAACACCGAACTTTGATCGGCCTCTGCCTGCAGCAAGAACAAACGCTATCAACCCCGAACTTAGCTTTCCCTGTCCCTCAGCCCAACCTGGACCCGGCTCCCCTCCTCCCCACCTCGGCCTCTCCGTGGTCCGCCTTTCTCCCCCGACAAAGCAGCCCAAGGGGCTTCGAACGCTCCGAGATCAACCCTTCCCCTCCCTGTCTAGAACCAGCCTTTGCACCCAGGCTGGATGTGACGTGCACCCCTTTAATCCCGGCACGGGGTGGGGGGTGAGGGGGGCAGATGGATCTCTCCGAGGTCAAAGACGATCTGATCTACATAGCGAGTTCCGTGCCAGCCAAGATTCCATGGAGAGACCCTGTCTCAAAAACCAAAACCAAATCAAACAAGCAAACAAAACCCCCAAAAACCATAGTAGCAGTATGATGGTGCGCACATGTGATCCCAGCGGGGACTGCTCGCCCCCCTTTAGTATTCTGCACCCCTTATCCCTACTTTCGGATCCACAGGACTGAAATGCCTTCTGCACTCCAAAACTCAACCTGGGGTTCTCCTCTCCCCCTCCCGGGAAGAATGCAAACAAATACAGAAAGGTCTCGGTGAGGACCGGCTTCTGGGCAGCGCGGCTCAGCCCGGTTAGCCTGAGCTGGGCATCCTCGGTTGGAACTGGGCAGCAGCAGGGTCTTCCCAGCAGGGGTCCCTGTCACTGACCCCTGCCACTCCCAGGATACAGCCAGCTTTTAAGAGATAGTGGCTCCTTGTTTGATAAATGAGGAAGTGGGTCTGGGGAAGGAAGCGGGCTGGCTGGCCTCTGGCCCAGAGTCGAAATGATTCATGGGGAAAACCTTCTGTTCGGAAGCCACCTCTGTGGGCGAAAGGTTCTGTGACCGCTCAGCAGGGTCACGGGATTACCCAGCGTCGACGGTGACCAGAAGTGTAGACGCCTCTCCCAGCTCCCAACACCTCCCAGCAGATCTCGATGAACTAACTCCCAAGGGCACCAGGGACAGTGTGCAGGTCTTTGAAGGGTCACAGGGGTGACCTCATCCTGCCTCTGTGGGAGGGGAAGAGCTGAGATGGAGGTGGCTCTGGGCGGGAGCGCATGGCGCCACCATAACCCACCTGCTAGACTTCATCTGTCAGAGGCTACGGGCTCCACCGCTGAGCCACCGCATCTTTGAGGAGAAAGTGCTAATCCGCTCACAGCTTCCAATGCCAGGGCAGGGGCCGCAGGTGGCAGGAAGTGAAGGTGTTGCAGCCAGCGGGAAAGCAGCTGTCCACAGCACGCCAGTCAGGAAGAGAAAACCTAGCGCAGAGTTAGCATTCAGGGACTTTCTGCTATCTGTCTGCCTGTCTGTCTGCCTGTCTGTCTGTCTGCCTGTCTCTATCTCAGGCTCTTCAGTCTCTACAGTGGCTCACTGTGTAGCCCTGGCTGTCCTGGAACTCACTCTGTAGATCAAACTGGCCTCGAACTCACAGAGATCCTCCTGTCCCTGCCTCTCTCCCGGTGCGGGGGTCAGAGGCATGGACCACCAAAGTCGTCAGGGCCCCAGGCCAGGGAACGGTGCCTCTCACTGCGAGGTGGGTCCTCCCACAGCCGTTAACACAGTCAGACAATCCCCCACAGACACATCAGAGGCCAAGCTGCCCTCAACTCACCGAGACTCTTCCCAGGTGATTTTCAGGGCGTGTGAGGTTGAGAATTAGAACTAATCGTCACACAGGAGGATTCTAGGTGGCTCTCTACCGCCACACTCGGCCTTCTCTGTTTGAAGCGAGTCCGCCATACTCCCAGGTCCCAAGTCATGAGTTCTGCCAACTATACCCAATCTATTCACGAGGGACTGGGAGACGGGGGATGAACTGGGATCTCCACAGCATCTTAAAAGCTGGCTTGGCCCTCTGTGCACCTAGAACCCTAGCCGAGAAGGGCACAGACAGGAGGATCACTGCAACTGGCTGGTAGCGGGCCTAGCTCCAGGTTCCGAGAGAAAGCCCGCCTCAGGGAACAGGTGGAGATGTGGGCACCCCACGTTTCCTTCGGGACTGGGGGAGGGAGGAAACACACACGCACCCAGCACACAACACACACAGAGACTCACACTGTGGAGAAAGCGCTTGCTCTGTGAGGAATGAGGGCCTGAATGCAGAAGCCCGGCGGCATCAAGGTAAAAAGGTAAGAACCCTAGCACTGGGGCGGACGGGGTGGTGGTGCTGGAGAGGGTGACAGGGCGACAACGGAGTTTACCAGCCAGCCACCTCATGGAAATGGTGGGCTACAGGCTCCGTGAAAGACCCCGGGGGGGGGGGGGGAGAGAAAGAGAGAGAGAGAGAGAGAGAGAGAGAGAGAGAGAGAGCGCCTGGCAGTGGTGGTGCACGCCTGTAATCCCAGCACTTGTGAAGCAGAGAGGCAGGCGGATTTCTGAGTTCGAGGCCAGCCTGGTCTACAGAGTGAGTTCCAGGACAGCCAGGGCTACACAGAGAAACACTGTCTCAGAAAAACAAACACACAGAGAGAGACAGAGAGGAAGCAGGCTGGGTATGATGACTCACACCTTTGACTCTAGCCCTTCGGAGACAGAGACAGGTTGATCTCGGTGAGTTTGGGGCCAGCCTGATCTACATAGAGTTCCAGGCCATCTGGAGGTGCATAGTGAAACCCCGCCTCAAAAAAAAATTTTTTTAAAGAAAAGAAAAGGGAAAGGGCCTCAGAACATGGAGCTGTGGCACGAGGCTTCCCTAGCCTGCAGGGGGCCTGAGTCCAACTCCTACCGCCTACATACAAAACCAACGACAGCTGTGTGCGGCCGGGGAGACCGTGCCCGCAAGGTGGAACTCCAGTTCTAGGGGTTCTAGCCTCCCCTCTGGGCTAGTTCAGGCACTACATATGTGTGGAGCACATACACACGGAAGCTAAATATCACACACACACACACACACACACACACACTAAAAAATAAAGGCTAATAATAACAGTAATGATAATGATGAGATCAGTTGTGGAAGACACTGGACAGAGATCATCCACCTCTAGCTTCTCAAGTACTTATGTACAGACAGACAGACAGACCCCACACACACACACACACACACACACATGAAATCCCGTGTCTCTGAGGGCCATGTGCAGGCCTCTCTTGTGTGGCTGCCTACAGCGGCAGTATGACAGGCACCTGAACTTACGGACAGCCTATGGTGCGCTGGGTGTACAGAGACGTCTGGATGCACCCAGGAGGCTATGGTAGGTCTTGGGCCAATGCTACTATGGATCAACATTGTCAGCATCTTGGGCTTGGGTAACCAAGGAATTGATTCCAGATCCTACCCAGAACCTTCTGCCAGCAGATGGGGACAGGTGGGGACTATGATTGGCTGTGAGTGCGACAGGCACAAGAGTATAGGGACACAGTGATGCCACCTTCTATTTGGGATAAATACATTCGATTTTCGTAATAACATCTTTTTTTCTTTTCTTTTCTTTCTTTTGTTCTTTCTTTCTTTCTTTCTTTCTTTTTTTTATTTTATTTATTTTTTTTTTTTGAGACAGGGTTTCTCTGTGTAGCCCTGGCTGTCCTGGAGCTCACTCCGTACACCAGGCTGGCCTTGAACTCAGAAATCCTCTTGCCTCTGCCTCCCTACCTCCCAGAGTGCTGGGGTTACAGGCGTGTGCCACCACTGCCCGGCCCTCTTTTGAAAAAAAAAAAGGGTTTTATTTAATGCATGAGTATCTGCATGTACGCCTGCGGGCCGCAGAGGACGTCAGATCTCATTACATATGGCTGTGAGCTACCATGTGGTTGCTGGGAATTGAACTCGGGACCTCTGGAAGGGCAGCCAGTGCTTTTAACCGCTGAGCCATCTCTCCAGCCCAATGACATCTTCTAAGATGTATGTATTTGTGTGCCGTTGGAGGCCAGAAGAGGGCATCAGGTCAGAGCCCCTGGAGCTGGAGGACAGACGGTTGATGAGCTGGGGTGCTGGGAACTGAACTCAGGTCCTCTGTGAGAGCAGGAGTTCGGGTGCTGGTGCACAGCTGTAAGCCCAGCATTGGTGGGGGGGGGGGGGCGGGGGCTGAAGACTATGGCTAAAAATAATGACGAAGAACCCCACAGACCCTTCCCGACCCAGGGCCTTTGCGTCTACCGTACTGTGCGGGAAAGTGCTTCCCCCCATACCCACAGGCTCCCGGTCACCTCAGTCGAGCCTGGCTTACGTCCTCAGGGACCCGCTGTCCTCCCTAGCTGAGAGAGTGACCTGTGTCCTCCCTCTCCTCACCCGGCTTATCTTCCGTCTCGAGGCATTACGACACTAATCTTTCTCTGAGCTACATACAGGCTGAGTACGGTTTGTTTGTGGGTTTTTTTAAAAAAATATCGCTCGTGTCCTCCAATAAGATTTAGCCACATAAGGGGACAAATCTGTCTGTTGTCTGTGTCCCCGGCAGTTTGGTGTGGAGTCAGCGCTCAGTAAATATTTGCCAAGTGATTAAATGACTTGGAAACCCCCGAGCCAGGAGAAGAGCGGGAAAGTGCTGCCAACGGGGTGGGGACCAGAGGCCGGCTTCTCCAACCCACCTGCTCAGCTAGCTGAGAGCAGGGTGTGTGTGTGTATGTGTGTGTGTGTGTGTTTGTGTGTGTGCATGCGTGTGTGTGTGCGCGCGCGTGTGTGCGCGCGCGTGCGTGTGTGCGTGTGTGCATGCGTTCATGTGTGTGCATGCGTGTGTGTGTGTGTGTGCATGCGTGCATGTGTGTGTGTGCATGTGTGCGTGTGTGTGTGTGTGTGCGTGCATGTGTGTGTGTGCGTGTGTGTGTGTGTGCGCGCGCGCGTGTGTAATTTGATGTGGAACAAATCGAAGGTTTTGCACATGATAACCAAGTAGCCTACCACTGAGCCACGCCCCAGCCCCTCACTGGGGGATTCTAGGCGGGGCTCTACCACTGAGCCACGCCCCCAGCCCCTCACTGGGGGATTCTAGGCAGGGACTCTACCACTGAGCCACGCCCCCAGCCCCTCACTGGGGGATTCTAGGCAGGGGCTCTACCACTGAGCCATGCCCCCAGCCCCTCACTGGGGGATTCTAGGCGGGGCTCTACCACTGAGTCACGCCCCCAGCCCCTCCCTGGGGGATTCTAGGCGGGGCTCTACCACTGAGCCATGCTCCCAGCCCCTCCCTGGGGGATTCTAGGCAGGGGCTCTACCACTGAGCCACGCCCCCAGCCCCTCACTGGGGGATTCTAGGCGGGGCTCTACCACTGAGCCACGCCCCCAGCCCCTCACTGGGGGATTCTAGGCGGGGCTCTACCACTGAGCCATGCCCCCAGCCCCTCACTGGGGGATTCTAGGCGGGGCTCTACCACTGAGCCACGCCCCCAGCCCCTCACTGGGGGATTCTAGGCGGGGCTCTACCACTGAGCCACGCCCCCAGCCCCTCACTGGGGGATTCTAGGCAGGGACTCTACCACTGAGCCACGCCCCCAGCCCCTCACTGGGGGATTCTAGGCGGGGCTCTACCACTGAGCCACGCCCCCAGCCCCTCACTGGGGGATTCTAGGCAGGGGCTCTAGAAATAGCACAGGTATTTTTCCACACCTCTTTTTTACTTTTTATTTTGAGACAGGATTTTACTTAATTGTCCGAACTGGCCTGGAATGTATGATATATGCCTCAGTCTCCCAAATAACTGGGATGACAGGCCTGTGCCACCAGGCCTGACTGCTCGCTCGATGCTCTGTGTACGGGAGGGAATGAAGGGCACGCGGGGCCTTTTGAACAGTCTAACAGCCTCCACGGCCCAGCTGGAAACTGGGATTTTGCCTTCTACCCCTTTTTGGAGAGATGCCCCCCACAGGCCAGGTTTTCCATAACTGCTCTGCTCTGTGTCCTCAGATCTCCCATGACTGGGAATTGGGGAGGGGACTCTTCTCCCACTTTACTGAAACAAGGGTCCGGCTGCAGAGCCTCCCCAACCCAACGCAGGGTCCCAGAGTCCTGAGAGGTTGGGAGTGGGCGGAGCCTTGACGGGAGCGAGATGGCCGCTCTGCTCCCAGCCTTGAGCTCCCCGGAGAGCTACTGAGGTGGCAGAAGAGGTGGCTTGGGAAGGGAGCCCCGCAAAACAAGGTCACACACTGTGTCCTCAAATGGCCCGGGCAAGCCAAAGATTGGCTTGTTTGTATGCGTTTTGTTTTTATGTGGTTTTGAGGGTATTTTGTTGTTGATTTTGTCATTTTAAAATTTGGTTACATTTTATCTATGAGGGGGGATGGCGGGTGCCCGTACCTTGGCACAGGTGTGGCGGTCAAAGGACAACCGTTCTCTCCTTTCACCATGTGGGGCCAACGACAGCTGAGGTCATCAGACTTGGCAGCCAGGGCCTGTGCCCAATGTGCCAGCTCACTGGCCCCGTTTCTGGGGTTTGGGGGTTTTGATTGTTTTTGTTTTTGAGGCAGAGTGTCTGTGTGACTCAGGCTGGCTTCGAACTGGCAGCAATCCTCTTGCTGTGGCCTCCCTAAGTGTGTGCTTCAGCAGCAGACTGCCCCAGCACCCCAAGGCAATGGTTCTGCGGGTCACTGAACCCCATAGGATTGTGGGGCCAGAGGCTGGATAAAGGGACAGTGAATGCATCACTATTGTTAGCTCCAGTTCAAATGGCTCCCACAGGGCCAGGGGTGGGCATTGGGGGGAACCTGCAGTTCCAGCACCTTAGAAACTGATGCAGAGAAACAGTCTCACGTTCGGGGCCAGCGCAGGCTCTGTAGCGAGATTCCCACATAGCAAAAAGGAAATAGGCCAGCGAGGTGGCACAGATCTCTTGTCTTTGATGCCAGCACTCCAGAAGCAGAGGCAGGCGGATGGATCTCTGTGAGTTCCCGGCTAGCCTGGTCAATAGCCTGGCTCCACGGTGAGACCCCATCTAAGGAAAAGTGAAATTGACAAATAGGGTTCAGGAACTCTGGTCAGTTTGGTAAAGTGATTGTCTAGCACAAAACCCTGCATGTGAGCTTCTGTGTGGAGTAAACACTGTGCACCTGTAACCCCAGCACTCAGGAGGTGGGAGGCCAGGCAGTTCAAGGTCAGCCTCAGCACACAGGGAGTCCGGGCAGCCTGGGTCCCATGATGCTTTATTTCAGAAACAGAAACAGATTTAGAAAACCACGATCTCCTTCTAACGTAACCTTCTAGGCAATCCGCGGGTGTTGACTTCTCAGCCTGAAGCACAGCTGTGTGCTTGTTCTTTTCTGGGCTGGGACCCCCAACACTCACACAGACAGCGCTCACACACAGACAGTGCTCACACACGGACAGCACTCACAACAAACAATGCTCACACACAGACAGCGCTCACACACAGACAGTGCTCACACACGGACAGCACTCACAACAAACAATGCTCACACACAGACAGCGCTCACACACAGACAGTGCTCACACACGGACAGCACTCACACACGGACAGTGCTCACAACAGACAATGCTCACACATGGACAACGCTCACACATGGACAGCGCTCACACACAGTTAGTGCTTAGCCGGTGTGTCAATCAGAGAGTGGCCAGTGTACGCCGGCCCCCCCACTCCCCTCTCTTCCCCCCCATCTCCTCCCCCCCCCCTCGCACCTTCCTGCTCAGCCTGGAGCAGCCCAGGTACAGCAGCTCTAAGCCCTCTAAGCCCAGAAAAGTCAGGAGTCAAGGTTGTGGCCACCCACCGCCCCCTTCAACAGGAGAGCTGAATGTGCAATCCTGGGCCAAGCACACATCAAGCACACACCAAGCACACATCAAGCACACACCAAGCACACACCAAGTACACAATCAACTGCAGCTTTTGCTTAGCCTGGAAGGGTTCACACAGGGGCCAGGGACAGGCCTGTGTTGATACGGCGCTTGGCCAGCATTGCAGCAGTGAGGGTGATTCCCAGCCCTGTATAAAACCCCCTGTGATGCCAGCACCCAGGAGAGGAAGACAGGAGGAGCAGGCCCTCAGCTACACGGTGAATTCAAGGCTAGCACGGGCTACAGACAACATCTCAAAAACTGTTCACACCAGCAGAAGAGCAGGATGTCGGAAGGGAAGAGGGAGCAGGGCAGAGGACGCTCATGTGATGCTTTGGGGACTTGAAGTCATGACACAGATTAGGGACAAAGGGCAGCCCTGCCCAGAAACCTGGGCCTCCCTGGAGACTGGGCTGTGTCATCCACACCTGGTGTCAGCTTCCACACGCTTTCTGAGCCACTACACAGTGCTGGGGACGCTGTTGGGGCACAGTGCAGGGAGGAGAGAGACACAGCCCTCCACCGTGAGAACTGCAGATGTCCAGGGCGCACATGGGGAGTGGGGGTGGGGAGGGAGCAGGGGTCATCCTCGGAAGGCATGCTGGAGGAGGCGGGAGGCTTGGATGCACACACTGAGGATTCTGTGTCTGGCAGAGGGCACGGGCAGCCCGGCAGCAGCAGCTAATGGAGGAAGGGAGACGGAAGGACTGAGACCCAGGTCCTTCTGCCAGTCCCGGGGGCAGTGGCGTCCTCCTGGCTGAGAGCAGGGAGATGGAGCAGGTCTGGGAAGATACTAAGGTCGATTTGGGACAAGGTGACTGAGTCAGAGGCGACCAGGGACACCGGGGAGCCATGCTGGACAGCAGTGGGAAGGAGTCCCAGTTCTTAGGCGACAGTGTGGGGGCAGGGCCAGACAGGGAGAGCAGGGTGAGGTGAGGTCACAGTTGAAGAGGGGCAAGAAGCAGCAGGCCCAACCTCGGCCACCCCCAGCCTCCTCCACCCTCCTCCCTCCGCCCCCTCCACTTAGCCCGGCCTCTCTGAGGGCAGCCCAGGACACAGTGGCACTCAGGGGGAACTGGGGCAGGAGAGCTGCAGGTATGGGGCCCTGCCTAGAAGTAGGCAGAAGGGTGGCAGAGGAGTCAGCACCCACAACTCCGCCACCAACTCCGCCATCGACAATGACGTTTGTCACATGCTGACCAAAGATTCCAAGGTCGCTCGCTGCCTGGACATCCTCCCTACACTCCAGTGCAGGGGCAGACCCCCTTTCTGAATATACTTTTCCATTTGCAGTGAGGGTTTTGTTTTCGTTTTCAGAGAGGGTCTCACTATGTACCCTAGACTGACCTGGAACTCACAGTGATCCTCCTGCATCAGGACACCATCGAACCTAACTCTTAAGTTTTTCTGTTGTTCTGAGACAGGGTCTCACATAGCTCAGGCTGACCTGGAACTCCCTAGGTCGCTGAGGATGGCCTCTGACGCCCCGCCTCCATCTCCCGAGTGCTAAGATGATAGGTGTGGTCCAGCACACCTAGTTTACTTAGTGCTGGGTATTGAGCCCGGGTGCTTCATGCATGCCGGGCAAGCACTCTACCCACTGAGCCCCCCAGCCCCAGCTGGTGCTGCATTTGCCTCATTGATCCTCAACAAACACAGCGACTTAACTGATTTTTGGTAACTAAACTCTCTCAACATCTATAACAAGGCTGGCACACAGTAGGTGCTCATTCGATGTTTGTGGAAGGAATGAGTTTGTGTTTTACTGAGCAGTTACTGTATGTCAGGCGTGATTGTAAGTGCCATGCGTGGTTATGGTACAGGACCCACGTGTGTGGGGAAGGCAACTGCCCTTCATTACTTGGGGTGGGTACTGGCGCCAAGAGCCCAGCAACATTCACAGTTGCTCCAGGTCTTCCTAAAAACAGCAGAGGGTTTTAAACAACCTCAGCACAAGGGCTCTGCTGCTGAGCCACGCCCCCAGCCCCTCACTGGGGGATTCTAGGTGGGGCTCTACCACTGAGCCACGCCCCCAGCCCCTCACTGGGGGATTCTAGGTGGGGCTCTACCACTGAACCATGTCCCTGGCTTCATAGTTTTTATTTATTTATTTTTAAAGAATCATTTATTTATGTTATGTATGTGAGTACACTGTAGCTGTCTTCAGACATGCCAGAAGAGGGCATCAGATCCCATTACGGATGTTTGTGAGCCACCGTGTGGTTGCTGGGAACTGAACTCAGGACCTCTGGAAGAGCAGCCAGTGCTCTTAAGTGCTGAGCGGTCTCTCCAGCCCCCGTAGTTTTGATTTTGAATTACCAATGGAGGATGAAGAGTTCGGGTGATCCAGAAATGGTTGTTCACAAGGATTAGTCAGCCTTGCCTTCCAGAATTCTGCCAGTGTCTTTCTATCTATGGCATCATTTGTGGATCAAATACATATAAAAACATTCTGGGAATCTTTGGGCCTCTAGTCACCCAGACGGCTGTTATGCAAATGCTATGCAAATTCTTGTGGAAGAGAAGAGAAGGGGCTGGAGAGATCGCTCAGTGGTTAAAGCATTGACTGCTTTTCCAGAGGACCCGGCTTTGATTCCCAGCACCCACATGGCAGCAGATGCCCTTGACCCATGTCCTGGGGGGTCGATGCCGTCTTCCAACCGCCGTAGGTACTTTACATGCAGACAAAACAGCTATGCACATGCAATAAAACTTTACTTGGAAAACAGAGAGAAGAAGTAAGAAAACGACTAAAGGGATGGTTCAGTGGGCAAAGACACTTGTCACTTAGCACGATGGCTGCAGTCCAGTCGCTGGAGCCCGTAGGATGGAGGGAGAGTCCTGGCTCCTGCGAGTTGCCCTCGGACCGCCACAAACCCACTACGGCAGGGGCATCTTGTGCTCTCCCTTTGACAATAATTAATAAAATGGGATAAATAAAAAAAGGATGGGTGTGGTGGCCACGCCTTTAATCCCAGTACTCCAGAGGTACAGGCAGGGTAAGCTCTGGGAGGCCCAGCCCAGCTTGGTCTACAGAGTGAGTTCTAGGACGGCCAGGGCTATAGAGCAACCCTGTCCAAAAAAAAGAATTTTTTTTTCTGAGCCAGATGCTGTGGTTCACATCTGTCATTCCAGCCCTCAGAAGCTCAGGCGGGAGGCTTCCGAGCTCAAGGCATCTCTGGGCTACTGGGCTATGGGTCATCGAGGCCATGTAGAAAGGCCTTGTGTCAAAAAAGCTAAGGGTCAGAGTTCAGTTCCCAGCACCCTACCTGGCCAGGTCATGGCCCCTGGCCGGTGCCGGCCACACCCACCCTAGTGCCCAAGCAGGGCCCCAGATGAGGTGGGAGGCTCACAGCCAGCTGTTGCCGCAGAGGACCAGACACCTCTGGCCTTCACGGGCACCTGCGCGTTCTTGCCGAGAGCCACACACGACATACAACTACGCATAATTAAGAAATAAAAATAATTGGTTTTTGAAAAAGGGAAGAAATATCAGTGAGGTGGCTCAGCAGGTAAAGGCACTTCCTGCGGAGCCCGATGACCTGAGTTTGGTCCCCAGAAGCCACAGATGGAGGCGAGGAGGCGTCCTCTGGCCCCCTCGTGCGAGAGTGGCACGTGCCACCCACCTCACGCAGTAATGATAATACAAAGAAGGGATGGGAATAGGAGAGAAAAGGGAAGGGAGGGCAGAGCCTCGCCCAGACAGCAGGGCACTTACTGTGCACCCTCGGGGCCCTGGGTTCCTTCCCCAGCACAGCACAAGCCAGGCGTGGTGGCAAACGCCTATCATTTCAACACTCAGGAGATAGATGTGGGAAGATCGGGTATTCAAGGTTATCCTTGGCTACACAATAAGTTCAAGTCTAGCCTGGGCTGCTTGGAACCCTATTTCAAAAACAAAACAAAACAAACAAGCAAACAGAAATCAGAGTGTTTTGCTTCCTCTCCATTTTTTGAGACAGGGTCTCATGTAGCCCAGGCTGGTCCCCTAATCATTACCTAGCTGGGGATGACTTTGAAATCAGGATTCTTTTGCCTCAACCTCCCAAGTGAATGCAGGTGTTGAAGATACCCACCCACAAAGTTGTGCCATCCACTGTGGTGACACTACCCACTCCCTGGCAGTACTGAGGGATGGAGGAACTGAAGTCTCCAACACCTACCCCTCGGTGACCCCACTCTGCAGCAGGGGGACCACTGGCATGGGGGTCAAGAGCTGCCTCAGAGCTTTCCGGCCTCCCTTCTCCCTCCTCCCTCCTCCCCGGCGACCTGGTTCTCCTCTCAGTACCAAATCTGGGCCTTTGGCACAAAGTGGATTAGGCAGCTGCCCCAGGAGACCTGGCCAGGTCGTGGCCCCTGGCCGGTGCCTGCCACACCCACCCTAGTGCCCAAACAGGGCCCCAGATCTCCTGTGACTCGATCCCTCCAAATTCCGGTGATCCGCCCCGGTTCCAAATCGCCGACCGATCCCAGGTCCAGGGCAGACTGAGCCGAGCCTCGACCAGGAAGGGCCTCTGAGTGACCGGACACCATCACCACCACCATCAGCCTGGGATGGAGACGCCACTGGCCTGGCACAGCTGCTTCCTCCTCAGTGGTGAGCGAGGAGGGGTCCCCCACCCTCTCAGCCCACTCCCTGCCCAGGACAGAGGTGTGAGCCTTCTCCGGGCATGCAATACAGGGAGAGCAACTCTGCTTCCCTCTGAGTGGTTTGCTCTTGAGAGGAGGCCTGTAGGGCAGGCTGGAGACTGCCACCAAAAGATGTCAGCAGGGAGGCTTTGGAGCAGAGCAAGCCACCAGAGCTGACTGTGTCAGCCGTGCAGACTCCTGTTTATGCCTTGGTGTGGGTATCTTTGAGGTAAGGTCTCCTAGAGCCCAGGTGGGCCTCGAACTTACTTTGTAGTTGAAGATGGCCTTGAACATCTGATCCTCCTGGCTCCTCCTCTCTAGTGCTGGGATTTCAGGTATGTCGTCATGTCAAGTTTTTGGGGTGCTGGGCCTGAACCCATAGTTTCGAGGCACTCTTCAGAATGAGCTATAGCCCAAGCACCTTTATGCCTCACTGTTGACCTGGCTAACCTGGAACTCTCTCTGTAGACCAGGCTGGCATCAAACTCACTGAGATCTGCCTGCTTCTGCCTCCTGAGTGCTGGGATTAAAGGCCTGTGCCAACATACCCAGCACTACGGAGGTGGTGGTGGTGGTAATGGTGGTGGTGTTGAGACAGGATCTCATTATATAGCCCAGGTTGGCCTCAACTTGAGACAATCATTGTGACTCAGCTTCCCGAATGTGACCACCATGCCTGGTTTATGCTGCTCAGCCGCAGGTTACTTAGCTGTGTGTAACCGGCCTGGATGACAGGATCGGCCAGAGGTCCCCAGGAGCAGGGCTGATAAGCAACCACTGTTTCCCGGCCTCGAGTCCTCGCTCCTTGCTGGCACCGCCCCAGGCACTGTGGGTTCGCTTGTGTCCCAGCTTCCTAGAGAGGATGCCCAGAGCCCGCACTGCCCTCCGCATTCTCTCTCCTGGGAAGGGACGGAAGGCCAGGCCAAGCCTGCAGTGTGTCTCGTGTGAGAAACGCCAGTGCCGAGGTGTCAGGCAGACACGGCAGAGTAGGGCTCAGGATGTAGCTCGGACTTCCGGGTGTCCCCTAACATGGGTGAAGCACTGGATTGGATCCGCATCACCGCATAAACCGGGCGTGGTGCTGTGTGCCCGGAGTCTCCCCACTCGAGAGGTGTAGGCAGAGAAATCAGAATTCAAGGTTACTCTAGGCGTGTGTCAAACTTGAAGCCAGCATGGACTATCTGGGGCCATAGACAGAGACGGGGACTAAGGAAAGGGCAGAAAGGAAAGAGAAAGAGAGGGAGGGACTCCACAGATCGCTACTCTCTATGTGGGGCTCCGTGGGCATGGAGGAGGAGCACCCCAGGCTGGGGGATGAAAGCCCTGGGCAGGCCCTGATGTTTGCACAAGCTCACGGACTCAGCTGACTACATGAGAAGAGTGGCCTGTCTGAGTCTCAGCCTGGTGCCTCCCATAGAAAACTTTCTGTGTCCCACCTTGCTCTGCAGAGCAGTGGCTAGGTAAGGCGGCAGGCCAGGTGGCAGGATTGGGGGTGGAGTCTCTGCCTAGAATCCCCCAGTGAGGGGCTGGGGTGTGGCTCAGTGGTAGAGCCCCGCCTAGAATCCCCCAGGGAAGGGCTGGGGGCGTGGCTCAGTGGTAGAGCCCCGCCTAGAATCCCCCAGGGAAGGGCTGGGGCATGGCTCAGTGGTAGAGCCCCACCTAGAATCCCCCAGTGAGGGGGTGGGGTGTGGCTCAGTGGTAGAGCCCCGCCTAGAATCCCCCAGTGAGGGGCTGGGGCGTGCCTAGCATGGGTAAGGCTCTAGGTTCTATCCCAGCAGAAGTGTGGGTTTAGAGGCACAAATTTTGCTTTGGTCTGGCCTTGTACACACTAGGGATGTCACCCTCTGAGCCTGTCACCTCCTGTCAAATGAGGTGACAAGTCAATTCTGCCCCTTCTGTTCTTTCTCAGCCTGGATCCTGACCACTGGGGCTGAGATCTCCATCACCCCTGAGCCTGCCCAGCCTGCAGAGGGGGACAATGTCACGCTGGTCGTCCGCGGGCTGTCGGGGGAGCTGCTTGCCTACAATTGGTACGCAGGGCCTACGCTCAGCCTGACCTTCCTGGTGGCCAGCTACATCATCAGCACTGGCGATGAGACCCCCGGACCCGCCCACACAGGGCGGGAAGCCGTCCGTCCTGACGGCGGCCTCGATATCCACGGTGCCTTACCTGGGCACACAGGCACCTACATCCTGCAGACCCTTAACAGGCAGTTTCAGACGGAGGTGGGCTACGGACACATGCAGGTCTATGGTGAGCCCCCCTCTGACATCCGGGACTTCCCACTTCTCCTCATCCTCACCCCTCCTTTGAGGAGCAAGAGAGAAAAAAAAAACATTTTTCAAAATATCATTTAGTGTGTGTGTGTGTGTGTGTGTGTGTGTGTGTGTGTGTGTGTGTGTGTGACAGCATACACGTGGAGGTCAGAGAACAACTTTGGAGAGTCAGTTCTTTCTTTCTCTGTGGAACCCAGGGATCGAACTCAGGTCATCAGGTTTGGTGGCAAGCGCTTTTACCCACTGAGCCATCTTGGCAGCCCTTAAAAATGCTTTTAAAGTAGGGTGTGTGTGTGGGGTGCCTAAATCAACACAAAATGCTCACCTTCCCCATTCTGGCTTCCAGGCTGATATCTCTTGCAAAGCCCTTCTTTGCCACTACGGCCCCGGGGTGCAGAAGTGCGGCTTGGCGTGGTACTTCTTGCCCCGGGGACAGGAGGTGCCCCTCCCCCGCTCTGTCTCTCACTCCGCCCTTAGAGATCCTGGCCCCTCCCACGGTCATGGCCAACGACACTGCGCTGGTGGAGCGTAGGGACACCCTTCGGCTCATCTGCAGCAGCCCCAGCCCCGCTGAGGTCCGCTGGTTCTTCAATGGTGGCGCTCTGCCCGTCGCTGTCCGCTTGGGCCTGTCCCCTGACGGCAGGATGCTGACCCGGCATGGCGTCCGCAGGGAGGAGGCAGGCGCCTACCAGTGCGAGGTGTGGAACCCCGTCAGCGTCAGCCGCAGCGAGCCGCTGAACTTGACGGTATACTGTGAGTTTTCCAAGGCACCTGGCGTCCATCTCTCACAGATGGGGAAACTGAGGTCACACGAGAAGGAGTCCACAGTCACACAGCAAGTCAGCAAGCAGGCTGGGGAGGGAGCCGGGGCCTTCCTTAAAATATACCTGCCACTTTATGAGTGCAGGTTCTGGCTGCTAAAGCCAGGTCGATGCAGGCGCCTGACACCCCACGCCTGACACCCCACGCCTGACACCCCACGCCTGACACCTCCACGCCTGACACCCCCACGCCTGACACCCTCATGCCTGACATCCCCACGCCTGACACCCCCACGCCTGACACCCCACGCCTGACACCCCCACGCCTGACACCCCACGCCTGACACCCCCATGCCTGACACCCCCACGCCTGACACCCTCACGCCTGACACCCCCACGCCTGACACCCCCATGCCTGACACCCCACGCCTGACACCCCCACGCCTGACACCCCCACGCCTGACACCCTCACGCCTGACACCCCCACGCCTGACACCCCCACGCCTGACACCCCCGGTATCCCGGGATGGAGGGAAGATCATTATTAAGACCAGTCCACGGCATATGTCTGGCATGCACCAAACTCCATCCACAGCGCCACAAACACGCTTACGTGAGTGTACAGCAGTAATCCGAGCCCCGGGGCAGTGGAGGCAGGGTCCAGAGATCCGTCCTCGTCAGCTGCTTAGGAAGCTCAGCGTCAGCCTGGGCTACATGAAGGCCTGTCTGAAAACAGGAGGAAGGACAGATGCCTAAAGAAACGGCTAACACGGACACACGGACACACGGGTGCTTGGCTCTGAGAAGGGGGCGGAGTTAACTGTCATTGGAACTCAGGGCTCGGCGGGGACATCACAAAAGCTCATCACAGAAGGCACAGTCCTTCCTGGGTCAGCAAATCCTGAGAATACAGAATGACCGCGTTGCCCGGCAGTGGTGGGGCAGCCCTTTAACCCAGGAGGCAGAGGCAGGAGAGTTGCTATGAGTTCATGGTCAGCCAGGGCTACACAATGAGGCTCTTTCTCATAAGTAAATAGATAGATAGATAGATAGATAGATAGATAGATAGATAATAGTAATAATAGTAATAATTTCAAAAATAAGGCTGATGGACAGAAAGCAAAATTCTAGAACCCTACAAGCAGAGGATTCCAGGTGCTGGAAACTCTAGAACCAGAGACAAGGCTTCAGAGTCTAGACTACAAAGCCCAGAAACCCTAGTAGAGCTCTGGAGTCAAATTCTAACATCTGAGAGTCTAGAACGTTCGACGCACAGATTTCTAGGGCCTGAGAAGCCTAGAACCTAGAAGCATGGATTCTCTTTGGTTGGTTTTGGTTTTGGCTTTTTGGATTTGGTTTTTTCAAGACAGGGTTTCTCTGTGTAGCCCTGGCTGTCCTGGAACTCACTCTGTAGACCAGGCTGGCCTTGAACTCAGAAATCCGCCTGCCTCTCTGCCTCCCAAGTGCTGGGACTAAAAGCGTGTGCCATCACCACCAAGCTCCACACATTCTTTTTTTACAGATAAAAACAAAAGAAAACAAAAAACAAAACCAAACCTCATGGGAGGGGATGGGAGTCTCAAGATTGCTGAGTGTTAGAAGCCAAGATGTGATTGGGAAAGACTCAAGTTCTTTCTCCTCTCTACTCAGCCCTGCCAGCCCCAGGGACCCAAACTCATAGGCCCGAGGTGCATGGCTCCATCCCCTCCCACCCCACCCCTGCCCCTCCTGTGTCTCTCCCTCCCGCCCTACAGTCGGCCCGGAACGAGTGGCTATCCTCCAAGACTCTACGACGCGCACGGGCTGCACTATTAAAGTGGACTTCAACACGTCCCTCACCCTGTGGTGTGCGTCCCGGTCCTGCCCTGAGCCGGAGTACGTGTGGGCCTTCAATGGGAAGGCCCTGAAGAACGGCCAGGACCACCTCAACATCAGCAGCATGAGCGCAGCCCACGAGGGCACATACACGTGCATCGCCAGGAACGCCAAGACGCTGCTGTCCGGCTCGGCCTCGGTGGTGGTCAAGCTGTCTGGTGAGTGCGCCCCAGCCCGACAGGACAGCCGCCTGCTCTCTAGAGGGGCCCCGCCGGCCTCTGCTCATCGGGCCGCCGCTCCCCAGAAGATAACTGGATTCCCTGCACACTCATTGGCCAGTTGTGACAAGGTGGTGGATCAGATCGGCTTCTCTAGGGCCGAAAAGAGGCAGGCAAAGCAATGGCGACTCAGAGCCTCTGCCTTGAGGTTAGACGTGTGGAGGGGTAGAGTGGGACACCGGGGTCCCTGCCCATCCGTGGAGTTACCGCGTTAGTAAAAGGGCACTGAGCCCTCCCAAGCCACGGCAGGCGAGCCTGTGCTGCTGCCAACCAGACTGCTGGTCGTCTAGACAGGTGTGCGCATGCGCGAGCGCCCATTCGCGAGTGCGCCCTCTCTCTCTCTCTCTCTCTCTCTCTCTCTCTCTCTCTCTCTCTCTCTCTCTCTGGTGTGTGTGTGTGTGTGTGTGTGTGTGTGTGTGTGTGTGTGTGTGTGTGTCTGTCTGTCTGTCTGTCTGTCTTCACGCGTCTATACCACGCATGGGAGGTGGGCATTGAGGGACCCGCGGGAACAGAGCTCTCGCCCCAGGATAGTGACTTTGAACGTCAAGGCAGAGGAGGATCTGCTCACCGACAGTCACAGCATTTGAGAGGTGAAGGCAAAAGGACCAGGAGTTCAAGGCCATCCTTAGTCACACAGGCAGTTCAAAGTCAGCCTGGGCCACAGGGGGCCTTGTCTCAAAACAAAACAAAACAAAACAAAACGTCTCATTAATCCTACCTGGGTGTCTTCTCAAATGGCCATTGTCCCCTGGGGACAGTGGGGCTCGTCCGCCCCTCCTCCCTCCCTTCTTCCTCCACTAACAGGCTGGGTCTCATGCAGAGGGTGGGGCTGGACCCTCTTTCACGCAGAGCAAAGATGGCTGTCACAAAGGTAAGTGCGCCTCCTGTCTTACCCTGGGAGGGACCTTGGCTGGAACAGGGTGGACCAGGCGACCTCAGGGCCCACGTGGGGGGTGTCCAGGTAGGTGCAGGGTGTACCTAATGTAACACTCCCAGAACGGCTTCCCCGCAAGTTGCCAGAAATTCTGTGGCAGGTACTGAGATTGGCTCTTACCCCACCTGGGAAACACGCTGAGCTGATGGAGGAGGCATGGTCTTTCTCTGACCTCAGAGGGATCAGGGAAGCTGCCAGTCAAAGAGAAGAGGCAATGCCTCATCTCTGGGCTCCCAGGCACTGGTGTGGGAGACACAAAACACTCTAGCCAAAGGGAGGAGCCACAGCCTGGAAGAATTTACAGGTCATTAGGAGACATGACAACTACTTTAAATTTCCTAGTCTGATGGAGGAGACACAAGTCCCACGTTGGGAACCTGTCAAATCTGATGGGGGAGTACAATCTCCCCAGTTTCTACGATATTTTTCTATAAAATAGAGACAGTTATTTCCAACTTTGGGGGTCTCCAACTTGATCAAAATGTTCCACACCCAATAATCCACAATTTCTCAGTCTGATGGAGGAGACAAAAGCCCCCACCTTCTAGGGACTCTTAAACCAGTGGGATAGTCTTTCCAGCTTCTTGGGTCCCAAACTTGATTGAAAAAAAAAAAAATCTAAAATTTCCCAATCTGATGGAGGAGGCAATCCACACCTTGTGAGAATTTTCCATGTGATATAGGATGCACAGCTTCATCTCTCCTAGAGTCTTCCAATCTGATGGAGGAGACATGGTCACCCCCATATTCTTGGGTCTGCTGCTCTCACAGAAAAGACACAGTGTGGGAGCAGACGTTCTGATGGGGGAGACACAGCCCCATATTCTAGGATTTCCAGTCTGATAGGGGAGGCATGGACCCCAGAGTTTATTTTCTATCCTGATAGAGGAGACATGGCCAGACCCTGTGGGGTCTTCCAATTAATTACATAGGACCTGCACCATCATCCAAGGCTGAAATCTAAACAGGGGAGATGTCTTTCTGGCAAGTACCACTGAGAAAGAGAGTCTATGTGATCACCCTAGAAATCGCCTTCATCCTCTGTCTCCTCCCCAGCACCTCCGGGGGAGCACCATCAGTGGGGGAGCTGGCCAAGGGAGGGGGAGGACTCCACAGCACACTCGGGGCTGACGGTGGTGTTCTCTTCCCAGCGGCAGCTGTAGCCATGATGATTGTCCCTGTGCCAACTAAGCCAGTGGAGGGCCAGGACGTGACCCTGACTGTCCAGGGCTACCCCAAGGACCTGCTAGTCTATGCCTGGTACCGTGGCCCCGCCTCAGAACCCAACCGACTGCTCAGCCAGCTGCCGTCGGGGAACTGGATCGCCGGCCCGGCGCACACAGGCCGGGAGGTGGGCTTTGCTAATTGTTCCCTGCTGGTGCAAAAGCTGAACCTCACGGATGCCGGACGCTACACGCTCAAGACAGTCACACTGCAGGGCAAGACCGACACTCTGGAGGTGGAGCTACAGGTGGCCCGTGAGTGAGCAGCGTGGGATGGGGGGATGGCCTTCTCCTCCTCGCATGCCTGTGGGACACAGGCATGTGCCTCTTCCATCTGACCTCAGTGCCCCCATGTGGGCGCTTGCCCTGCCTCTCAAACGATGACGTCCACCAAGGTATACTCCACATGGATGGGCACAGAGCCGTAAAGAGGGGTGTCATGTGAGGGTGGGCATCGTTCTCCTTAGGTGGGTGGGGAGGTGGGGTGAATGCAGGTGTTTTCCTCCCCTGTGAAACAAGGCATGAGGGCAAGAACTTTCCACCCTGAGCTCTCCCAACCTGAATGTGCACTAGGATGCAGGCTGCTAGGTGTGTCTCCTCCATCAAACAGAGTTCTCTCTTGGCAATCACCTCCCCCCCATCAAGCTGGGGGCTACCACAGAAGAGAATCATGAATCTCTCATCAGACTGAAAATTGTGTCTCCTCCATCAGACCGGGAGCTCCCAGAATAAGGGACCATGTCTCCTCCATCAGATTGGGGGCTCTCAAAGTCAGAAACCATGCCTCCTCCATCAGACTGGGAGCTCCCAGAATCAGGGACCATGCCTCCTCTAACAGCTTAAGAGCTCCCAGGATCAGGAACCATGTCTCCTCCATCAGACTGGGAGTTCCCAGAGTCAGGAACCAGGTTTCCCCCATCAGACTGGGGGCTCCCAGAGTCAGGGCCATGTCTCCTCCATCAGACTGGGATTTGTCTCCTCCATCAGGCTAGGAGCTCCCAGTCAGGAACCATGCTCTTATAGTGCAAAGCTATGTCTTCTCCATGAAACTGGTATCACCCAGAGTCCAAGGTCATGTCTTCTCCATCAGATTGGTTTCTCCTAGAGTCAAAGGCCGTGTCTCTTCCATCAGACTAGGAATTCCCCGAGATCTTCAAGACCTTGTTACTAGGGCAGGAAGAGTCTGGAGTGTCAGACTAGACACTCAGAAGTCAAATTTCCGGAGCCAGGACCAGTCCGGACCCAGCCAGCAGATGTCTGGGTTCTCACAGGCGCACCCCTAAGCCTGTGCGCCCGGGAATTCCTTTTCAGCCTCCTTTGTCACAGTCCAGCCTGAGGACCAGTCTTTCTTCATGCAGCACCAGACCCCAGATCATGGCACAGGCTGAGCGGGGAGGGTGGGGCCCGCGGGAGACGCGGTGGGCGGGGCCGCGGGAGGGTCCTCCTACTGACTGACAACCTCCTCGTCCCCGCCCCGGTTCTCCTGCACAGCCCTGGAGTAGCCACCGCAGCCTCTTCAGCTGCAGCGCAGGCCGCTGGGACCTGGAGAGAACCACGCCCTTGAAGCATCTCCCCGCGTCCGCCCCTGAGCCCAGGACGCTCACCTGCAGCACGGGTGCGGGCCGTGGTCCCGCCATCCTGCCTCCATCTAGACTTAGCACCGAGCTGTGGGAGAGCTGCCCAGTCCATAAATGTCCCAATGAACGCACGTGGTTGTCAGCCTCTCCTTCCGCCGCTGCCAGTGTCCCTTTGCATTGGTACCCAGCGCAGAGCATGCCTGGGCCGGGCGCATGCGCACCTAGGGATGCTTGACCCACATCCCCTCTGCTCCAGGGCTGGGCCTGGCGCCTTTGCATAGGTGTGCAGTTCACACGGAAGTGTACCCTGTTCCCAGTGGCTAAGTGTGGAGTAGGCAAAGACGCCTCGCTGGCTAACTCCCGCCCTCGCCCTCCTCTAAGGCAGGGTTACTCCCCGCACAGTGGACCTCGTCCATTACATCAAGAACGCGAATGAACACGGTGGTGCGAGCCCGTAAGGCCAGCAGAGTTGGAGGCAGGAAGATTAGGAGTTCAAGGCATAGCGCAGTCTACACAACGCAGTTTAAGACTAGCCTGGCTTACGTGAGACAGTGTCTCAGAAAATTTTAAAAGCTGTAGAGAAACTAAAGAGAGTTTGTAAAAGTAGCTTGTATGGGTCGGAGATTAGGCTCACACACCGTTTAAAATGCTCAGACGTCCATTGTTGAGAGTAGAGTGGACTCTGCACAATGTCGTTAGCAACAGACTTTTATGTTCCTCAGCACAGCAGGGCTTTCAGTTTCTCAGTCACCTCAAGTGCCCGGATGGCTGTCGGGTTTTTCTCCTGGTTGCAAGGGACTTTGGGGAGTAGTCTTTCCCTCGGGTCTGGGGGTTCCTCCGTATGACGTCAAGACTGGTCAGAGAGAGCTGGGCAGTGGTGGCGCACGCCTGTAATCCCAGCACTCGGGAGGCAGAGGCAGGCGGATTTCTGAGTTCGAGGCCAGCCTGGTCTACAGAGTGAGTTCCAGGACAGCCGGGGCTACACAGAGAAACCCTGTCTCGAAAACAAAACAGAACAAACAAAACAAAAACATAAACAAACAAACAAAAAGACGGGTCAGAGAGAATAGTACCAAGTGGGAGGCTGGCAGCCTCTGCTCTGATGGGTTGAGGATTCTGCCCCCCGTCCCCCCCCCCAGCTGGACGAAATGGCCTCTTTCACACGCAGCCACTGCAGAAGAGCCACGGCCAGACCCCAGAAAGCCTGGGGAACCTGAGGTGCCACCTGAGGCTGTGGATGGAGCTTTGCGTGAGGGGGTGGATGCTTAATTAGGCCAGCAGGACGGGGAGAGGGGAGACCTCAGCACAGGGAAACTCGGGTGTCCCACCACCGAGCCACCCGTCCCTCTGGGCGGCTCTAGGCACCATCTCAAGCCAACTTAAGACCCCTTCATTTACAGACCATGACAGAAACGACAGTCATCACGAGATAGTGGCACTTCTTGTAGCCAGGTTCTGCGGTGCAGGCACTTAGCTCCGGCAAGAGAATGATGATAATAATGTGGGTAGTTTTATTTTTCATTGCTGAGGAATGAACCTAGGACCTTGTTAAGACTAGAAAAGTTCTCTACCACTGAGCCACGCCCCCAGCCCCTCACTGGGGGGTTCTAGGCGGGGCTCTCCCACTGAGCCACGCCCCCAGCCCCTCACTGGGGGATTCTAGGCGGGGCTCTCCCACTGAGCCACGCCCCCAGCCCCCTCACTGGGGGATTCTAGGCGGGGCTCTACCACTGAGCCACGCCCCCAGCCCCTCACTGGGGATTCTAGGCGGGGCTCTCCCACTGAGCCACGCCCCCAGCCCCTCACTGGGGATTCTAGGCGGGGGCTCTACCACTGAGCCACGCCTGCAACCCAGCCCATTCTCTTTGTTTTTGTAGGCAGGTTCTTACCATGTAGACCAAATCGGCATAGAACTTTTGACCTCCCACCTATATCCCCTCTAGTGCTGGGATTCTGGGTTTGTGCCACATAGCCAGGTTACTTTTTTCCTTTTACCTCATCAGTTCCTATAACTTCTGTTATGCACAGTTACTGCCAGTTCTGAATTTCACAAGCAAGGAAACCAAGTTTTGGGAGTGCTGTAAACTTTACTCCAGCTATTGTAGTTCCCAAGGCTGCCAGGAGAGGGCACAGGTTGTGTTTCTGAACAGGCAAATACTAAACCTCAGCACGCTGGGGAAATGGGCTCTTTGCATTCCTTCATCTGTAACATGCACACCATCATAGTATTTACCTCCTAAGACAGAAGAAGCTATAAAAATGCAGAAAGAAACCTACTCCGAGGGTTGCCAATGACGTTCATGACCCGGAACAAGGTATTTGCTTTTAGCCACAGACAGACAGAAAACAAACGCATTTACCTAAAGCTATAGTGTTAGAGCCATTACAATTCCTCAGTGAAGGGCAAAGGATGTGGCTGGGGTAGAGCCCCTGCCTAGAATCCCCGCCCCCGTGAGGGGCTGGGGGCGTGGCTCAGTGGGAGAGCCCCCCTCCCCCACCTAGAATCCCCCAGAGACTGGCCCGGGGGTGTGTTGGTTAGGATGATGAGTCCCTGGGTTCCATCCCCAGTAGTTGGGGAAACAACAACAATATGTGCTTTCTGCAAATGCATCTTCCCACTTATGTGGGTCTTTCTCATTTTGTGTGATATTTAACAGCTATGTCATGAAAATAATTTATTCTGCCTTCCAAGAAAATGGTAGCCGTAAGCCAGTGTAAGTTCTTGGAACTGCAATGTCACTTCCAGCAGCATCTGGAACCCGAGACACGGATGAAGTTTTTGGCTCTCCCTTCCAGCTTCGCTTTGGAGGGGACTCCAGTTCCCAAAGCTCTTAAATGTCTACACACATCAGCCTCTGTGAGCTGGAGGCCAGCCTGATCTACAGAGCTAGTTCCAGGAGGTCAGGCAGCCAAAGACACCGCGTCTCAAAAAACCTACACACACACACACACACACACACACACACACAACACAGCTAGATGAGATGGGGCAATCCCAACTCTCAAGATACTGAGGCAGGGGGATTGCTTTAAAATTGAGGCCACAGCAAAAACCTGTCTCAAGAGAAACAAGAGCAGTTGGAAATTTTCCGTGTTGGTGGGATGCTCGCCTGCCGTGCATGAAGCCCTGGGTTTGATCCCCAACACCACGTGAACCCAAGGAGGTGGCATCCCTGTAATCCCAACTCTCTGGAGGGAGGTGAAGGCGGGCGGGGGCGGGGCGGGGCCAGAAGCTCAAGATCGGTCTTAGCTATGTATCGATCAAGACCCAAGCCAGGGCAACATAGTGAGAGGCTGTGTGAAACTCTACAGAACAAAGCAACACAAAGAAACCAAGCACAGGGGCCTGGAGAGATGGCTCAATGGTTAAGAGCACCATCTGCTCTTCCAGAGGTCCTGAGTTCAAGTCTCAGCAACCATGTGGTGACTGACACGCACCTGTCTTGGCATCTGATGCCCTCTTCTGGCCTGCAGCTATCTATATACAGATAGAGCAGTCACATACATAAAATACACGCCTAGATCTTTTACAAAAGGAAGGAAGGAAGGAAGAAGGAAGGGAGAGAGGGAGGGAGGGAGGGAGGGAGGGAGGGAGGGAGGGAGGGAGGGAGGGAGAAACCAAGCAGAGAGGGGGAGAAGCAATTTGTCCCAATTTTAAATTAAGAAGTAGGATACCTAGACAGGCCACTGGTTCTCCACCACCATTGAGGCCACCAACTGCAGGTAGCACTTGGAGCCTTCAGATTGAGAGAGAGAGAGACAGACAGACAGGCAGACAGAGAGACAGAGAGGAGACAGAGGGATGAGAAACACACAGAGAGAGAGAAAGAGAGAGAGGAGACACACACAGAGACACACACAGACACCGAGAGAGACAGAGAGAGAGAGAGAGAGAGAAATGGAAACCACCTCCAAGACATCTCTAGCTCCTTCAGCCCCGTCCCGAGATGACCTTTCTCAAGCATCTGCCGTAGATGGACTTGGGCTGGACAGAGAACGACCTTGAGGCCACACACACAATGGCCCAGTTGCCTGTGGAGCCCAGCCAGGAAAAGGAAGGAAGTCTGACCCCGTTTTTTTCTCTACAGACTGTAGCGCCAAGGTGGGGAGGAATAGGACAAGGAGGAGGCCGGGGGGGGGGGGGGGAGGGGCCTCGAGGGAAGGGGCGTGGCCTCGATGGGAGGGGGAAGGGCCTGGCGCCAGGCTGCCACTGTTCACCTTTTGAGAGCCAAGAAAGGTGTCTCAGCCATGCATCCCATAGAAGCCGCAGTGCCCAGAGAGGGACCCTCGCCTCTAGAGGGCAGCACAGCAGCTAACCACGGGTGGGAGCTCTTGTACAACCCCCACCACACACACACACACACACACACACACAGACAGAGAGACAGAGAGAATGTTTTAGAGGTGGGGTCAGCATTCCTCGTAGGAGACAATCAAACCCTCTAGAGCTAAGGTTTCTTCTCTCTTCAATCGGCCTTTTGTGAATTCCTGTGGGTCCGTTTTGTGCTTTGGGGGCAGGGTTTTGCTGGGCAGCCCACGCTGACTGGGAGGCGCCTCCTGATTACTAGCAGGCAGGTGTTCCCGGGAGCACCCAGCTTCAGCGTTCTTCCCAAGGCGGAAATGCACCGCCCAGTAGAGACCCTCTTGTATGACCCCACTTAACCTTAAGGATGCTCTTGTGGGCTGTGTCTCTGTGCAGTCTCTTTAAGGGGCTGGAGCACATGGGAGTGAGAAACACTCTGTCCCCACCCGTGTCACCCACCCTCAAGGACAGCGCCAGGCAAACAACTGGTGCTCAACGGACACTTGGTAAACAGGCCAGTGAGTGAGTGAGTGAGCACCTCGGACCTGCAGTTAGCCATGCAGTCTGTGTAGGAGCCAGGTAAGGTTTAGGGGTGTGTATCGAACAGGGCAACAGAGCAGCCTCAGCAGCCCAAATAGGAAAGTCTGTAGACAAGTCATTAAAGCGATATCCTGAAAGCTGTGAACAAAGAAACACAGGGTATGGAATTTAGACAGGAGATGAGAAGCAGTCTCCCAGCCAAGGACATTCAAAATATGCCTTAGAGGGTGGGGCGTGACTCAGTGGTAGAGCCCCGCCTAGAATCCCCCAGTGAGGGGCTGGGAATGTGGCTCACTGGTAGAGCCCCTGCCTAGAACTATGAGTCCTTGGGTTCAATCTCTTCCAGCACTTCAGTAAAATGGAAAAAAAAATTAAATTGGCCTGGCTCAGCTGACAAAAGTATTTACAGCAAAAGTCAAAGGACCTGAGTCCAGTCCCTAGACCCAAACCTGAAAGAAGAAGAGAAGTGAATCCTGGCCGTTTTCCTCTGACCTCTATACGGGTGTTTTGGCATACAAAGCAGCACACATTGCATGTGTACAGACACACTAATAACAATAATAACAGTAACAACAACAACAAAGATAAACAGAATTAGGTGTGCATAAGTTTCCTGCTGCAGCTGTAACATATAACCACAATTTGGTGTCATAAGCTATGTCCCCTAAAGCTAAAACTAAGATGTTCCCTGAGCTGTCCTCTGGGGCTCCAGAGACGGAATTCTGCCTCTCGTTGCATTCCTGGAAGCTGCCAGTGTTTCTCTGACCTGTGACCCCTAAGATCAGAGGTAAGGCCGCAAGGAAGCGCATTACCGGCAGCAGAGGGCGCTGCTTGTGCCACAGCTCGGAGGCAGCCGGGTGGGGGTCACAGCCGGTGTGACCTAGGGAAGAAAACAAGAGGAGGTGGACGAGCGGTGGGAGTCGGGGCATTTGGCCAGGCGCCTGAGGAAGGTGGAACTGTGGAGAGCTCTGGGCAGAGAATGGAGCAGCCCCGACTTGGACGCCACCCGCTCCCTGCAGCTGCCTGTGAAAACTGGCTTCACCGGAAGGGGAGAAAGGAGGCAGGGGCAAGTCAAGCTTTGGGGCGCAGCAACTGTCACACAAAGCAGAAAGGCAGGTGAGGGGGACCAGAGAATAGAGTGCGATACACATCCTCTGGACCCTGAGACACAGGGGCTCCGGAGGGAAGTGGGTGTCGAGTGGGCTGTGGTTTTTCACCCCTTTATGAAGAAGCCTCGTTTTTCTCTCCGACTTCCCCTCCCGCCCAGCAGAGCTGCCTTGTTTGTTCCCCTGTCCTTCGTTTACGATGGGAAAGGCTGGGTTTCCCCTAACCCAGCAGACACCTCTTCCCTCTGCCTAGCCCTTCCCTCCCACCTCGGGAAGCCCCGTGCGGTCTCCCAGAATGTCCCAGAAGGATGAGTGTGCTGATATACCCTCTACTACCCATTCATCCAGCCAGACGGGTCCCCAAAAGAGGAAGGAGGTCGCCCACAGTCACCCAGCATGTGGCCAGCTGGGAACATCAGGACTTCACCTTCCTACGCCCCTCCCAGCACGCCAAGACGTTCATGTGAGAAACGGGTCGATAAGGCCCTTCTGCAGAAGGCAGAGTCTGGACTCAGACCCGAGTCTCTGAATTGTTCTTTGCTGTATGCTTCGAGGCAAAGGCCACAGATATACAGAACCTGGTTTATGCTAGGAAGACAAACCTGTCCCCCAGACAATCATGGCCCACAGAGAGGGGAGTGCAGGTAGGACTGAGAATAGTCAGAGGAGGTCTTCTTGGAGGAGGGGTACATTTCTCTAAGGCTCTCTAAGTATGGGGTGGATCAGCCTAAGTGTTCCCTAGAGATGAAACAGTGCATCCAAAGGCCTGGTATAAGCAGAGGCCTGAGGCCTTGTAACCACAGCCATTGCTTTCCTGGTCTAAGTGCAAACAGTCAGCACAGCACGTAGCCACTCACTCATTCCCTAAACACTTCCCCGAGTGGAGCCGTGTGGAGAGAGAGCGGTGACTACCATGGCCCCACTGGATCGTGACCTTGACCTGGGGAGTCAGAGAGGGTTCTGGAAAAAGGAAGAAGTGCAGAAGAAACGAGAAGGAAAAAACAACAACAAAGGATATTCCAGGCAGAGGGCACAGCCTCTGCAAAGACTGCAGTAGCTTCTCGGTGAGACACGGTTTACCCATAGTTCCTCGGAAGCTTGGGATCCTTGCTCTGAGAGGCCGTCCATCCCTGTGGCCCATTGGGAACGCCTCCCTAAGGCACTGGAAGCCACAGAAAAGTGAACACAGGAGAGAAAAACAGTAGGTTTGTGCCTCGGAAGTGAGCCCCCTCGATGAGCTTCAGCGAAGCCATTAGAATGTGTACCGAGGTCTCAGGAAATAGGCTCGCAGCAGCCTCCAGGTGGCGCCAGTGAGCCGCCCGCCGAGCCTGATCAGGGCCCTGCGGCCCCCCAGTCGCGTGCCCATGCTGCCCTGTTAGAGGGCAGGGATTCCTGATGCGTTCCCTTTGGCTTGGGGCACCTTTCTCCCCACTCAGACTATAGGAAGCCCACGGTGTCACCACCAGACCCGCCCATACTCCTGTGAAACTCTCCTGGGCTGGGGATAGCGGAGGAGGGGGGACAATATGGTTAGGGGTGGTGTTTTCTCCCATGCAGGGTAGGAAGCACGCCTGTTTTATAAGGCGGGAAAGTGAGGCACGGGGAAGCGAAGCCCTGCCACCCCAGCGAGCTGCAGATGAAGCTGCAGGCGCCTCTGTGCCCCGTTGACCCCCCCTGCCTGCACCTGCCTCCCGGCCCCAAGCCCTGGGTAACTCCCCTGGCACAAGGACCAGGGGAATTTCTGCCCCGCCGGCCTCTGGGCCACTTGCCTGCCCTTCCCGGCGCCAGCCCCAGCCCCAGCCCCAGCCAAGGGTTAAAGTCCAAAGCCGAGCCTGCGGCTCCTGGCGGACAGGAAGGGAGACAAGCCCCACGTCCTGCGTCCTGCGGGGACTCCCCTGCTGCCGGAGGGCTCACACCCATCCCTAGGAGGCAGCCTCGGCTCCAGGACTGTTCGCGTAACTGGTTCTGTGGCCTTGAACATGCGCCTTACCCCCTGCCCCAGCCTCAGTTTCCTCCAGCACTGAGCTCCAGGGTGCAAGAGAGCGAGACTTTGCTGTGGGTACTGAGTCCCGCGAGCTCTCTGTGGGATCCTGAACCAGCCAGCCCACTGCTCCTTGCCTCAGTTTCCCCAGCTGGTTTGATGATGGCTAAGACTCCCTGTGGAGAAGAGACGGCTTGCCCTCCGCCTCCCCTGCACAGAATTTTACCTCCTCCTAAGTCTCAGGATTTTTTTCTTTTCTTTTTATATCTTTATTTTTTCTGTTCTTTTTTTTCAAAACCTCCGTGCCCTAGCTGTCCTGGAACTCTCTCTATAGATCAGGCTGGCCTCAGAGACCCGCCTGCCTCTGCCTCCCGCCACAGCCTGGCTTAGTCTTTTTATTTAAAGCAGGGCGTGGCAGAGCGCACGTGTTAGACCAGCGCTGGCGCAGGCGCAGCAGGACGCATCCCTACGGCTTACTGACGTCACTGCCAGTAAGCAGAAACAGCGCTAGCTATAGAAAGAATCTCAAAACATAACACAGAAGCCACGCGTGTTGGCAGAAGCGATTGTTCCCAGCACTCGGGAGGCAGAGGCAGGCGGATCTCTGTGAGTTCAAGGCCAGCCTGGTCTACAGAGCGAGTTTGAGGACAGCTGAAGCCAGGAAGAAACAGGAAACAAGTCCAAAGATACAAGGGGACATGAGGGGACACAGGGGCCCAGAGGGGCTTCTTTCTTTCTCTTCCCATTACCCTTTAGCCTTCCCTTTTTAATCTTCCTCTTTTTCAATAAAGGGCTTCTCTGTGTGGCCCAGGCTGTCCTGGAACTCTCTATGTAGACCAGGCTAGTCTCCAACTCCTAGAGATCTCAAGTGCTGGGATTAAAGGTGTGATCCACTGCATTTCTGTTTTGTCATGTTGTATGTTTTTTTTAGTTTAGTTTGCTTGGTTTTCCTTTATTTTATTATTATTTTTAGAGACAGAGATCCATGTAGTCCATGCTAGCCTCAAACCTACTAAGTCACCAAAGATAACCTCAAACCTGTGACCCTCCTGTGAGTACCACCACACTGTTTCTTGGGGTGCAGGGGACTGAACCCCATGGTTACAACGTCTAGGTGAGCACTCTACCAAGGGACTCTAGCGCCAGGCCTGGTTTTTTTGTTTGTTTGTTTGTTTTGTTTTTTTGTTTTTTGTTTTTTGTTTTTTTTGGCTGGACTCAGACTCATTATGTAGCCCAGGCTAGCTTTGGGTTGCTGATTCTTCTGCCCCCACCCCACCCCAAGTGCTGGGATCTCTGCTGTGCCTTCTGCACTGTGCACAGCTCAAGTTCACTTTTGTTTATTTTTGCTTGTCCTTCTAACAGGTTTTGATTCCCAGGGACTGGAATCCGGAGCCTCACACGAACACTCTGTTCTGAGTCCCAGCCACAGAGCCGACGGGTTGACGATCCCCCTCTCCTCAGAACCGTGGTGAAGGAGAGGAGGGGGACAGCAGCACAGATGCCTCAAGTGTCCCTGCAGATCTGTCCAGGACATATGTCCAAACCAAACGCAAGAGCCTTGTGAGGTTTTAGGGAGAAACTGGCCACAAAACCCAGAGCAGCTGCCACCCATTTCTGTGAGGCAGGGGCGTGGCCTGCTCCTGCACCTGTGCCTGGCTCTGCCCGGCTCCAGCTGCTTCCTTGCTCTTCTTTGGTGACCCAGGAAAGTGAAGAGCTATCCTGGGTCACACTGGGTGGCATTAGCATTATTCTGTAAGCCGAGCACGGTGGTATATGCCTTTAATCCAAGCACTCAGGAGACAGGTGGATCTCTGTGAGTTCAAGGTCAGCCTGGTTTTTAATGAGTTCCGGGACAGCCAAGGTTACACAGAGAAACCCTGTCATAAAAAAACAAAACAGAACAGGAGGATCAATATGCGTTGCTGCTTGGGACTTTTATTTAACATTTATTTAATGGGTGGAGATGGCTAGAGGACATAAAGTGCATGTGATGTCAAAAGATAGCTGCCAGGAGTCCATCCCCGCTTCTAGCAGGCGTTCCAGGACTGACGGCAGGTCCTCGGCCGCGGCTGCGGAGGCGGCGGCAGCAGGGCATCTTTACCTGCTTAGTCTTACTCAAGGGCTTAAGGAGGTTTGCCTAAGAGTCTGACAGCCGTAGTCTACACTTCCGCCATTTTATTTTATTTCTCTGTCCTGGAGTTTTTGTTTGCTTTCTGTTGTTTTCTCTTTTTGTTTGATTTTGGGGTGGGAGATAGCTATTATGTTTGGCTCTTTCTTGCTTGGTTTTATTTATTTATGTGTTTATTTATTCATTTTGACACAGGGTTTCTCTGTGTAGCCCTGGCTGCTCTGGAACTTACTCTGTAGACCAAGCTGGCCTCAAACTCAGAGATTCACCTGCCTCTGCCTCCTGAAGGCTGGGATTAAAGGCGTGCGCCACCACTGCCCTGACCACTTGGCTTTGTTTGAGAATCTCTTCTTGTAGCTCAGGCTGGTCTCAAACTGCATGTGTAGGAGACGATGAGCTTGAACTCCTGCTTCAGGACTGCTGGGATGAAAGGCGGTCACCGCCACAGCCGTTGATGGAGTGCTAAGGTGGGATCCGGGGCTCTGTGCATGCTAGGCAGACACTACCACAGAGCCATAGGCTCTGGTTTTGAGGCAGAGGGGAAGGGGTGTGAATGGGTTAGCCATGAGGAAAGGCCTCAGCCAAGAGTCTACACAGAGGTAGGTCTGATGCTACAGTGCAGATGGGAGAAAGTACTTTCTCGGGCTGTCTCTCTGGGCAAAGGCAGCTATCTTTGAATCCTTCCATGTGGGCAGCGAAGCCCAGGCAGGCAGGAGCCAAGAGTGTGAGGCCAGGAATAGGGAGGACACCGGGAGGAAAGTGGAAGCAGGAGTGGCGAGGGCACAAGAGGAAGGTCGACCAGAAGTCCAGCCCGTGTGCTCACATCTCAGGTCCCACCTCCACCTCGGAGGCCAGACCTATGAAGTTTCTTTGTTTCCCCAAGCTCAAGATCATGATGTGTCTCATGCTCACACACAAGAAATCTGGATCATTCCTACCTTTTTGAGTTTTTTTTTTTTTTCTGTTTTATTCCATATTAGAGTATACTAAGCAAGATGTCAGAACCCAGCCCCCTCGCGGGAGGATTCTAGGCAGGGTCTCTCTTCATTAACAGTTTCTGACTTAGAATAGGATCTTGCTCTGTAGCCTGAGCAGGCCTTGATCTTTTAATACTCCTGTCTCAGCCTCTGGGGTCACCAAAATGACAGGCCTGTACCTCCACACCTGGTCAAGCCAGGTGTGCGTGCTTGTATATCTGTGTGTGGATTGGTGCATGTGAGCCAGGTATCATCAGAGGCCAGAAGAAAGAATTGGGTCCCCCAGAGCTGGAGTTACAGATAGTTGTGAACTTTGCGAACTGGGTGCTCAGAACCCACCTCTGGCCCCATGAGAAAGCCGTCCTCACTTTCAACCAATGAGCCACTTCTTCAGGCCTGCACATGACGATCTTAAAACGAAGAATTCTAGAATCCAAGACGTTTAGTTACATGGATTCCGTCATTCTGGGTCTCTGTTTTCTTTATGGGATTGAAACCTAACTTCAGATACTTAGATAGGGGGGACTCAGGGTGGGAGCTCTGGATTTTGCTCCAGTGCATTTCCTACTTAGAACAAAACAGGATGAAGACAAATACATGAATTTCTGAATGCAGGGAGCATAAAGCGCTGTGTTTGTATAGGCAGGCATGGGTCACTTGGGAAGCATGGCTCAGCAGTAGAGCCTCTGCCTAGAATCCCCAGTGAGGGGCTGGGGACGTGGCTCAACAGCAGAGCCCCTGCCTGCCTAGAATCCCCCAGTGAGGGCTTGGGGGCGTGGCTCAGTGGTAGAGCCCCGCCTAGAATCCCCCAGTGAGGGCTTGGGGGCGTGGCTCAGTGGTAGAGCCCCTGCCTAGAATCCCCCAGTGAGGGGCTGGGGGCGTGGCTCAGTGGTAGAGCCCCACCTAGAATCCCCCAGGGAGGGGCTGGGGGCGTGGCTCAGTGGTAGAGCCCCGCCTAGAATCCCTAAATTTACTTCTCATTGCCAGACTTCCCATTGGCTTTTGTTTAACTGGACCTACTGGAAAAGGTGTTCTGTGCCCTCAGTGATCTAGGAAATGTACCTACACCTGTGGGAAAATTCTGACACACATACTCATACACTAATACTAAGGTGACTCACAGATCTGAAGGATCCAGAGCTAGCAAGGATGTGAAGCAATCAGAAGTCCCAGCAGACACTGAAGATCAAAGCAGAGGCTGACTCCACCCTGTGAGAACACTGGCAGATAAGCCTTAGCTTGACAGCTCGGGGTCCAGTAAGTTCACTGTGGGTAAGTAGAGGAATACCTGTTAGCAGCCAGCAAGATGGCTCAGGTGGAAATAGTGACGACCTGGGTCCAACCTCCAGGACCCACATGGAGGAAGAGACCAACTCCGCACGTTGTCTTCTGACCTCCACATGAAGGCCATCGATCATGCATTTTCAGGGACACACAAATAAAATAAAAAGCTTTTATAGCCGGGCAGTGGTGGCGCACGCCTGTAATCCCAGCACTCGGGAGGCAGAAGCAGGCAGATTTGTGAGTTCAAGGCCAGCCTGGTCTACAGAGTGAGTTCCAGGACAGCCAGGGCTACACAGAGAAACCCTGTCTCGAAAAAAAAAAAAAAAAAAGAAAAAGAAGAAGAGGAGGAGGAGGAAGAGGAAGAGGAAGAGGAAGAGGAAGAGGAAGAGGAAGAAGAAGAAGAAGAAGAAGAAGAAGAAGAAGAAGAAGAAGAAGAAGAAGAAGAAGAAGAAGAAGAAGAAGAAGTGTGGACTCCAGGAAACAAACTCGAGCCTGGTCAAATGTCAGGAAGTTAAAACAAACCAAAAGCCCATCACCTTGTGAATTAATTAATTAGCATGTTAATAAATATTAGTATGTCTGTGTAAGTGAAAAAGGGTTATACTGAAACTAATGATGGGAGACAGGGCCCTACGGGCCTGGAGGGATGGCTCAGCGGTTAAGAGCACGGGATGCTCTTGCAGAGGACCCAGGTTCCGTTCCCAGTCCCCACACAGAGACTCACAGCCCTGTAGTACTCCAGCTCCAAGGGACCCATCATCCTTTTCTGGCTTCTGTGGGTGGTGCAGGAATGTAACACACGTGGACACATACAGGCAAAGGTCTATGCATGTATCATAAACTCTGCAGACCGTGGAATGAAACGAGGGTCAGGTGACCATAGATGGCCTTAATTCACACAGCACGGTGGCCACACCCGTGATCCCAGCAGCTGGGTAGCAGAGACAGGAGGCTCATAGCTCTGGATGATCCTGCATAGGGAGGGAGTTTAAAGGCAGTCTGGACTGCCTAAGCCCAGCGGCTCACACCTTTACATACAGCCCTTAGGAGGCAGAGGCAGGCAGATCTGTGAGTTCAAGGCCAGCCTGTTCACATACTGAGTTCCAGAGCTGCATAGTAAGACCATATCTGGATGTCTGGATGGATGGATGGGTGGATGGAGACAGACAGACAGATAAACTATATCAAATACAGTGGTCACATCAGCAATCGGAACAATCCAAAGTTCAAGGCTATCCTGGCCTAGGTAGTAGTAAGGCAGAGCAGGGCTGGAGAGATGGCTCAGGGGTTAAGAGCACTGACTGCTCTTCGAAGATCCTGAGTTCAAATCCCAGCAACCACATGGTGGCTCACGACCATCCGGAATGAGATCTGAGGCCCTCTTCTGGAGTGTCTGAAGACAGCTAGAGTGTACTCACAAATAATAAATAAATAATCTTTAATAAATAATTTTGTTCATATTTCCTCTCTCCTTATCTCTCTCAGATCCTGCCCCCTTCCTACCTACCCGACTTCATCCCCCTCCTCTCGAAACAAAAAATCCAAAAACAAAAAACAAAAAACAAAGATCAGTAGGTAAGAAAATGCATAAACATGGGGTCCATTTCTGTGGGTCAACTCATCCTGGGAGGGGGCCTGCCTGGAATGTAGGTGACATGCCCAGCGACAGTCCACTCCTGGGGGGCTCTACCACTGAGCCCCGCCCCCAGCCCCTCACTGGGGGATTCTAGGCAGGGCTCTACCACTGAGCCACGCCCCCAGCCCCTCACTGGGGGATTCTAGGCAGGGGCTCTACCACTGAGCCCCGCCCCCAGCCCCTCACTGTGGGATTCTAGGCGGGGCTCTACCACTGAGACACGCCCCCAGCCCCCACACTGGAGGATTCTAGGCAGGGGCTCTACCACTGAGCCACGCCCCAGCCCCTCACTGGGGGATTCTAGGCGGGGCTCTACCACTGAGCCACGCCCCAGCCCCTCACTGGGGGATTCTAGGCAGGGGCTCTACCACTGAGCCACGCCCCCAGCCCCTCATTGGGGGATTCTAGGCAGGGGCTCTACCACTGAGCCACGCCCCAGCCCCTCACTGGGGGATTCTAGGCAGGGGCTCTACCACTGAGCCACGCCCCCAGCCCCTCATTGGGGGATTCTAGGCAGGGGCTCTACCACTGAGCCACGCCCCAGCCCCTCACTGGGGGATTCTAGGCAGGGGCTCTACCACTGAGTCACGCCCCCAGCCCCTCACTGGGGATTCTAGGCAGGGGCTCTACCACTGAGTCACGCCCCAGCCCCTCACTGGGGATTCTAGGCAGGGGCTCTACCACTGAGTCACGCCCCAGCCCCTCACTGGGGGATTCTAGGCAGGGGCACTACTGCTCAGCTACATGCCTTTTGGGCTTTTTGGGTTTTATTTGCTTGTTTTCCCATTTTGTTATGTCTCCCTGTGTAGCTTCTTCCCTGCCTGCCAATTGCTGGGGTAACAGGAGTTTCCACTACAACCTGACCCTTTTTTCTGGAACTCCTACTGTCCCAGGCCTGTCCTGAGAGGGGCTGAGCCCTCTTAACCCTCACAGCTATCTCATAAGGTATACATTATACCCCACTTTATAAGTGAGGGAGCTGAAGGTCAGAGAGGGCTGTCTCTCTTCCCGTAAAGTCTCCCAGGGGCCTTTTAGGGACCTTGGGCATCTCACAGTGAAAGAAGACAATGGACCCCCCAAAGTTTGTCCTCTGACCTCCACAGATACATGTACACCCCAAATAAATAAATGTTATTTAAAACCCAACTTTAAAGAGGTGTCTCCTCAGGACTGGAGAGATGACTCAACAGTTAGAAGCACCTGTTGCTCTGCAGAGGACCCCGGTTTGGTTCCCGGCACCCACCACTTGGCCGCTCATGACCACCCAGCCAGTTTCAGTTCCAGGTGATCTGGCGCCCTGTGCAGGCCTCCAAGGGTTTTGCACACATATGGTATGCATCCATAGACACATCCAGGCAAAAAACAACAAAAACAAAAAACAAAAACGCTCATGGAATAAAAGTAAATCTAGACGAAAGGCAGGAAAGAGGTCTCCTAGTCTAATGGCGGAGCCTTGCCTCACTCCATGAATGGCTAGACTGATGGCAGACACGTTTCCTTGAATCCAGGCTTCAGAAGTCACCACTGGGCAGCGGACAGTCGGTCGAGCTCGCTCGGCGCCATGGGCCCACGGTTCCCGCCACACAACGAAGATAAACTGACCGAGCCTGTTATCCCAGCCGCAGGGGATACGGAGGCAGGAGGATCAGAAATCCAATGGTGTCCTTGCCCCATTCTGGGGATAAAACTTGGACATGCGCTCTCGGCTCCGAAGGAGGAGTCAAGCCCTGCAGCCCTGTGAAGTCTAGTCTGACGAAGGAGGCAAGACCCAGGCTGACCTCTGGGGGGCGTGCTCGCTCGCTCTGTTCCCGCGCGGAAAACCTCTCCCTCTCCCTCTCACCCCCCCCTCTCTGTCTCTGTCTCTGTCTCTCTCTTTGTCTCTGTCTCTCCTCTCCTCTCTCCTTTCTCTCTGTCTCTGTCTCTCCTCTCTCTGTCTCTCTCTGTCTCTGTCTCTCTCTTTCTCTCTGTCTCTGTCTCTCTCTCTCTCTCTCTCTCTCTCTCTCTCTCCCCCTCTATGTATTCCTACCTTGCCTCCCAAGATCTAGGATTACAGGTGTCACCACCAGGCCTGGCTCTCTCTAGTTCTTTTTAGAGGACACGCTCTTGCCATGAGGCCTGGGCTGGCCTCCGACTTCCAGCCACGCCCCTCAACCTCCTGCGAGCAAGAATGACGGACAGTCCTGTGTCCCCAGTGGGCCAGGACCGGCTTGCTCTTTTCATAAAGATTCAGGTTTTTTTTTGTCAGGCGTAGTGGTGCACACTTTGAAACAGGCGAATCTCAGAATTTGAGGCCAGCCTGGTCTACAGTGCGAGTCCCAGGGCAGCCAGGGCTACACAGAGAAACCCTGTCTCAAAAAAAAGAGAGACTTTTTTAACTGTGTGTATGTATGCATGTGCATTGTGTGTATGTATGCATGTGGTATGGTGTGAATGTGTATGTGTGTGAGTATGTAAGTATGTGTGAATGTGTATTGTGTGGTATGAGTGTGTATGTGTGTCAGTGTGTGTGTATGTGTGTATGTGTGTGAGTGTGTGAGTAACTGTATGACTGTGTATTATGTGAGTATATGAAAGTATGTATGCTTGTAACCATGTGTGAGTGTGTGTGAATGTGTGAAGGTGTGTGAATGTGAGTGTGTGTGTGTGATCTGGTATGGTGTGTGTGGTGTGAATGTGTGTGCTTGTAGTGTAATGTATGTGTGTGAGCGTTTCAGTGTTTGTGTGTGTGAATTTGAGTGTGTGAGTGTGCGTGGTGTACTGTGGTGTGCATGGTGTCATATGTATGTGTGTGTGTGAATGTGAGTGTGTGTGTGGTGTATATGTGTGGTGTCGTGTGTGTGTGTGTGTGTGTGTGTGTGTGAATGTGAGTGTGAGTGTGGTGTATATGTGTGGTGTCGTGTGTGTGTGTGTGTGTGTGTGCACGCGCTTGTGTGTAATTCATGCCTCTTGAGTGTGGAAGTCAGAGGACCATTTGAGGGAATCCTTTCTTTCCTTCCACCATGTGGGTGTTAGGGGTCAAACTCAGGTCTCAGGTGTGATAGCGAGCGCCTTATCCAGAGCCATCTTACTGGCTCTTCTGCTGGTCTTGAACTCGCTAAGTGGCCAAGGGTGACGTTGAACTCCCGATCTTGCTGCCTGAGAGCTAAGTGCTGGGATTAAGGCACAGCCACCATGCCTGCTTTATGTGGCTCTTAAGCTGGAACCCAGGGATTCGTGTGCGCTAGCCAGCACGCCACTAAGCGAGCCCGGCGCTCAGAACCTTCTTTCTTGCCCTGTCTCCCTCTTCTCCCGCAGAATAAGCCAGAGTCGGGGCTTGCCCTCCCACCGTTGAGGCGAATCCTAGAAGCAGGAACCTTCTCTGGGAGCACACCTTGATTCCAGCAAGGACTGCCCTTGCTCAACCCATCTCCTGTCTCCCTGGGGGCACAGTGCTGTCTACCTGTCACCCACAGATGCCATCACACCAGCTGGCTAATGACTGTCCCCGAAAGCGGAGCGTGCCAGGCTCCTAGGGGGTTTCCACAGCCAATCTCATCATGCCCTACCCAGGAAGAAGGAGCAGACAAGCTGGGGGAGGGGGGTGGTGAGGCAGGGTGCTGCGGAGGCCACACTGCCCAGAGCCCTGGATCCGCCCACGGCAGGATGGAGATGCTCTCCAGAGGCGCCACTGTGCCAGGCACAGCCATGCCAGAGGCTTAAGTGCCCAGTCACCGAGTCTCCCAGATGTCACATGTAATTCTCAATGTCGTCACAACAGTATGAGATCACTGGGGGAGGAGACTGGGCCCAGATAGATCAGACGCCTGGAAGGCTGGGCCCTGTTTCCAAAGGTCGTGTGGGAGCTTCTGTTTTCCTGGAGTCTGGTACTTCCGGGGAGCCGGATAAGCAAGACCGATGAGGCACAGCACCAGAGCTCGGCCCAGCAAGAAAGGGTGTTGCCGTCAAAGCCAAAGACCTGAGTTCAATCCCCAGGACCCTCATGGAAAGAACTGAGTCCCAAAATCCATCTTCTCCATTCCACATAAGTACTGCAACATGTGGATACACACACACACACACACACACACACGTAACTAGCAGGGTGGTGGCAGCACACACTTTAGTCCCAACACTTTGCCTTCTAAGTACCGGGATAATGGGAGTGTTCCGGGGCGACCTGGCACTTCTTCCTGGAATTTATACTGTGCCAGGACTGTCCCGAGAGGGGCTAAGCCATCTTGACCCTCATAACCACCTGATAAGGCGCACATTTTGCCCCGCTTTAGAAGTGACGGAGCTGAAACTCATAGAGGGCCAGCCACTTACCAGGCACACAGCTAGCAGGTCTGCTGTTGTTTTGTTTTGCTTTGCTTTGCTGTTTTTCAGACATGCTCTTACTAAGTGGCCAAAGCTGACCTCCAACCCATGAGCCTCTTACCTCAGCCGCAATGCTGAGGAAGCAGGTGTCCAGCGCTATGCCCGGCTCAACCGAATGTGACAGTGTCTCATTCACAGATGAGGACCCGGTGGCCACAATCGTCACATCACCTGACTGCCAACCCCTGAATCCTTCTGACCTGTACCCAACCTTCCAAGACCCCCAGTCACCCGCCAAGGGCAGGCACCAAGCTTCCCATATTCTGACCCTGTCTCTCTGGCCTGATCAACATGTCGGGGAGGGGCACACGGGTGTCACTCTCCCAGGACTAAGAGAGAACAAACCAGATGTTGCAATGCCCTGACTCAGCTCCTGCGTGCAGACCCAGCCAGAGGAGAGAGAAGGAAGATTAAGCCTTGGCCGAGCCCCAGATGAGTTGATGCTGCCCAGTGCCGGGGACTCAGGCAGCTGCCAAGGCCCCGGGGCGGAGCCAAGAGGTTCAGATCTCGCTCCAGGAAGCTGGCCTGCTCTCACCCCTGGGGGCAGGGCGTCCTGGGGGAAGAGAGCCAGCACTGGACCAGGGCGGGTGTCCAGCCAGGAGCATGGGGGGGCGGGGAGGCTCCTTGTGATCTCTTCTTCTAGGCCAGGTCTTTGTCAAGCTGTCGGTTGCAACCCCTGGGCTAGGGCTGGGGCTGGACGACCCTTTCATAGGGGTCGCATACCAGATATCTTGCAGATCAGATATTTATATTACAATTCATATCAGTAGAAAAATTATAGTTATGAAGTAGCAATGAGATAATTTTATGGTTGGGAGGTCAGTCCAACATGAGGAGCTGTATTAAAGGCTTGCAGGGTTACGAACGTTGAGACCGCTGCTCTAGGGTCTCGCTTGTTATGTGGCTGAAATCTAACTCCATTCCCTCTTGCTGCAATGGGCATCTCTGTCGCCCTGCTAACCCCTCCCTGCCCCAAGTCACAGGTGTGGGCTATGCTGCCAGATCTCTGTAGGCGTCCCCAAGCCCACACCCTTACATTCCGTGCCTCAGTTTCTCCATCTGAACCATTCCCTCCCAAGGAGTAGGGGCAGACAGGGCTAGTTTGAACTTTCTGGCTTCAAGTAACCCAACGGCTACTTGATCAGCTCAGGAGGTTGGAGACATTACTGGAGCCACAGGAAACCCTGCTTAAAACCTGAGTCCTTTCAGTTCCTTGTGGTGTGAGCTGGGGAAGCAACTGCAACTGAAAATCTACTGCATTTCACCCCATCTCTAGACAGCCTCACATGTAGTCCAGGCTAGCCCGAAACTTCACAAAGCACCTGAGGATGGCCTTGAACTTCTGATCTGCTGCCTCCACCTCCCAGCTGTTGGGGTTACAGGCCCGTGTCACCATGATGGGTTGTTGTGGTGCTGGGATGGGACCCAGTGCATGCTGGGAAAGTACTCTACCAACAGAGCTGCAGCCCAAGTGGCATTAGCCCAGAAATATTAGATGAATTTCTTCACAGGGTGTGGCAGAGATTAAGTAGGCTGACCCTGTGAGAACTTGACTAGAATGAGCTGGGCCTTCTGTCTCATTTACGGACATAAAAGGGAGCCTGGGTGCTCGGGTGAGAAGCAAGGCTAGCAGAGTGGCCAGGCAGGACAAGATACACCAGTAATCACAGCAGTTAGGAAACTGAGGCATAGTTTGGGTCCAGCCTGGACTACATAGTGAGTTCCAACTTCAACTATAGAGCAGCTTCCATCAGAACAACAACGATGGAGCTGGAGAGCTGGCTCAGTAGCTAAAGGCACCGGCTGCTCTTTCAGAGGACCCGGGTTCGATTCCCGGCACCCACAGGTGCTCGCAACCATCTCTAACTGCAGCTCCGGGGATCTGGTGCCCTCGTCTGGCCTCGGCGTGCACCAGGCATGTGCAGGGCGCAGAGACACACGTGTAGGAGAAGCGTTCATGCACATACGGAAAATGAATAAATCTAAAAACCGAAAAACAAATAAAAGTCCACCCAGGAGGCTGAGGGGAGGACACCTTGAAGCAAGACCCTGCCTCAGACAGACAGACAGACAGACAGACAGACAGACAGACAGGGGGAGGCAATAGATGGGAAAAAATGCAGTCAGCAAACCGCTAGCCCCACCAAGCGCAAAACCTGAGCTCAACTGTGGAAAAAACACATTTAAAACTCAAGGTGTGGGCCAGTCTGCGGTGGCGCACGCCTCTGACGTCAGCACTCAGGAGGCCGAGGCAGGCAGAGCTCTGAGTTCAAGGCCAGCCTGGTCTACAGACCGAGATGGAGGACAGCTACCTTTATCTCGCTAGCCCAAAACAAGCACAGTCGGTAGGATCTGCACCCAGACCTCCGAAGCAAAGAGGGATGAACACATTGACGTGGGTGAGAGGAGCGGGGCCTCCACGCAGCCTCCCCTCCGCCCCACCTCTGCTCTCTTGTGTACTGTGAGTGGACCGGGCTTCTTTCCCCGATGCGGGAGACGGCAGGGAAAGATTAGAACAGAAACAAAGAGCTAGGTTGTTTGTATGAGGGAAAGTGGTTAGACAACAAGCAGGACTTCCCAGCCCTCCCTGGGAAGTTTTTGGGACTCATCCAGGGACTGCCCCTGCCAGTGGGTGGGGGCCCCGAAAGTTAAAGCACCCTAGAGGGGAGACCCTAGTCCTCCCCGCCTGGGGTTCAAAAAGCCAGGGGAGAAACAGGGGGGAGGCCATCCTGGTTCCACATCCTCCGTTCCCGACACTGGAGGGGAGGCTGCTGTGGGATCTGGGACTTTCCTAGGCAGCTAAACTTTCTGGGAAACCAGAGACAGCTGCAGGGCGGGGCTCATTCCAGGCCTGCCTCCCTCCGCTCCCGCCGCGGGTCCCCAGGCGCAGCGCCTTCCACCTCCCTAAGGGGAGCCTCAGAGCTGTTTCTTTAGGCAGTCGGGTGGCTCAGTGGGGAGAGAGGTGCTTGCTGCCAAGCCTGGCTGAGTTCGATCTCTGAGCCCCAGTGCTGGGAGGAGAGCACTCACTCCCGCGGCCGCCCTCTGCGCTTGCGCACCGCGGGCACACACAGTAAGTTAGCAAGCAAGGGGGAATACGACCTAGGGCGTGCTTCCTCTGATCTCCTCCCTCAAGACTTTGACTGAAGATTCCCTTCCAAATAGAGCTCCTCCCTCACCTCCTCCCTCAGACCCTCACCTCCTCCCTCAGACCTTCACCTCCTCCCTCAGACCCTCACCTCCTCCCTCAGACCCTCACCTCCTCCCTTAGTCTTTTAGCTCCTCCTCCCTTAGACCCTCTCATCTCTTCTCTTAAATCCTTACCTCCTCCCTCAGACCCTCACCTCCTCCCTCAGACCCTCACCTCCTCCCTTAGGCCCCGTCTTTTCCCCCATAGATCCTTCTCCCAGGCCCTTCTGTCCCCACTCCATTCTCACATGGGCGACCCTCTACACCTCTCCCAGCACCTCTCACACTTCTGAGTCTGGCATACAAACCTTTGTACCACCTGCTCTAGTCTCGGAAGGGCCAAGCCACTGCCCTGCCTGTCCCAAGGTGGCAGGCAGTGTGAGAGTCACCCCTGAGCCCTGCCCCGGCCTCAGCTTTCCTCTCTGAACTGTGGTCAGACCTCTCCACCTTTCCTTTGGCTTTGAGGGCCACCGGATGCTGACTCCTTCTTCCCTGCCCTGGCTGCACCCGTCCCGTGCTGGCAGGCAGAGGTGGCATTGCCTGCTCTCCAGAACAAACTGAGTCTCGGGAGAGAAGGTTGACTACTCTGAGCTCATGGAGAAGGTCACTGGGGACACTAGGGACAGGAACCAGGGGTCTGGTGTGACAGGAGAGCACACTGAGCTGTACCCCAGCACTAGCGTGTCAGGTGTATAGGACTTCTACTTAGTGTATGTTTGTGTGTGCGTCCGAGGCAGGACATGTGGAGGACAAAGGACACCTTGTGGGAGTCAGTTGTCCCCTCTAGCCCAGTACTGAGCCCGCGTCATCTCGCTTGGTGACTAGCACATTTCTCTGATAAGGCACCTCACTGACCATGTCTTCATTTTTGGGATCATGTAGCCCAGGCTGGCCTCAAACTTTCTCTGTAAGTAGCCAAGGCTAGACTTTGTCCTAGCCTTTACCTCCATAGTGCTGGAATACTAAGCATGCACCACCACACCCTGGCTGCATTTCTGTTTTTGACTTTTACATTGAAATAGAGTCTCCGAAAGTTCCCCAGTTAGCCTTCAACTCACTCTGTAGCCCAGGCTGGCCGCAACCTTTCTATACACTCTTTCCTCGGCTCCTGAGTGCCTCGAGCTACAGGCAAACGCAGCTCCCCAGGTGACTTGGAGGTGAGATTTGAACACAGATCTCTTCAAATGGCACACCCAGGGGCGGGGTGGGGATGGGGCCACCAGAGAGAGAGACAGAAGGCAATCGGAAGTGGTAAGGTCGCCTGGCAATTCGAATCCCACAAACCAGGTTAACCATACACCTGGGTGCGGCCCCAGTCGACCAAAGTCCCTTCACAGACTCCACACCCACATACGTGGTCCCAGAGAAACACCGCGGAGGGCACAGGGACAAAAGGGGTCAGAAAAATGGAGGTGGTGGCTTACACCTGTAATCCCAGCCCCGAGGCCAAGGCAGGAAGACTGCCCCTACCTAGTTCGTGGCCAGCCTGGGCTAAAGAGACTCTCCTTGTCTGGAAAAACAATGAGCCAGGGGCCAAGTTTGTAGAGACACATGAACACCCAGAGAAAGAACCAGAGGACCCCAAGAATCCTCTGGGCAGGTTTGCGGTGGGGCGTCTCCTCCCCTGCCTCTCTAAGTCTACAAAGCCGCCCCGGCCCCCCTCCGCCTCCCTGTGACTCAGTGACCTGGACTCAACCCCAGTGTGCGCTCCACCTCCCGGGATGTCCGGGAAAGCCCCGAGCTGCTGCCCCGCCCCGGGGCGGACCCGGAGGAGGAGGAGCCTCAGCCCCGCCTCCCCAGCTCCAGCGCGTTTGAGTCAGGGCCCCAACCAGCCCGGCCTGTTCCCCACCAGCCAGCTCCTCCATGGGGTGGGAGGGGAAGTGGGGAACGCTGAAGGAGTCAACCTGCACCCCCAGCCCCCCACAAGTGTCTGGCCTTGAGTCCTAAGTCAGGCCTGCTGGTCCCACCTCTTAGCTCTCCCTATCTACCCTTGGATCGCTCAGAATCTGTCTCCAAGTCTCTTCCCTCTCTCTGCATCTGGGATTCATTGGCGCTTCGTTCTCTGAGGCCTCTGGCTGGGTGCAGGGACCTGGCAGGGACACACATCCGAAGCTCTCCTGCCCCCCAGCTACCCTGCGCCCTGCGAATCAGGAGGCATGAGGAAGGCAGAGGGTGGCTACTTTCTGGGCTTCAGCCAAGAACTAGTACCTGCCCTGGGCTGGGCTTTTCTCCCGCACAAAGGATGAGTCTGAGCTCACCCTGATGGTGCTGGCCTGACATCTCGCCTCAAGAGACAGGCAGGAAGATTGCAAGTTCAAAGCCATCCAGGGCTACAGACAGACAAGGCCAGCCCGGGGAACTTAGTCTTACAGTGGAAAGCCGAGAGGGCTGGGAGCACTTGAGAGTGCACGCGCTCCTGGGCTCCAGCGCGGCCGAAGGAAACGCTCGCTCGCTCTGAGGGAGAAGTGCAGGCCAAGGTCACCCAGGAGGAAGTGGGACTCAAGATTCAGACCCATGCCCCAGCAACCCTGTGGCCTCTAAGAACTTCAGGCTTGGGACCAAGGAAGACGGCTGAGAGACTCAGAAGCACTAAAGGAAAGATAGACCCGGTGGCAGGGGAAGGTGCTCGCGAGTGTAGACTCTCATAGCCAGGCACAGCCAAGAGATTCGGAGATGGGGGGCTTGGGCGGGGGCTGAGAAGCCTGGATCCCCAGCACGCCGGAGCCCCCCACCCCCCAGCCTACAGAAGCGTTTGCTGGTGATGGTGTTCCAGGAGAGAAGGTAGAAGAGGGAGGATTGGGAGTTCAAGGTCACCCTCTGCTACACAACAAGTTTAAGGCTAGCCTGGGCTACACGACCCCTTGTGGAGGAAGGAAGGAAGGAAGGAAGGAAGGAAGGAAGGAAGGAAGGAAGGAAGGAAGGAAGGAAGGAAGGAAGGAAGGAAGGAAGGTTGAATAGATAGATAGATAGATAGATAGATAGATAGATAGATAGATAGATCAAGGCACAGTAGTACAGTGTCATTTCAGCACTCAGGAGGTCGAAACAGGAGAATCACAAGACCACCCTCTGCTACATAATGAGTTCAAGACTAGCCTGGGCAACATACACTCTAGTCTAACAAAACGAGAGACAGAAGGTGTGGGAATCTCAAGGACTCAGACCCAGACCGAGCCAGAGGCACAATGAACAGAGAGGCGGGTGGGGACCAGGAGCTCCGCCTCCGAGTCGCGGGTCCAGGAAACCCCTGGGGCGGACGGGTGGCCCCGGGGGCCCGGGGGCGGGGAGGCGGGAGGCGGGCGCCGCCCCGACTGACAAAAGTCCCTTCAGTTCAGTCGGCGGCAGGGGAAGTCCCGCAGCCCGGCGAGACCGCCTTCCCGTGCCGAGCTCGCCGCACGCCCCGGCGTCTCCGGGCGGCCCGATGCCCCGATGCCCCGCGGGGGCCATGGACGAGGGGCCCGTGGACCTGCGCACCCGGCCCAAGGGCACCCCTGGCGCCGCGCTGCCTCTCCGCAAGCGCCCGCTGCGCCCCGCGTCCCCAGAGCCCGCAGCCACGCGCAGCCCCCGCTGGACCCCTGGACGCCCTGCGCAGCAGCTGCGACATCCCGGCTGTCCCTGGGCCCCCACACTGCGTGGCCAGGCCGGAGGCCCTTTACTACCAGGGTGAGTGGCCCCCCATGAGAGTCAGGGCAGGGCGGGGGCCACCTAAGGTCGGCAGAACACACAGGACACAGGACACAAAAAGATGGGGTTCCTGGTGGCCGGGACTCCAGGGTGGAAGCTGGTGTCCCAGAGACAGCAAAGAGGTCGAGCAGCCCTGGAGCTCAGGCACGATGGTGCCCAGGGGCTCACCCAGGCGGGTGCCCAAGGGGCACCTTGGGGGTGGGGGTCAGAAGACAGTGTCCAGGGTCGCAGATATGGGGCCCCAAGACGCTCCAGAGATGCAGAACACCAGGCTGGGAGATGTTCAGGACTATGAATAATTGTCACTCGGGCCTCGGAAACTGGGGTTCTGGTCAGCAGATGTGGGACATGAGTGGAAACGGCCCTGGGTCCGAGGAGGTCGATGTGGTCGGTGACACCTGGGGCCCAGGTTCCAGCGGGTGGAGGATCTGCACACTCCCGAGTTCGGGCCACAACTCTAAATGATGGCATGAAGAACCCCAAGAACCCCGATATTGCAGAGGCGGAGGAGTCAGCAAACAGCCAGCCTTCTGCAGGCCAGTGGTGCGCACTCACAGTGTCCCTGGGCCAGGTGGCCCCGGGGGCAGGCTTGGGGACTGAGGGTCCTTGAGGGACAAGGGATTTAGGTCCAAGGAGAGGAATTCAGGGACCGGGAAAGGTGGGACTTCGGAAAGGGAACCTTGAAGCTAGTCAGACAGCAGGAAACCAGATACCCTTCTCCTCAACTTTATATCCAGGAAGGGCCATCCCCCTGCAGTAGCTACATTTCTATCTGCTAAATACCCCAGAGCTGCTGAGCTTCTCTAGGCCCCACAGGTGCTCTGACTTCTACCCATCATGCTTCAGGCAGAGTAACAGAAGGGCTTCACTTTCCCATCTGTGCAATGGTCCTTCCCAACAGTGTCATTCAAAACGGTTCTAGGGACAAGTTTTCTGACTGTCCCAACTCCCCAGAGCCCATCAAGGGCTCTCTCTGCCCTTAAGGATCCTTTCTATAGATGGAGGGCAGACATTTGTGAGAGAAGAGACGTGATTTAGGAAGGAATAGGGGTGAGGATGGGGGTTAGGGGTGAGGATGGGGGTTAGGGGTGAGGATGGGGGTTAGGGGTGAGGATGGGGGTTAGGGGTGAGGATGGGGGTTAGGGGTGAGGATGGGGGTAGGGATGAGGATGGGGGTTAGGGGTGAGGATGGGGGTTAGGGGTGAGGATGGGGGTTAGGGGTGAGGATGGGGGTTAGGGATGAGGACGGGGTAAGGGATGAGGACGGGGTAAGGGATGAGGACGGGGTAAGGGATGAGGATGGGGGTAGGGATGAGGACGGGGTAGGGATGAGGACGGGGTAGGGATGAGGACGGGGTAGGGATGAGGACGGGGTAGGGATGAGGACGGCGTAGGGATGAGGACGGGGTAGGGATGAGGACGGGGTAGGGATGAGGACGGGGTAGGGATGAGGACGGGGTAGGGATGAGGACGGGGTAGGGATGAGGACGGGGTAGGGATGAGGACGGGGTAGGGATGAGGATGGCGTAGGGATGAGGACGGGGTAGGGATGAGGACGGGGTAGGGATGGAGGGTGCAGGAGGAGGAAGGAGGGACACGAACAAGAACATTGTCTTGAGACTTGAGGGCCAGGTTTGAGGAGCTAACAGAACCTGGATAGTCAAACTGGTGCTGCATGCCTGTAATCCCAGCACTTGGGAAGCTGAGGCAGGAGGATCTCCTTGAGTCTAGGCTCCATAGTGACACAGTGTTTCAAAGGAGGGGTGGGGCAGAAGAGATGGTTCAGTGGTTAAGGGCACTTGGGGCTCTTGCAGAGCAGAGGGCCCGAGACCGTCCCCAGCATCCACAGCTGACAGCCCACCGGTCTGGGGATCGGACGCCCTCTTCTGGCCTCTGAGGGGGTCAGGCGGGCATGCGGGACACACTCAGGCAAAACATTCATATGCATTAAAAACAAAAAAGAACACAGCCTTTAAAAGTAATGGCTGAAAACAGATCTTTAAAAGAAAAGGGCTCTGAGGCCAGGTGAGATGGCTCAGCCACTGAACGTCACCCTTCTTACTGCGGGCTTGATCAGCTCCCAGCGCCTGTGCTGTGAGGACTTACCACTCCTGTTAACCCCAGTTTAAGAGGATCTGTCACCCTCTAGTGGCCTCCGTGGGCACATGCACAAATGTGGTACACAGAAACACACACAGACACACACACATACAGACACTTTGAAAATAAATCTTTTTTATTTAAAGAAAAAAAATCTAAGAGTAGGTGGAGCGATCCAGGTCTTATAAGCCTGGCGCTGGGGGGGTGCAGGCGCAGGAGTCAGGGGTTTGAGGTTATCCTCAGCTGCATTTGACGTTCAAGGTCAGCCTGGGCTACATAGGGGTGGGCATGGGGATCTGGGAGGATCCTGGAGAGAGCCCTGCATAGGCCGGCGGGCTTGGCTTCACCCGGGTCCTCTGCCTCGCTCTGCCAGGACCTCTGATGCCCCTTTACGCTGCCCCGACTACGGCCCCCCACTTTCCGCTGTTGAACCTGCCTGCTCACCCCTACTCCATGATGTGCCCCGTGGAGCACCCCCTTTCAGCTGACATTGCCGTGGCCACCCGGGTGGATGAGGATGGAGACACGTAAGTGACAGGGCGTGGGTGCCCACGGGGTGGGGGGAGATACAGGCTCTGCCACCGCCGCCGCCGCCTCCTCTGCAGCCGCCACAGCGCCAGCGCTGAGCAGCGGACAGTCCTCTGTCTCTGACGCTGTCTCTGTCTCTATCTGGGCAGTTCTCTGTCTCTGACCCTTGTACAGACAATGGGCTAAAACTGCGTTGGGTTGGGGAACAGTGACTTTTTCCTTTTTGGTTGTGGGGGGTGGGAGACTGAAGCTTGTGCGCACTCCACGCTTGCTCTCACAGGAAGCCACACCCCCACCCTGTCAGAATTTTTATCATAATCCAAATATGAGAACTATACATCTTTGTTTTCACTTCTTTTACTGTTGTGTATTTATACGGGTGTTTTGTCCCTGTGAACTTCTGTGCACTGTGTGTACACCTGGTGCCTGGCTAAGCCAGAAGAAGCCATGGGACCCCCCGGAAATGGAGCTAGAGGTGGCTACAGGCTTCTGTGTGCCCTCCGGACGAGCCGCCGGAGCTTTTACCTGCTGAGCCAGCTTTCTAGCCCCTATCCCATTTTTAAGTCAAGATCTCACTATGTGGCCCCAACTTGTTTGGGACTCAGTGAGGCTAGCCCAGGCTAGCCTCAAACTCACATAGAAGTGCCTTAATCCACCTCCTGAGCCCTGGAATCAAAGGTGAGCATTGCCTACTGGTAGTGGCTGGAGAATTCGGGAGCTCAGAGCCAGCCTGGACTAGAGAGGACAGAAGGGGGGTCTGGGCACGCAGCATAGTTGAGAGTGCTTGATTGACTAGCACGCAGGCTGGAGGCCCAGAGTCCACCCCAGCCCTGCAGAAACCACCTGCAGAGTGGTGTTGTTTAGCATCGCTGTTCTGTTTGGTGGGCGGGCTCTCAGGGTCAGAACACACATTCACAAACAGGCCAGACCCGCACACAGGGTCGCTCCACTCTCCGTGACTTCGCCCCCCCTCCAATCTTGGATAATTTCTGCTCTGGTCCACGTCATCCCTCCACAGTCATGGTGGATTTCCCAATTCTCTGATTTATGGCTTGGGTGTCTGCTAAGCCAGGGGAGGGTTACGATCTGGGAGGGGCATAGGAGGACCATTCATTCCGTGCAGTGGAGGCTGCAGCTCAGTCAATGAGGGTGTGAAGCCCAGCTGCCTGTTTCTCCCTCCACTGTGCCTCAGTTTCCCTCTCTGGTAAAAACAGGAATCATAAGTATGCACCTTTTAGGAAGAGATTTTTTTTTTAAATGCTTTGTTTTGTTGCGTAAAGGACACATGTAGTCCAGGCTGGCCTGGCACACACTTCCTAGCCTAGGACAGCCTTGATCCAGCTTCTGTCTCCCAGTGATCTACAGATCACAAACCTGGACCACCACGACCAGCTTCTTCATTTAAATTGAGACAGGCTCTCACTCTGTAGCCCAGGCCAACTTACAACTCATAGCAATCCTCCTGCCTCAGTCTCCTGCATGCTGGAATTAGCATTTGGCTGAAATGATTTCTAAAGAACCCCTCGTGTGAGAATTGCTTTGGGGGTCTGGAAACCCTAGCCAGAATCAGTAGGGCCATTTGTGTAGAAAAAGGCTCAATGGCCAGCTTGACTGTTGTGGAGCCTTGGTTTCTGTTTGGAAACCTGGCCTGGTCACAGGCCTTTCACAACCCTGTATACACAAGGTACACAGAACAGGGCTGGGCAAACAGTAAGCGCTCAATACTTGAGTGGGTACTGTTTGAACAGAGCTGCCCTGGAGAGGCTGTAGGCTACCGCGGGATTTCAAGCAGGGAAAGTGTCCTTTAAGAACTCAATCCACCCGGGCTGCCTCCCACCCCGGGGGCTACAAGCTGAGATGGTTTAATTTGTCTCTGTCCTCAGGGCTGAGCTGTCTGTGGTCTGGTAAGCAGAGTGCAGCCTCCAGTCCCAGCCCCTCCTCCCTCCCCCCCAACGCAAACACTTCTGCCTCAGCTGCCTCCTCGGGGAAATCCCTTCCCGCACAACGCGACCGCAGCCCAGCTGCTCAGCCTCCCCCCACGTCAGCATCCTCCTCTCCCTGCAGCCTGCCCCTCCCTCCCGGTGCTCCTTCCAACCTTAACCCCTTCCGCTGGGGCTTACCGGAATGGGCGACTGGCCTGGCCCCAACTTCACACAGGCTGGAGGAGGGGAGGGGAGGGGAGGGGAGGGGAGGGGAGGGGGACTGGGCAGGGGACCTCAAGTCTAGATCCCAGAGATGCTGGTCGATCCTTGACTTCTTGGAGGGCAGCAAGACTCAAAGAGTCGGCATGGTGTGGCTCCCGCTTGTAATACTCCAAGCGAGTTCAGGAGGAAGGCTATCCTGAGCTCAAGAGTTAAGGCCATCTGGAACCCCCAAGAGGTCAGGAATAGTTAACTGCAAATCTTTCTGCAAAGGGGGCGGAGTATATGCCTTAAGGTCTCCGGGCCGGAGAATGGGATCCATCCATCTTCAAGGGGATTTGGGAAAGAGCTGGGGTGCGTGTACCTGTAATCGCAGCACTAGGAAACTGAGGCTGGAAGGTGGAGACCCTGTCTTAAATCAAGACAGGAGCGGTTCCATGCATTTTAAAGAAAAGTACAGAACTTCAAAACAGAATAGCAGGTCAAACCGGGGCTGGGTTGGTGGCTCAGGGGTCTCCGCCCTCACTTAACAGCCTCCATGCTCCAGAGAGCAAGCAAACTTTACACACAGCCCTGACGCTCTGTAACGATGTGAAGCCGCCAAAGCCTGGAATAAATATTGGAGCGTTGTATTCCTGCGTCCTCCAAGGGATATGGGAGAGGGGGCCACTTGGGGTCCTTGTTGACAAGGTCTTAATGAGATTTCAAAAGCCCTTGGTGTGGATGCCAGGGTAGGGGGACCAGAAACCAGTTGAATTCTGGACCCAGTGAAGCCGCCCCAGGCCTGAGGACTTGGGCTTCTGCCTCCCTTCTCCCTCATTGGAAGAATGGAAGTTTGGATGCCTGGGGGTGACCGGGTAGATCCCCGACTGGCCAGGCTTCCCTCCCCTGGGAGCAGGAAGCCCAGCCCCGCCCCGCAGACCTGTTACTGGAAGTCCGAGGGCTGGGCCGCCCCTCCCGTCCCCACTTCCTCCAGCCCCGCCCCACCCCCTGCGGCCCGCGCGTTTATGGGAACTGAAGCCTGGACGGTTTCTCTGAAATCATTCGCTCCCTCTGCCCTCGCTTAACCCCGCCCGCGCCGGGAGGGAGCCAAGCGGGCGGCGCTTCTCCGGAGATGCGGCATCCCTCTGCAGCGAAGCCAAAGCGGGAGGGACTCGGGCCCGCCCCTCCCCCAGCATTTTCTATTTCAATCTGCTCTCGGGATCTAGACTTAGGGATTCGCCCACTGTATTCCTTCCCGGCCTTTGGCGCTATTGTAGGAAGGGAAACCAAACTCCAGCAGGAGGTACTTTGCCCCGGGCCTTCGCTAGGGAGCACCGTTTGCATTTCTGGCGGTATGACCCACCCACCCCCTCACCCAAGCTTATTGGACCGCGACATTTCCGCCCTTCCTCAGAATAGTGTGGGGAGGTGATCTGTGGATTCTGAATGCTCACTGTACCTGTCTGCCTCGTCAAGGATCTGTTTAGTAAGAGGCAGCTAATAGGTGAGAAAGTAGGTGCTCCATTAATGTACGCACGCGCACGTGTGTATATGTGTGTGTGTGTGTGTGTGTGTGTGTGTTGATTAGTATGAAACCTAGAGCCTTGCATTTTCTAGCCTAGATTTGCACAGGGGCACTACCACTGAGCCCCGCCCCCAGCCCCTCATTGGGGGGATTCTAGGCGGGGCTCTACCACTGAGCCACGCCCCCATACCCTCACTGGGGGATTCTAGGCGGGGCTCTACCACTGAGCCCCGCCCCCAGCCCCTCATTGGGGGACTCTAGGCGGGGCTCTACCACTGAGCCACGCCCCCAGCCCCTCACTGGGGGATTCTAGGCAGGGGCTCTACCACTGAGCCCTGCCCCCAGCCCCTCACTGGGGGATTCTAGGCAGGGGCTCTACCACTGAGCCCCGCCCCCAGCCCCTCACTGGGGGATTCTAGGCAGGGGCTCTACCGCTGAGCCACGCCTAGAATGACAGGTGCTCCATCATTGTACTGAATCTAAAGACTGTTGTATTTTTTGAGACTAGGTTTCTCTGGCTGTCCTGGGACCAGGCTGGCCTTGGACTCGGAGATCCACCTGCCTCTGCCTCCCAAATTCTGGGATTAAAGATGTTATCAGCACCCTGCTGCAGAAGCACTATTTTGTTGATGGAATTTCACTATGTAGCCCAAGCTAGCCCCAAACTCCACATCCTCCTTTCGGATGGACAGCCACTGTGATTGGATTTGTAAATGAAGATCATGCAGGGATGGGGTTGATGGTTTAATGGGTGGGTGTTTGGCGGGTCGTTACGCATCGTCGAGAGATGCTAACTACAAGAGTAAATGCAGAGGCTTGGGCAGCCTTCGCCAAGTCGCTCCGGGGTGTGGGAGCTCTGGCAGCCAGAGCGCCGGCAGTGAAAGGCTGCAGATAAAATCTCTCCGCTGCTGGAAGGGAAAGGCCAGAGCCGGGACACGCACTAGCCAATCAGTGGGCTCCGTGAAATGAGAGCCCCGCCTCAGAAAAGAAGGTGGAAGTGACGGAGGATAGTTTCTGACGTCAACACATCTGTGAGCTCAAGTGTGGGCTCACACAAGCGTAAAGACGTGTGCACACAGACTCACAAAGACACACGCATGCCGCACACCGTGGAAAAAGAGAAGAGAGAAAATAGTGAGAACACTACGGAGGGGTTGGTCTGTGCGCAAGCCTGACTAGCAAAGAAACAAAGCTAGGTATAGTGGCGCACGCCTTTAATCCCAGCCCTCGGGTGGCAGAGGCAGGTGGATCTCTGAGTTCGAGGCCAGCCTGGGCTATGGAGTGAGCTCCATGCTTTCGGTCGTACTGAGATCTGGTTTTAGCGGAAAAATAAATACAAATTTAGAACTGAGGTGGGGGGGGGGGCGTGAGGGAGGACAGTGGATGCGTGCGCGCGCGCACACACACACAGGACACAGCGCTCATCAGCACGTGCATATGCGTAAAGCAAGGGTGTGCTCCTTGTCTGTCTCCCCCGGCTCCACGTACAGATGCAATCCTTCTGTTTGCTCTCAACTGGGAATGGTCATTCTAGTCTGGGGTGCTTGGGAAATGAGCAGGGCTTCAGTGGAGAGGGTGCTGAGGTGTCTGAAGATGGCCTCGGGGGTCCCACAGAAAATGGTTGCGCTAAGCTGGCCTTCCTAGATAGGGGGTTGGGAGGCTGGAGTAATGGCTCTCTCTGGGCACCCTTGTGGCGGATGCTCCCATCCCCACAGGGCGTGAATTTGGGTGAGTAGCTCCCTCCAGTGGAGATCACTGTCAGACTGTGTGAAAGGGAGCCTGGAGGAGCTGGGGGCCGGTGGGTCCTTCACTCTAAGGACGTGGTATAGTGCTGCACCCAGCTCCAGAGCCAGGACCCACAGCCTACCCTCCTGAGGTAGGTCTCTCTCTGCAGCCCAGGCTAGGTTGGAGCTCACTCGGTAGGCCAGGGCAGTCTCAAACACAGAGATCCTCCTGCCTCTGCCTCCTGAGAACTGGGCATGGTGGCACATGCTTTTAAACCCAGGCAGAGGCAGGTGGATGTCTGTGAGTTCAAGGCCAGCCAGGTCTACCCAGAGAAATCCTGTTTTGAAAAACAAACAAACATGCGACCCGCCATACCTGGCCTTTCCTCCGTTGTAGTCCACCGACAGCCCTAGGAGGCTGAGCCTGATGAGGCAGAGACCTCACGGTGAGTTCACACGCCTCGCTTCACAGAGAAGAAAGCTATGGCCCCAGGATAGTCACGACGCACCCAGAGTGGCCAACGGGACAGATGCCTTTAGTCAGGACACAGTCACAGTACATCTGTTCTCTGTCAGCGCCTCCGAGGCTCTGAACAGGGAATGCATCCTGCCCAGTAGGGCAACATTATTTTGATGGAGAGATTCAGGCAGAAAATGATTGAAAACTCCACAACGAGGCACAGAGCAACTTGGAAGCAACTATGGTAGAGGAGAGGAAAAGGCGCGTGGGTCTGCCGTAGTACTCGGCAGAGGCAGGGTGAGGGTGGTAAGCCCTGTAGATACCTGGGGAACCTGGTCCAGGCACTGAAGAGCCTGCGCAAGGACCCCAGGAAGCAAGTGTGGCTGGTGTGTCTTAGACCATGGAGGCCAGTGTGTCCAGAGCAGAAGGAAGAGAGAGTGTGGAGGACAAGATGACTTAGCCTTCGGAGGCTGAGGCAGGAGGATTGTCAATTTGAGGCCTCTCTGATCTACATAGGTAGATTCACATCTACTCACATGTGTGATATCTCAAGCCTGTAACCCTAGCATTCAGGAAACGGGATTACCATGAAGTTGAGGACAACCTGGGATATTTAGTGAGATCAAGGACAGCCTGCATTATATAGTAAAATCCTGTCAGAAAAAAAAAAATCCTGTGAAAACTGGGGCGTGGCTCAGTGGTAGAGCCCCTCCCTAGAGTCCCCCCAGTGAGGGGGCTGGGGGCGTTGCTCAGTGGTAGAGCCCCTGCCTAGAATCCCCCAGTGAGGGGCTGGGGGTGTGGCTCAGTGGTAGAGCCCCTGCCTAGAATCCCCCAGGGAGGGGCTGGGGGCGTGGCTCAGTGGTAGAGCCCCGCCTAGAATCCCCCAGTAAGGGGGCTGGGGGCGTGGCTCAGTGGTAGAGCCCTTGCCTAGAATCCCCCAGTGAGGGGCTGGGGGCGTGGCTCAGTGGTGGAGCCCCTGCCTAGAATCCCCCAGGGAGGGGCTGGGGCGTGGCTCAGGAGAGCCTGCTTAACCAATAATAAAAGGGTTTTGTTCCTAGCACCACTGAAACCAAACACTATCCGAATTTTTGACTAATTCACCCGGGGCCTGTGATCAAGTGAGCAGTTTGCAGGGGAAGGTGTGTCTGAAAATGTTCCTCCGGCTTTGACGTGACAGTCTAACAGGGCAGACAGAAGCTAAAGGGCAGGGAGGCAGGAGTGGGGGCTGTAATTAATGTCCAAGAAAGCCAACTTGGGCTGTCCCCATTTAAAATGAATGAAAGCATCCCAGCCAGCACTTTCAACGGTCCACTGCCCAGCCCCTCACCCCAGCGACTGTCCCCTCGTCCCCTCAGGCCTCTCCACATCGCTGTGGTCCAGAATAACATGGCGGCCGTCTACCGAATCCTCAGCCTTTTCAAGCTCGGGAGCCGGGAACTGGACGTCCACAACAACCTCCGGCAGGTGAGGGGCTGCAGCCGGGAGCTGCGGCTTCAGGGCTCCCGTGCCTGGGAAGGAGGGGTCCCTCCGAGGACAGACGCAGGGGCAGCCAGCGTCCCCATGCTGGGCCCAGAGGGCATGGAGCTGGGCATGGTGGCACATGGCTGTCAGCCAGCCTTTGGGAGACTGCACGTGAGCTGGGTGTGAGCGGTGGAGAGTTTGCCTGAGCTGTACTACAGCAAAGCAGTGTCCAAAAAACAGCTGTGGGGGCAGCAAGATGGCTCAACAGGCAAAGGTGCTTGCGGCCAAGCTTGGTGACCTGAGTGTGAAACTCACTACAAACTCTCCCCTGACCTCCACAAGTGCGCTATGGCGCACACATACTCACACACGCATATAATGTCAATAAATGCTTAAAAACAAAACAAAAAGCCGGGCGGTGGTGGCGCACGCCTGTAATCCCAGCACTTGGGAGGCAGAGGCAGGAGGATTTCTGAATTCGAGGCCAGCCTGGTCTACAGAGTGAGTTCCAGGACAGCCAGGGCTACACAGAGAAACCCTGTCTCGAAAAAAAAAAAAAATCCAAAAAACAAAAACAAAACCTAGCGTGGCAGCTCACTCCCGTGGTCTCAGGAATTCGGGGTCATCCATCCTTATCTACATAGCAAGCCTGACGTCACCGTGGGTTACCTGACATTCTATCTCCCAACACACACACCCCAAAAAAAGCTTTATTGAAGTTAGACTTTTGGATTCTGAGGAAGACGCAAGGGTCTCTGACTCTAAGCCTGAGGTGAGAGCACAGCCTCACTGTGACCCCTCACATCCCTGCCTCCCAGACCCCGCTCCACCTGGCTGTGATCACCACATTGCCAGACATAGTCCAGCTCTTGGTGACAGCCGGAGCCAGCCCCATGGCCCTGGATCGCCACGGCCAGACTGCGGTCCACCTGGCGTGCGAGCACCGCAGCCCCAGCTGCCTGCAGGCCCTGCTGGACAACGCAACCCCGGGCTCTGTGGACCTGGAGGCTCGTAATTACGAAGGTGAGTCCCCAGAGGGAACAAGATGAGGTTGACACCACCCAAGCCCAAGCCGGGCCTTGACTGACTGTGGCTTCCTCTCCTTCCAGGGCTCACTGCCCTGCACGTGGCCGTGAACACCGGGTGCCAGGAGGCCGTTCTGCTGCTCCTGGAGCGTGGCGCAGACATCGATGCAGTGGTGAGCCAGCGAGGCAGGCGGCGAGGGGCGTGGTCTGGCGCGCGGAGGTGTGGCTCAGGAGGGCGCCAGGGTGGCAGAAAAGTTCACCTATTTAAGGCCCTTTGGAGGCTAGACCAAAGGGAGGGATGCTCAGAGCCTTCGGGAGAGGCTGAGACACCTGTCCTCTCGCAGGATATCAAGAGCGGCCGCTCCCCACTCATCCACGCTGTGGAGAACAACAGCCTGAACATGGTACAGCTCCTGCTGCTGGTTAGTACCGTCTTTGGCTTCGTCCAGGTCTGGCGCCAGTCCAGCTGTCGCTTCCATCCCGGGCATGGACGCCATTTTCCAGTTCAGACCCTGGTTGCTGTTCTGCCCCTGACTCCGATTCTTCTCTTCAGCATCTCATTTGCAAAGTCAAGTTTGTTTACTGAGGAAGGGTCCTACTGTACAGAGCTGGCTAGCGTGCAGTTCAACTCACTCTGTAGACCAGGCTGGTCTTTAATTCAGACATCCGCCTGCCTCTGCCTCCCAAGTGCTGGGATTAAAGGCGTGCGCCACCACCGCCCAGCTTTCTTTTTTGATTGTACGTGTTTTGTCTGCACGTAAGTCTGCACCGGGCCCCTCCAGTGTCCTTACTTGTAGGCTGCCATGCTAGTGCTGGGATTTAAAGCTGTTCCTCTGGAAGAGCAGCCAGCGCTCTTAACTAATGAGTCATTTCTTTATCCCTCAAGACTATTTTTTAATTTGGGGAGGGGTGTTTTGTTTTCTTTTTGAGATAGAGTCCCACTACATAGCCCTGGCTGTCCCATAACTCATTATATAGACCAGGGATCTTCCTAACTCTGCTTCCCGAGTGCTGGGATTAAAGGGGTGTGTCTCCATACCTGGCCCATTTTATAACCAATCAGATTTGGTTGGCTATATTGTGGCGGTCAGAGGACAGTGTGTGGGGATCAGAAGTCCCCTCCTTCCAGCATGTGCGCCCTGGGGGTGGAGCCGAGGTCAGTCTTGACAGTGGGGCCCTTTACCCAATGAGTCATTTATCAGCACACGTGGCTGGTTTTTAATCTTTTATTCACTTCCTGGGCTGCCAGTTTGCCCATTCCTCCCCCGTTGCCATGCCAGCCTAGGCTTTGCCCTGGGATGCATACCACCCTGCCTCTGCCTTTCACCCCGTCCTCTGTCCTTCTGCACTAATTCCGTCTGCCATCGGTGCCACCAGCCCTTTCCTCCCTTGCATAACTGGGCCACAGTCTCTCCTGGAGACGGAGGCGTGGAGAGAGGCGCATACTCCTAGCTTCTCTCCTTGGAGTCCCATGTAGCCAAGGCTGGATTTGAACACACTTTTTAGCTCAGGTTAACCTTGAAGAACTCCTGGTCTTCGTGCATCCACTCTCCAAGTGCTAAGATTACTGACCTGTGCCATTTTTGACACCGCCCCATGTCCAGAATCGGTTCAGGTTCTGGCTGCCTGAGTGAGCCCCAGTTGTGATCACCTGCCGGGGTCCCCTTCACCGAGCTGACCCCAGGCCAAGGGAGGCCCCTGGCCCACGTGGTTCTTGACGCGGATTTCCTGTCCCACAGCATGGCGCCAACGTGAACGCGCAGATGTACTCTGGCAGCTCGGCTCTGCATTCTGCGTCCGGCCGCGGGCTTTTGCCTCTGGTGCGCACGCTGGTGCGCAGCGGTGCGGACAGCGGCCTCAAGAACTGTCACAATGACACACCCCTCATGGTGGCGCGCAGCCGCAGGGTGAGAGCGCAGGGCCTGGCCCCGGAGGTGCGCAGGCCTGGGGAGGGTCGTGAGCTTAGGCCGGCAAGGTAACAAAAGTGCCCGGAAGGGAGGCTGTGAGGGGAAACTGAGTCACAGAGCAAAGGAAGTGCCCGCACATCCTCACCTGGACGCTTTGGTCAAGAGAGGGGAGAGAGGGAAAGAAAGAAAGAATAAAGGTTGCAGTGGCCTTGGGATGACCTCCATTTTCCCACAGGTCATTGATATCTTAAGGGGGAAGGCCTCTCGGGCCGCTTCAGGGTCACAGCCTGAGCCATCCCCAGACCAAAGTGCCACCAACTCTCCCGAGAGCAGCAGTCGCCTCAGCTCCAACGGTGAGGTCTTCAACTGGGAGCATGCGGGACCCTGGAGCGGCTGAGCCGGCTTCTCCCGGAGCTGACCCTGGTCTCCCTCCACAGGTCTCCAGTCCTCACCAAGCTCCTCACCCTCGCTGTCTCCCTCCAAGGATGTTCCTGGCTTCCCAGTGACTCCCCAAAGCCTTTTCCTTCCCACAACAACTACACCTGCCTTCCTGCCCTTCCCAGGAGTCCTGCGAGGCCCTGGCCGGCCCGTACCCCCTTCCCCAGCTCCGGGAAGCAGCTGAGATGGAGGGGGGCAGACCCGGACTCATGAGGAGGGCTCTCTGCCCTGTGGGGACCACTCTTCCGGAAACTGTGAGGCCCTTGCTCTGCTTCCCCTGCCCAATCCTCGGGACCAGGTTTTGCACGAAGACACATGCACATACTACTGAGCACAGACCCTCCCAACCGCGCCCCTCGCGCCCCTCGCGCCCCTCGCCCAGGGCTCTCAGCCCCACTTAATCTCAGGCACCCAGGTTCCCTGTCCGGAATCCACTAGATACTAGATTCTTTGAGCGGCGGAACCAAAGAACAGCCCCTTCTCTGCCAGCCTCCACCCCGAGGGACCCGGAGGGACAGAGGGGTCTGGGAGGGCATTGATCACGATGTAAATTATTAGGTTTGGGTCAGATTTCTTTTATAATAAACTATTTTTGTATCATATCCCTGCTTTGGATCTGTTGTAACCAGATGTGGCTCCCCGACCCACCCACCCACACACCCACACCCACCCACCCACAACCACCCACACCCACCCACACCCACACCTGTGCTTGCCGGCCGCCTGCCACTGAGTGACTGGACCACATTCTGCTGGGGGGGGGAGTCTAGGTCTGGTAATGGCTCTGGTGGTGATGTGAGTTGGTGGGACATGGTGACATCTTCCTCAGGGATGCTGTAGGATCCAGAATGTTCTGGCTGTGGATGTTTCTGAGGGACTATGTATATTATATAATATATTTTGTAATATAATAATATACAATTATAATATACTTATATAAGTATATCTAATATATACTTATAATTTTATATATAATTATATGTCATACAGAGTCTCATGTAGCACAGGCTAGCCTCAAACTCACTATGTGACCAAGGATGAGGATGAACTCTTGACCCTCCAACTCCAAAGTCCCAGGACTATAGACTTGCAGACATATGGCCACACACTATTTTTTTAAAGAAGATTTATTACATGTAAGTACACTGTAGGTGTCTTCAGCGACACCAGAAGAGGGCATCAGATCTCATTACAGATAGTTATGAGCCACCGTGTGGCTGCTGGGATTTGAACTCAGAACCTTTGGAAGAGCAGTCGGTGAGCCATCTCTCCAGCCCCACACTATTTTTATGTGTGTGAGTGTGAGTTTATATGAGCCATGTGAGGCCAGAGGCCGTGAGATCCTCTAAAACTGGGGTTACAGCTGGCTGTGGGATGCTTGCTGTGGGTGCTGGGAACCAAACCTGTATGGATCCTAACAAAAGCACTAAGAGTTCTCAACCACTGACCTGTCTCCAGCTCCACTGTTGTTTTGGGTGGATAAGACAAGGCCTAACAATGTAGCCCAGGCTGGAATTCACATGTAGCCCAGGCTGGCCTTGAACTCACAGAGATGCTCCTATCTCTGCCTCACAAGTGCTGAAATTAAAGGCATGAGCCAGCATTCTGAAGTTCTTGGTGTTGTTGCAGAATAGGGAGGCATCTCGCTATGTAGCCCAGGCTGCCCTGAACTGCCGTCCATCCTCCTGCCTCTGCCTCCTGAATGCTGATATCACAGGATGAGACGCCATGCTTGACCAAAGCTTTGGATATTTGAGAGACACGTAATCTGAGAGACGCGTGGGCTTGTGGGTGGCTCAGGGTGATAGGATGCAGTGCCCAGGCCCTAGCCTGGTGACAGGGTGTGTGTGGCGAGGACTTAGTCCGTGTGCCAACGTCTCTGGCCCTGCAATGTCCCAGCAGCCGTCTGACTGGGAGCACGTAAGACAGACGAGGTGCCCTGAAATTGGAAAAAAAGGAGAGCCTGCTCTCTGCACCCCAGGTGCTGAAGCAGGAGAAACACAAGTTGGAGGCGAGCCTCAGCTACACGGGGAACTCCAAGGCACCCTAGCCCTGCATAATAAGACCTTGTCAGAAAGACCAAAACAATCAAAAAATGTTAAAAAGGGGAAGAGAGAGAGAAATGAAAAGAAGACAAACAAAAATTTGTTCTCTGCCCTGGAGGGCAAAAAGTTCTGAAGTCTGTCACAGGGTGGTGCTCCCTCCAAAGCTCTAGGGAGGATTCATCCTGAAAAGAAGAGGGGTGGTCCTCCAACCTCTGTCTTTGTAATGCTGTGTGCCTGCCCACCCTAGAATCATGTAGACCTCTCTCTCTCTCTCTCTCTCTCTCTCTCTCTCTCTCTCTCTCTCTCTGTGTGTGTGTGTGTGTGTGTGTGTGTGTGTGTCTGTCTGTCTCTCTCTCCCTCTCTCCCTCCTCCTCCACCTCCTCCTCCCTTTTCTTGAGACTCTCAATGTAACCCAGAGTGGCTTTGAACTCACAGTCCTGCTGAGTGTCGGGATTACAGGCGGGGCCGCGGTACTGGCTGAGGGCTGGCTTTGATGGGGTCTCCTGTTCCATCTAGTCTTTGAACTAAGGGGGAATGAGAAGCTGGAGTCTCACATAAGGTCATAGCTGAGATTTATGGGGCTGGGGGCAGGAGCTGAGACGGGGTCTCTTTCCCACCTGGCAAGCCCTACGATCACAAGAGTGTGCTGCCGTGGCCACTGCAGCTTTAATCCCAGGGTTGTGACAGCACAACAACTGAGCCCCAAACAGTAGGTTTAGCCGGGTTTGCTGGCTCACGCCCATAATCTCATTGCTCTGAGAACGGCGGGAGGAGGACGGCGAGCGGAAGCCAGCCTGGGCTGCATTGGGGAGACCCTGCGCGGAGAGACTGGAGCTGCAGACGTGATTCAAGGGTTTGAGAGCCCTTGCCGCCCTCCAAGAAGACTCGGGTCCTGCTTCCGTTCCCAGTTCCCAGCGCCCACGTAGCGGTGCTCAACTGTCTAAGTCCAGGTCCTGAGGACCCGATGCCCTCTTCTGGTCTCCATGGGCACTGCATGCGATGCACAGAAATTCATGAAGACAAGATAAACATGAAGTAAAACTTAAGAGGACAGACAGAAGGCCCGATGTGATGGCACACGCCTTTTATCCCAGCACTCAGGAGGCAGAGGCAGGAGAATCTCTGAGTTTGAGGCCAGCCTGGTCTAACAGAGCAAGTTGCAGGTTAGCTAGGGCTACACAGAGACAGCCCTGTGACAGAACTCCAACCCCTGCCCCGCAAGCCACACACACACACACACACACACACACACACGGAAAAGGGAAGGATGGGAGGGAGGGAGGGAGGGAGGGAGGGAGGGAGGGAGGGAGGGAGGCAATGCCGGTATGATGGTGTATCCCCATTTGCCCAGGTTCTAGGAGGCAGAGGCAGGAAAATCAACTCAATCAAAACTAAAGCAGCGCTAGGCTGGCCGATGGCTTGGAGGATAAAGACACTCACTCCCAAGCCTGAAGCCCAGGTTCACTCCTCAGGACCTCACACACACACACACACACACACACACTGAACCAATAGACACAAAAACTTAAAAATAAATAAGTGTAAACACAAACAACAAAAACCAGGACGCCCCGAAGTCTAAGTTCTGGTTCTTCAAAGCTACAACCCATGCACAGTGTACCTCGGCCTGAATTTACTCTCACAGCCACACCTAACAAACACCTAAGCATGCAGGGAAATGTAGAGCTCGGGCTTGCTGACACGCGAGGGTCAGCGGGCCGCGCATGCAGCTGACGGCTGTCTCCTCCCACTGCGTGGTCCTGGGATTAAAGTTAGGGCACCGGGCTTGGGGACAAGTGCCTTTTTCTTTACAAAAGAAACTTAGTTTTATCTTGGAAGGACACACCCAGGTAAAACTCTCAACTTCTGTTTCTAAAGGAAAACATGAGGGCAGAGGCTCGTGACTTGAGTTTGGTCCCCAGCACCACAAAAGACCATCATGGTATCACACACCACCGCATCCCGGCACCCTGGAGGCGGAGGCAGGAGGATCACAGTGACTTGTTGCCTATACTTTGAGCTCAAGACCAGGCTGGGCTACATGAGAACCCCCCTCCTAATTTCACAAGAGTGAAGACAGCAGGCCTGTCACACCTGACCAGAGCTCTGTCCATGACTCTTCCAACATGGCCTAGGGGACTTCAAACACCCGGACCTGGACTTTACTATCTGTGCCCCGAGACTCAGAGTCAGCACAGGCGTGGCCCTGCAAACTGGAAGCCTCTACAGACTGTGGGTGATGAGAAACTGGGGTTCAATGGCTGACCTTAGCAAGCTAGTTCCCTAAAACAAAGGATCTGGCTTCTCCACGAGTGGAAATCCCCTCCCTGGCCTCTGACCTTGAGGCTGGGCATGTGTCCCTCCACGTCCCCGGAGACAGGCAAAGCCAGAGGGAGGAAGGGGGCAGGGCCTACGTGGGGGTCTCTAGCACTGAGTATTGGTGATGGTCTCAGCAGGCTGTGACCGCATCCGAAGTCATGGGTTCAGCCCTTCCTCGGGGCCACCGGGCGTTGTTAAAAAAAATGTCGCCAGGCGATGGTGGCACACACCTGTAATCCCAGCACTTGGGAGGCAGAGGCAGGTGGATTTCTGAGTTCGAGGCTAGCCTGGTCTACAGAGTGAGTTCCAGGACAGCCAGGGCTACACAGAGAAACCCTGTCTCAAAAAAAAACAAATTAAAAAAAAAAATGTCAGTGGGGACTGGAGAGATGGCTCAGCGGTTAAGAGCGCTGACTGCTCTTCTAGAACTTCTGAGTTCAATTGCCAGCAATCACATGGTGGCTCACAACCATCTGTAACAGGATCCAATACCCTCTCTGACAGTGACAGGGTATTCATATTAAATAAACAAACACATAAATAAATAAATAAATAAATAAATAAATAAATAATAAATCTCTTTTTTAAAATGTCATTTGTTTAACTGCCTGTGTATTTGTATTCCTATGTATTTAATGGGATTTTAAAGATTTTATTTTTGCCGGGTGGTGGTGGTGCACACCTGTAATCCCAGCACTCTGGGAGGCAGAGGCAGGTGGATTTCTGAGTTCAAGGCCAGCCTGGTCTACAGAGTGAGTTCCAGGACAGCCAGGGCTACACAGAGAAACCCTGTCTCGAAAAAAAAAAAAGATTTTATTTTTGCATACGTGTGTGTGTGTGTGTGTGAGAGAGAGAGAGAGAGAGAGAGAGAGAGAGAGAGAGAGAGAGAGAGAGAGAGAGAGACGTGTGTCAACATACACCTCTAACCCCAGCACTCCGAAGGCTGAGACAGGAGGATTTTGTGCTCAAGCTTAGCCTGGGCTACAGGGCAAGAGTGCATAGAAGAGGAGAGGACAGCGGGCTGAAGGCCCGGCCTCGCAAGCCTCACCATGGAGCTCCAATCCTAGACAACCCACAAAGAGCCGAATCCTGGGCCAGCGAGCGCGGTAGTAAAGGTGCTGCCACCGAGCCTGAGGGAACTGAGAACGAAGACTCCGCACGTGCACCGTGGCACGGATGCATGGATGGAGCGGGGGGAATATCTAACTGGACGCTGGCGTGCGCATCAGTATCCCAAACGTTACTAATGCAGGGCGGGAGGCCAAGTCAGAAGAATCTCCTGGAAGCTCGACGGCACCACCTAGCGGCCGCACTCGGAACAGCAGCAGAGGCAGGCGACTCCTCCAAGACTCACGAAAGGGAGAATCATTCCGGAAAACGTCCTCTGACTTCCTCACTGGGGTGTACGCACACTAACAATACACCCCTCCACACACAACACCACACACACACACACACACACACACACACACACACTCGTTAGACAGACAGACAGACAAAAAGGAGAGAAAAAATGAAAGGAGGAATCTGAGGCACAGATTGTTGAGTCTTCATTATTTTTGTGTGTTCTCTTTTACTTTGTTTGGTTGTCCTTGGTTGGTGTTTGTGAGTTTCTGAGACGAGATTTCTCTGCACAGCCCCGACTCTGCGAGCCCTGAAACTCTCTCTGTAGACCAGGCTGGTCTCAAACTCACAGAGATCCGCCTGCCTCTGCCTCCCAAGTGCTGGGATTACAGGCGTGCGCCACCACTAGCTGGTGTAGTGTTTTCTTTGCAATAAAATAAAGAAGAAGGAGCCGGGCTGTGTTGGCGCTCGCCTGTAATCCCAGCACTCTGGGAGGCAGAGGCAGGTGGATTTCTGAGTTCGAGGCCAGTCTGGTCTACAGAGTGAGTTCCAGGACAGCCAGGGCTACACAGAGAAACCCTGTCTCGAAAAAACCAAATTCAAAAAATTGGAAAAAAAATAAAGAAGAAGGTTCCGTTTATAGAATTTCTACATCAGGGCCAGGGCGATGGCTCCGTGGGAAATGATACTTGTCGTAAGGTCAACTGAGTTCAGAACCCAGAAGCCATGGAAAAGCCAGACGTGGCAGCAATCGCCAGTCCCCTGCACCACATCGTCCACACAGCCCCATCCATAACAGGGACGCAACTTAGTATTTTTTTAACAAGGATTTTAAAAAAGTCTGCACTCATCTAAGTCGAGTCTGGAGAGCCGGTGTGAGTGTGTGACTTACTGCTCCAGAATGACAGAGGGCAAGAGACGGAGGAGAGGCAGGAGCATGGAGGTGGACACGGCATGCCAGCGCTGTGAAGGTGGAGGCAGGAGGATGAAGGAATCAAGGCCAGAGCCAGGTGGTAGTGGCACACGGTTGTAATTCTATCACTCTGGGAGGCAGAGGCAGGAGGATTTCTGAGTTCGAGGCCAGCCTGGTCTACAGAGTGAGTTCCAGGACAGCCAGGGCTACACAGAGAAACCCTGTCTTGAAAAAAACACCCCCCCCCCCAAAAAAAAAGAAAGAAAGAAAAAAGAAAAGAAATCAAGGCCAGGTGGCTGGAGAGATGGCTCAGCGGTTAAGAGCACTGACTGCTCTTCCAAAGGTCCTGAGTTCAAATCCCAGCAACAACATGGTGGCTCACAACCATCTGTAATGAGATCTGATGCCCTCTTCTGGTGTCTGAAGACAGCTGCAATGTGTACTCTTATAATAAAATAAACAAATCTTCCTTTTAAAAGGAACAAAAGAAAAAGGAAAGGAAATCAAGGCCAGTCTTGGCTATAAGGAAAGTGCGAGGGTAACCTGAACTACATAACAGGGTGGGGAGGAGATCACGTCGGGGGGGGGGGGGGCACACACCTTTAATCCCAGCACTCTGAAGGCAGAGGCAAGCGGCTGTCTGGGAATTTAAGGCCAGCCTGGTCTTCAAGGCGATTCCAGGACAACCAGGACTACACAGGGAAAAAACCTATGTCGAAATGAATAATTAAGTAATTAATAACATAAAGCATATTAATAAAACATAAAACAGTGGGGGGGTTGGGACAAGCATAGGAAGAAAAACTGAACTGGGGGGGGTTGGTGCCAGCAAGAGTTTGGGTTCCGACTCTGTTGAGGTTGGAGTTCGGGGACAGCAGTCAGACCCACGGCAGTGTGGCCTGGGAGCCCAAAGACGGAGGCAGGAGGTTGTTCTCGGTGCGCCCTCTAGTGGCCGGAGGAGTTCAATGAACTCCTGTGCGGTGTAAACCTGCAGGGCATCCAGGGCTGGTGCTTTAGCCTCTCAGAGCTTCTGTCAGTCACCTGGGCCCCGGGGAGACGCACCCCTGTCACCTCAGCACCTCACGGCTGAAAGACATCACTGAAGGCGTGAGGCCAGCCCGAGCTACATACAGTGACATATGTGGCCCCGACCGTCCTGGACTACATACAAATTAAAGGCTTGGGAGAGATCTCAGTGCTTAAGAGCATTGGCTTCTCTCAGGAGGACGCGGGTTCAATTCTCAGCACCCACACGGTGGTCCACAACCGCTTCCGGGCCCAGGAGATCCGCAGGTACTGCATGCAGGTGGCACACAAACATACATTCAAAACACACAACATACAAAAGAAATTATTTAAAAAGAAAAAAAAAGAAAAACCTGGGTGGTGGTGGCGCACGCCTGTAATCCCAGCACTCTGGGAGGCAAAGGCAGGCAGATTTCTGAGTTTGAGGCCAACCTCAAGGAACTACAGAGTGAGTTCCAGGACAGCCAGGGCTATACAGAGAAACCCTGTCTTGAAAACAAACAGGCAAACAAACAAACAAAAAGAAAGCAGGCGAGAGCTGCAGCGAAGGCCCTGCGGTTGAGAATGCTCCGGGCGTTTGCAGAGGACTGGGGTTCGATTCCCAGGACTCACATCAGGAGCTCAAAACTGCCTCTAACTCCAGCTCCGGTGAGGGTGGGGGCGGCTGGGACTCTGCTAGCTCCCTCGGACACCTGAACACAGGAGTACACAACCCCACGCAGACACACAGGCATACAAAAATAATTTAAAATAACAACACCTTGACAGGAAAGGCCCTAAGAAATGATGTGACTTTGAGGAGAGCGAAATCTAAACCCGACTTAGGCCTTACAGACACTCCCTGTGGACATCCCACTCACGTTCAGTTTTTGTGTTATCAGTTAAACAGATTTAGTTGTTTGTTTGTTTGTTTTTTCTTCAAGTCAGACAGGGTTTCTCTGGGTAGCCATGGCCATCCTGAAACTTGCTCTGTAGACCAGGCTGGCCTTGAACTCAGAGATTTGCCTGGGACTAAAGGTATGCACCACCACTGCCAGGTTTTCTGGGTTTTTGTTTGTTTTTGTTTGTTTTAATAAATGTAACTTCGGGCTGGAGAGATGGCTCAGCAGTTAAAAGCACTGACTGCACTTCCAGAGGTCCTGAGTTCAAATCCCAGCAACCACACGGTGGCTCACAACCATCTGTAATGGGATCCGATGCCTTCTTCTGGTGTGTCTGAAGACAGCAACAGTGTACTCACACATAATAAATAAATAAATAAATCTTTTAAAAAACAAATTAAAACATAATACATATTATATTTTAATTTTTTGTTTGTTTTTGGTTTTTTCGAGACAGGGTTTCTCTGTGTAGCCCTGGCTGTCCTGTAACTCACTCTGTAGACCAGGCTGGCCTAGAACTCAGAAATCCGCCTGCCTCTGCCTCCCAGAGTGCTGGGATTAAAGGAGTGCGTCACCACTGCCCGGCTATATTTTAATTTTTTTAAAGATTATATGTGAGCAGTCGGTGCTCTTAACCACTGAGCCATCTCTCCAGCCCGTATATTTTAGTTTTTAAAGTCACCTATTCTGTATATCTCAAAGGAATAGAATCATACCAGACATAGTATTTTAATTTTCATCATTTTATTGGGGAGGGAATGAGGCAGGTTCTCACACAGCCCAAACCAAACCTTCGAACTTGATAGGAAGATGAAGTAGACTTTGCAGGGCCTCCACACCCCGCGTGATGGGCACAGCACAGGTCACTGTTTCATTTCTGCGGCGCTGGAGATGGAACCCAGGGCTTTGTATGCTCTGAACAAACATTCACCAGCTGAGCCACACCCCACCCAGCCCCAAAGATGAACCTTTGGTTAGGTTTTGTGTGTGTGCCTGTGTGTGTGTGTGTGTGTGTGTGTGTGTGTGTGTGCCTGTGTGTGTGTGAGTGTGTGTGTGTGAGTGTGTGTGTGTGTGTGTGTGTGCCTTCAGAGGACAGAGGCTTCAGATCTTCTGGATCTGGAGTTTTTGCCAAACAGGGAGAGAGAGGGAGGGAGAGAGAAGGGAGGGAGGGAAGGACGGAGGGCGGGCGGGCAGGCGGAGGAGGAGTCGCACCGGCCAGCTGGGGCCCCGGCTGGCTCGCTGGGGGCCCTGGGCCAGAGAGACCCGTGTCCACGGCGCCCTCTGGTGGCTGCCTGCAGCACGGTCAGGGCGGACCTACAGGTCTGGCAGGTTGAGGTGCAAACCTGCCCGGCAGCCACTTCCCGCAGCCCTCTGCATTCCTGAAGTTCACTTTCCGCCACACCCCTTTCGCCTCGCTTGAAAATCTGGGTACGTAAACTGCAACTTAATTTCCCTGACCTGGCACGGGAGCCAGAACTCCGGCGGTTCTAGTACCTTCCCTCGGGGACTTGACTTCCTGTTCTCAGAGGATCAGCTCTCTGAGCACGCTATGAAGACAGACAGACATGGTCAGCCACAGTTCAGGAAAGGGTGGCTTGTCCCAAAGCCCCTCCCTCCGGAGCCACCTCTTTTCTCAACACCAATAAATCCTGACTCTAGCCCTCCTCCCTCAGACCCAGGGGTCCAGTCCCAGCCCTCCTCCCTCGGACTCCGCGGTCGAGCTTCAGCCCTCCCTCCCTCCCCCGTCAGACTCTCCGGGCGGCTCCTTTAGGCTGCAGCTATAGGTCCTCCGGGACCTGCCTGCCTGCTCTTGGTCCCCGCCCCAACCTGGAACCTTTCCCCGCCACACCCCTCCGTCCCAGTCCCAGGCCACCCGAGGGACCCATGGCTGCGGCGGCAGCCCCGCGAGGATGCCAGTGGGGAGAGCCTCGCGCGCTTGACCGGGCGGTGAAGTTGCTGCAGCGCCTGGAAGAGCAATGCAGGGACCCCAGGCTGGCCATGGGGCCCCCGTCGCTGCGGGACCTCCTGCCCCGCACCGCACAGCTGCTGGGAGAGGTGGCAAAGGCCCGGCGCGAGGCCAGCGGAGACCCCGAGGGTCCCGGTGGCGCCGGTGATTTTCTGATCATCTACCTGACCAATCTGGAGGCCAAAGGCAGGCAGGTGGCCGAGCTCCTGCCACCCCGGGGCAAAAAGGACGCGAACCAGGATGTTTTCCGGGAGGGCTCCAGATTCAGGTGAGCGCTAACCTACCTCAGAGACAAGTCACCAACTAGTGATTTCCGGATTGTGCCTCCAGTCACCTGTTCCCTCAGACCCAGGGATCCAGGCACCAGCCCTCCTCCCTCAGACCCAGGGGTCCAGGTCCCAGCCCTCCTCCCTCAGACCCAGGGGTCCAGGTCCCAGCCCTCCTCCCTCAGACCCAGGGGTTCAGGTCCCAGCCCTCCTCCCTCAGACCCAGGGAGGGGTCCAGGTCCCAGCCCTCCTCTCTCAGACCCAGGGGTCCAAGCCCCAGCCCTCCTCCCTCAGACCCAGGGGTCCAGGTCCCAGCCCTCCTCCCTCAGACCCAGAGGTCCAAGCTCCAACCCTCTTCCATCAGACCCAAGAATCAAGACCTTTTCTCCATCAGACCTAGCGGTTCAGGTCCAACCCTGCTCCCAGTTATTCCCTCCTTTAAGGACCCTTGCTGCCAGACCCCCTTTCTTCCTTTCGTGGATCAGCTTGCACCTGGGCATGTGTCTTTCCTAGAGGCCTTAGATACACATAACCTTGGGAATGTAGGGAGCGCAGACTTCCTGTTGGGGGGGCAGGCTGAGTGGACCCACCTGTCCAGCCTGAGAAACAGGCCAGCCCCCACTCCCATCCCCTCCACCTGCCTGGGTTCCATCAAGGACGGCTGTTCCAAGGACCTTGGACTTGTCTGCCCTCTGGCCTGAGGGACAGCTGCACCGGAGAACTGCAGCCGGACCCCAGAACAAGCATATATGTATATACATATATATGTACATATGTATATGAATGTGTGTGTGTGTAATGAAAATGCATATCTCTTCTTTCTTCTTTCCTTTCTTTCTTACGTAGTTCCAGCTGCCTTCAAACTCACTGTGTAGACCAGGCTGGCCTCAAACTCACAGAGCTCCACCTCCCTCTGCCTCCTGAGTACTGGGGTCAAAGGCCTCTGCTGCCACAATTAGCCCAGAGTAATAAACTGGTTCACTTCTTTGGTTGGTTGATTGGTTGGTTGTTTTTAAATAGGATTTCTCTGTGTCGCTCTAGCTGTCCTGGAATTCCTTCTGTAGACCAGGCTGGACCAGAACTTACAGAATCCCCCTTCCCTTTCCTCTCGAGTGCTGGGATTAAAGGCGTGCACCATCACTGCTCTGCTACAGGTGTCTTTTTTATTACACGGAATTAGCTCTCACTCCGTGTGTGAGTAAGTACACTGGCCAGAGTCAGAAGACCGGTTGCCAGTGTTTTTAACAGCCAAACCAACCCTAGCCACAACTGTTACAGTTTCTGTTGCTTTCTTTCAGCCTGCCTCATTACAGTCTGGCACATGTTCCACAACTAAAGCCCTGCTGGGAACATGGCTCTGAGCAGTGGTTCTCAGCCTGGCCGTCCGACCACCCTGTCCAGGCTCACAGGCATTTATACTATGACTCATGGCTGCAGCAAACAGTTATGAAGTAGCACAGGAAGTATTTTTATGGTTGGGGGTCACCGGAGCTGTATTGAAGGGTCTCGGCACTGACTTATCGGTACAGAGAGCTCACTGCTCTAGCAGGGGACCCAGGGTCCCAGCCCTCAGGATGGAAGGCTTAGCTCACAGTCACAAAAACTCCAACTCTGAGGGATCTGACGCCTCTTCGGGCCTCCTAAGGAATCCACACATGTGCACATATCTATACACACAGACACACACAGGCACACGCATGCATACACATGCACACACAATTAAAAATAAAAGTAAATATTTTTAAAATATTTATTTTTATTTTATGCAACCACTGAGACATTTCTCCAGCCCCAAAAGTAAATCTGGAGGAGGAGGAGGAGGAGGAGGAGGAGGAGGAGGAGGAGGAGGAGGAGGAGGAGGAGGAGGAGGAGGAGAAGGCTGAGTGCATGCCTTTAGTCCCAGCAATTGGGGGGGGGGGGTTACAGGCAGGTGGATCTCTGAGTTCAAAGACAGCCTGGTCTACAGACTGAATTCCAGGACAGCCAGGGCTACAAGAAAAATAGCAGCAGGTACCTTAATTGAGGAAAATTGTAGCTGTCTTAAAAAAAAAAAAAAAAAAAAAAGAACCAGTTTGCTACTCTAGGCTGATTATAGTGCCAGAGCCCTTTGACCTCAGTACTTAGGAGGAAGAGGCAGACCGATTTCTGTTAGTTTGAGGCCAGCCTGGTCTACAAAAAGAATTTAAAAGCCAACTCAAACTACATAATGAGATACCATCTCAAAAAAAAAGAAGGAGAAAGAAAGAAAGTCCCTTCCAGTCTTTGCAGATGGCAAACTCATTGGGCTACACAGCTCTGCATTCTGGGAAGCGAGGTTGCTAAGAAACTGTCAGGAGCCCTACAGACCTGGCCATAGAAGCTATTAGTATAAATGAGAAATATAATAAAATCAGCATGCACTGAGTGCTAACCCATTATAATAATCAGGTTTTGTTTGATTTTGAAAATAAGGGGATAGAACCCAGGACCCTACGCATGGTAGGCAGGTGCTCTACCATTGAGCCACGCCCCCAGCCCCTCACTGGGGGATTCTAGGCGGGGCTCTACCACTGAGTCACGCCCCCATCCCCTCACTGGGGGATTCTAGGTGGGGCTCTACCACTGAGCCACGCCCCCAGCCCCTCACTGGGGGATTCTAGGTGGGGCTCTACCATTGAGCCACGCCCCCAGCCCCCCACTGGGGGATTCTAGGCGGGGCTCTACCACTGAGCCACGCCCCCAGCCCCTCACTGGGGGATTCTAGGCAGGGCTCTACCACTGAGCCACGCCCCCAGCCCCTCACTGGGGGATTCTAGGCAGGGCTCTACCACTGAGCCACGCCCCCAGCCCCTCACTGGGGGATTCTAGATGGGGCTCTACCATTGAGCCACGCCCCCAGCCCCCCACTGGGGGATTCTAGGCGGGGCTCTACCACTGAGCCACGCCCCCAGCCCCTCACTGGGGGATTCTAGGCAGGTGCTCTACCACTGAGCCACGCCCCCAGTCCTTCACTGGGGGATTCTAGGCGGGGCTCTACCACTGAGCCACGCCCCCAGCCCCTCACTGGGGGATTCTAGGCGGGGCTCTACCACTGAGCCACGCCCCCAGCCCCCTCACTGAGGCGGGGAGGGATTGTAGGCAAGGCTTCTACTGCTGAACCACTCCCTGAGCTGTGTCCTCTCTATACTCATAGCCATTGTTCTCCAGTGATTCAGGAGCTGAACTCACATGTTTATTTCCACCTCACGGGTGAGGAACTGAGGAAACTTGGGAAAAACATTTGTTAGTGATTTTCCAATACTTTCATAGTTGTTAAGTGTCTGAAACCCCATTATTGCTTTTTTTTTTTTTTAGCTCTGGCTGTCCTGGAACTCACTGTGTAGACCAGGCTGGCCTCGAACTCAGAAATCCACCTGCCTCTGCCTCCCAAGTGCTGGGATTACAGGCGTGCACCACCACTGCCCGGCTCCATTATTGCTTTCAACATCCTGATCTCAACAAACTCAGGGCAGCGAACACACCCACTGGTGTGGAGGGCAGTTGTAGGCGTTCGATGGTTACTCCCCGCCATCTCAGCAGGAGAGCCGTCCCCAGCCGCAGGCTGTGGGCCTGTGCCATGCTGGCTGGAGGCCAGATTGGACCTTAGCATCCACAGTTCCTTCACAGATGAGGAAACAACGGAAGTGCAGAGAAGAGAGGCCTCAGGGCCGGGGCGGCTCTTGGTGCATTGACTCGTTAGAGGGCGATCTGGAGGCACCTGCAGGGACTCTCCGTACCCTGTGCGTGCGTGGTGCTCATAGCTTTCTCCCGCAGGCGACAACTGGCCAAGCTGGCCCTCATCTTCAGTCACATGCACGCGGAGCTGAGCGCTCTCTTCCCTGCGGGGAAGTACTGCGGACACCTGTACCAGCTCACCAAGGGCTCTGCGCACACCTTCTGGAGGGAGCACTGTGGCGTTCGGTGAGTGGACCTTCGCCAAGGGAAAGTGGCCTCCAAGTCCCTTAACTGCCCTGTCCAAGGACCGGAAGTGGGGACGAGAGCAGCTGCTTCCTGTTCTGGAGCCTCGTTCCAGCGTAGCTATAACCACACCGCCTTCCCATCCAGGTGCGTGCTTCCCTGGGCTGAATTCCAGTCCCTCCTGTGCGCCTGCCACCCCGTGGAGCCAGGTCCCACCATGCAGGCCTTGCGGTCCACCTTGGACCTCACCTGTAGCGGCCACATATCGGTCTTCGAGTTTGACATCTTCACCAGACTCTTCCAGGTCAGGGGCGGTCAAGGCTGGGCCCTGGACCTGAGGAAGGTGCTCGGGCCCGGACCCCTGGGTCTGAGGGAGGAGAGAGGGGCCGAGTACACTGGATCCGAAGAAGGAGGCTGGGCCTGGGCCACTGAGTCTTGGGGAAGAAAGGGTGTGTGGTTTCCTGTGTGTGTAGACAGCGTTCAGGGCCACCACGGATGTGGGTAGGGTGGTGGACTCGTGAACCCTGAAGGTCCCAGGGCAGAGGCTGCTTCCTTGGTCCCTTAGTGACCATCTCTGTCCCTCCCAGCCATGGCCCACCCTACTGAGGAACTGGCAACTCCTGGCTGTCAACCACCCTGGGTACATGGCCTTCCTCACCTACGATGAGGTCCAAACGCGCTTGCAGGCCTACAGGGACAAACCGGGCAGGTGAGCAAAGCCGGGTTCCACGGGACAGGCGGTCTAGCCCTGGCTAATGGGGGGGAGGCATCCGTCAACTTCTGAGAGGCCAAGATCGGAGGTTCCTGGGAACCCAGACGTCGGGAGCTCTGCAGCTGGAGGCCGGTGGTGTTTTCCTGTAATTCCAGCACTCGGGAGGTGAAGGCTGGAGGATGAACCGGTCAAGGCCAGCCTGGGCTACCTGAGACACGGTCTCAAAAACAAAACAGAAAACAAAAACAAAAAACAAAACAACGTTCTGAGTGAAGATGCTCAGTCCCCCTGCCTCCTCTCCTGGAGCCTCCTGGTCATCCCACAGCCCAGCAGATAAAGCAATGTCTGCTCCACAAAGGAGTTCTGAAGGCCCTACCCAAGATACGGCCCCGTCTTGACAAGTTACAGGCTACACTGTAAACCTGTTAAATGGTTTTGTTTTGAGACAGGGCTTGCTTCATTTAGCCCAGGCTAGCCTCAAACTTGCCATGTAGCTAAGGATGACCCTTGAAATCCTGATAATCCTCCCTTTACATTCCTGAGTGCTGGGGGCTACAGATATCACCACTCCACTAAGGGGTTTGCCGAGGTTTATTTCTTTGCTTTTGTTTTATTTGGAGTTTCTCTGTGTAGCCCTGGCTGTCCTGGAACTCACTCTGTAGACCAGGCTGGCCTTGAACTAAGAAATCCTCCTTCCTCTGCCTCCCAAGTGCTGGAATTACAGGTATGAGCCACCACAGCCCGGCTGTTGGCTCTCCTTAATAGACTGAGAGTACACAGGCTGAGGGAAGAAATCTGGTTTCTCCGTCTCTGCAGGGCTGCAGTGTGGCAGCCTCTGGAAGGCAGGGACAGCCTAGCAGCTACTCTCAGAGGACCCATTTTCTTCAGGCTGGGGGAGGGAGGGGAAGGGAGAGAAAGGGGAGGGCCTCTCTCAGTCTGTCTGTCTCTGTCCGTGTCTCTGTCTCATACCAGCCGTGCTGCTCAGTGGGCAGCGTCCTTGTCTAGATGGGTCACTGTAGGTATATGAGGTATCGCGTAGCCTAGGCTAGCCCTCAGTCAGCTGTATAGGGGGAAGGGAGAGGCAGAGCGTGGGATCCAGGCACAGGCAGACCCAGGCTTTCAAGCCCCTTCATCGGAGGCCATGCCTGGGTGTAACTTGCTTACACTTTTTTCCTGCATTAGGCTCATTCTCAGATGTGACCCATTGCTATGGTGGGTGGGCAATGGCCTCTAGCTATAGCCTTACGCCCTATCAGTCTGTCACTGCAGTCCCTCTTCCATAAAGGATGAGGAAGGATCCCCTGGATCCCCGACAGGGCAGGCAGCTGGGTGCCCCCAAGAAGGGACAGCAGCGACCACCCCATCTTTCCACAGCTACATCTTCCGGCCCAGCTGTACCCGCCTAGGGCAGTGGGCCATCGGGTACGTGAGCTCCGACGGAAGCATCCTACAGACCATTCCTCTCAACAAACCTCTGCTGCAGGTGCTCCTCAAAGGACAGAAGGACGGCACGTGAGTCCCCAGCCTGGTAGGAAAAGGGAGTCAGCGAGATCCCCTTGGGGAGATTGAGCACGCATCTTGCGTTGGGCTTGAAGGACACAGCCAGCACACCAAGCTGCAACGCCACGACCTCCCAGCAGGGGGCGGCCGGCTTCTCCAGGCGGGGGACGCCTGCAGCGGCGCGGAGGGAGGGCTGCGAGGTGCTGGGTCCCTTCCTTCCGCAGCCCGTGCTGCTGGAGCCCGAGTCCGCTCTAGGGTCTCGATTGGCAGGTCAGGGGCGGGGAAACAGCCAAGCCGGTGGTTTTCCACCTGTAACCTCAGCTGCCTCCGGCGGTTTCCTGAGGGAAGTTGCCCGCGGTGGGGAGGGGAGGGGCCGGCCGCTCTCCAGGGTTCTCGCTCGCCCAAGTCTTTTGTGGTTTGCCCTGCTGCGGATACTTCCCAGCTAAGGCAGATGCTACCGATGAGCTGCAGGACTGGTGTGAGATAGAGACAGAGAGGGACAGATGGACAGACCTGTTGCTTCTTGTTGTTCACAAGGCTTCTGTTCTACAAAACAGCAAAAGCCTTAAGTCATTACAGACAAAACTGTTACTCTCAAAGAACAGGCAAGCTCCTGTCACCTTCTTGACCTCCAGGTGCCTTTTCATATGCTATTTATTTTATTAGAATGTGTTTGGTCTTTTGTTCTTTGTTTTGAACATGTACTGGTCTTGAGCAGGAGTGAGATGTGTGCTGTGTGTATGTAAGTATTCAGAGTACAGGAGGATCCTGACATCTGCATTCTAAGCTACACTGTGAGATTTTGTTGTCGTTGTTTTGGTTTGGTTTTTTTGTTTTGTTGTTTTTGGGTTTTGTTGTTGTTGTTGTTGTTTGGTTTTTCAAGACAGGGTTTCTCTGTGTGTAGCCCTGGCTGTCCTGGAACTCACCCTGTAGACCAGCCTGGCCTTGAACTCAGAAATCCACCTGCCTCTGCCTCCCAAGTGCTGGGATTAAAGGCGTGCGCCACCACTGCCCACACTGTGAGATTCTTGTTCAGCAAGAAAAAGAAAAGAAAAAATGTACAGATCATACTGGGGGCGTGGCTCAGTCGTAGAGCACTTGTCTAGAATGCTCAGGCTAGATCAACACTACAAAATAGAACATGGAATCCTGGAAGGACAGAGGAGGTTTTGTGGGCATTTTCTCAATTAGTGATCAGCAGGGAGGGCCCCTTGTGGGTGGTGCCAGCCCTGGGCTGGTGCTCTTGGGTTCTATAAGAGAGCAGGCTGAGCAAGCCAGGGGAAGCAAGCCAGTAAGGAACATCCCTCCATGGCCTCTGCATCAGCTCCTGCTTCCTGACCTGCTTGAGTTCCAGTCCTGACTTCATTTATTGATGAACTGCAACATGGAAGTGTAAGCTCAATAAACCCTTTCCTCCCCAGCTTGCTTCTTGGTTGTGATGCTTGTGCAGGAATAGAAACCCTGACTAAGACAATGATCAAGTGGACAGTTCTGTCACAGGGATTGGAGAGTACACTTGCTCTGGGATGTCCCAATGTGGGCACGTGGCAGGTCCTAATACGCACACAAACACACGCATGCACGCACTCACACACGCACCTACACATGCATGCATACACCTGTGCACGCATGCGCACACACCAGGTAGATGAGGTAGGTGGGTCCAGCGAGGAGTCCTTGTGAGCCCAGCCCCTCAGAGCCCAACTCTGTTCTTCCCTCAGCTTCCTCTTCCCTGATGGAAAGAACCACAACCCAGACCTGACTGAGCTCTGCCGGGCAGAGCCTTACCAGCGCATCCAGGTGTCAGAGGTGAGTTCCACACTCGCTTTGTCCGCCGCCCAGCTACTCAGCTCAGAGATCTGGGGGTGTGGTGCTGGCGTGCAGCCCTGTAAATATGAGCCAAGCCTCGCCTCTCTGGGGCTGTCTGTGAGTGCCTCGCTGGGAGCTGCAGCTCTGCAGCCTCCTCTCCAGGGTGTTTTCTTGGATGTGGAATAAAGAAAAGCGCTTCTGGGATCATCAAAACAGCTGACGCATTTGAGCGTTTATCAGCCCTGAGTCTGAGCAGATACCCAGCACCAGAGGAGCCAAGATAGTTTTCTTTTTGTTTTAGGATGGAACCCAGAAAGTTCTGCTTCCTACACTGAGCCACGCCCCCAGCCCCTCACTGGGGGATTCTAGGCGGGGCTCTACCACTGAGCCACGCCCCCAGCCCCTCACTGGGGGATTCTAGGTGGGGGGGGAGGCTCTACCACTGAGCCACTCCCCCAGCCCCTCCCTGGGGGATTCTAGGCGGAGCTCTACCACTGAGCCACACCCCCAGCCCCTCACTGGGGATTCTAGGAGGGGCTCTACCACTGAGCCACGCCCCCAGCCCCCTCACTGGGAGATTCTAGGCGGGGCTCTACCACTGAGCCACACCCCCAGCCCCTCACTGGGAGATTCTAAGCGGGGCTCTACCACTGAGCAACGCCCCCAACCCCTCCCTGGGGGATTCTTGGTGGGGGGGCTCTACCACTGAGCCACGCCCCCAGCCCCTCACTGGGGGATTCTAGGCGGGGCTCTACCACTGAGCCATGCTCCCAGCCCCTCACTGGGAGATTCTAGGCGGGGCTCTACCACTGAGCCACACCCCCAGCCCCTCACTGGGAGATTCTAGGCGGAGCTCTACCACTGAGCCACACCCCCAGCCCCTCACTGGGGATTCTAGGCGGGGCTCTACCACTGAGCCACGCCCCCAGCCCCTCACTGGGAGATTCTAGGCGGGGCTCTACCACTGAGCCACACCCCCAGCCCCTCACTGGGAGATTCTAGGCGGGGCTCTACCTCTGAGCCACGCCCCCAACCCCTCCCTGGGGGATTCTTGGTGGGGGGGCTCTACCACTGAGCCACGCCCCCAGCCCCTCACTGGGGGATTCTAGGCAGGGGCTCTACCACTGAGCCACGCCCACACGTTTTTAATAAGGAAATAGCTTTATTGACTATACTGTAAAGGGCTGGGCAATAACAGGAGTACTGACTATAGGCAGTGCAGCCAAGCCTGATGACGTCACCTCATTTTCCAGGATCGTCAGGGTGGGGCAGGAGAGAACTGAGTTACCCTCTGACCTCCATATTGCTCCATGGCACATATGTCCACTACTGACATTCAGTCTTGGTTCTTGTGGGATCCACCCCAGTGGTGGTGGTAGTGATTATATCAAGAGAAGATCTTATTATTTCAAGATCTCGGAGAGGTGACTCAGTGGTTTCAAGCACTAACTGCTCTTCAAGAGGTTCTGAGTTCAAATCCCAGCAACCACATGGTGGCTTACAACCATCTATAATGGGATCTGATGCCCTCTTCTGGTTTGTCTGAAGACAGCTACAGAGTACGCTGGGCAGTGGTGGCGCATCCCTGTAATCCCAGCACTTGGGAGGCAGGAAGATTTTTGAGTTCAAGTCCAGCCTGGTCTATAGAGTGAGTTCCAGGACAGCCAGGGCTACACAGAGGAAACCCTGTCTCGGAAAACCAAACAATAAGAAATTTAAAAAGACATGATCTGTCTTAGCAGCCCTGGCTGTTGTGGAACTTGTGAGGGAGTAATGGTCTGCTTGACTGGCCTTGGACTCGTAACAGCCCTTGCTACTGCTTGTAACCTCTGGTGTCTAAGGTGTGCACCTCAGTGACTGGCCCGCGAGGGTTGGTACAAGAGTTTTCTACGTAGCTGAGCCTGGAGTTCTCAATCCTCCTGCCTCAGACTCTGGAGAAATTACAGGTCTTTGACACCATGAAATATTTTTAGCCTAAGTATATCCCACTTTATATTTAAGATTCCCTCTCTCTCTCTCTGTCTCTCTCTGTCTGTCTCTCTCTGTCTCTCTGTCTCTCTCTCTCTGTCTCTCTCTCTCTCTCTCTCTCTCTCTGTGTGTGTGTGTGTGTGTATACATATATATGCTAGAACTTGCTCTGTAAACCAGGCTGGCCTTGAACTCACCGAGATCCACCTCCCTCAGCCTCCAGAGTATTGGTATTAAAGGCATGTGTCACCACTGCCTAACTTTATATAATTTTTCTAAATATATAAAAATATATTTTAAATATTTTTTAATATTTATTTATTATGTATGAGTACACTGTAGCTGTCTTCAGACACCCCAGCAGAGGGCGTCAGATCCCTTTACAGATGGTTGCGAGCCACCATGTGGGTGCTGGGATTTGACTCAGGGGTTCAAACGCTTGCTCTGCAATGGCACTTGGGCTGTGACCCCGCGGCTGGGTGGGGCAAGCCCCGCCTCTGGGATGCACAGTAAGACCCTGGGGCCAGGAACGATAACGGAGTGCAGACCCCTGGGAGAGTCCTGGCTGTCCTGGCCTTCACCCCGGTTCCCGGTTTTCTGTGTGTGTGTGGGGGGGGGGGGCGGGTTGTTGTTGTTGGTTTGGTTTGGTTCAGAGACAAGGTTTCATGACCCCCAGGCTGGCCTCAAAACTCCTGTGTAACTGCAGGGACCCTCCCGCGTGTCCTTTGTCCTCCACCCCACCGAGCTCTAGGATTACAGACCTGGGCAGGCACGTCCAGTTATGTGGGGCTGGCGCTAGAACCCGAGACTCCCTGGGCATGAGCCAGCCTTCTGCCAACCGTGCTAATCCCCAGCCCCAGCCTCGAGCTTGGGAGAGTATGCAGGCTGGCACAGGGTTTGAGAACCATCCTCCTAAGCAGCCCCACTCCACCCCACCGCTCCCACTCTTCCCCCAGGAGCAACTGCGACTCTACCAAGCCATGAACTCCACGTTCCAGCTGTGCAAGATCTGCGCCGAGAGGGACAAGGACGTGAGGATTGAGCCCTGTGGGCATCTTCTCTGCAGCTGCTGCCTGGCTGCCTGGCAGGTGGGGCTCACATCTGCCCTCTGCCCCGCCCCCACCTCCCCGCCCTCCCCGACAGGCCCCCTCTGGACCTCCCAGGGCCTCACTGAGCATGGAGGGACCGCGGTTCCAGAGAGCGCGGAGGGCTGGCCGGGCTCTCTCCGTGGCTGCCGCTGCAGCCGGCTCAGGCCAAGCGCACCCTCCGCTTCTCCCCGAGCTGCTACTTACTGAGTTTTAGAAAGGCAACTTTGCTTCCTTGCAACAGGAAGTTAATAGCTTCCCTTACTGGACCTTGAATTCAAAGAATAGAGCTTAAGACGCCATCACCCGTAGTGCACTGTGCGGCCAGTCCCACAGTGCCTACTACAGCGCAGGCCTCAGCAGCTCTGCCGGCCTGCGGGTCCCTCCTGGGTTCAGAGAATACCAGCCCCACCCCAACCTGCTGCCAGTCTCCGTAGACTGCCTCCCACCCCAGGGCTGGGCCACCCTCCCCGCCCCTCCCCCCCTGTTGGAGGACATTTGAAGTCAGAAGGGACATAGGACACAATGAGTGACATTTTTCTTCTTTGTCCCCAGCACTCCGACAGCCAGACCTGTCCCTTCTGCCGTTGTGAGATCAAAGGCCGAGAGGCCGTGAGTATCTGTCCGGCACAAGAGAGGCCAATGGAGGTCAGGACTGCTGCAGATGACTCAAGAGACAACTGTCACCAGGAGGCCAAGTGGAAACTGGAGCCGGTGAGCAGAGGCAGGCAGGACCTGGAACCACTGCTCCCAGGGTCTGAGGGAGGAGGGCTGGATCTGAGGGAGGAGGCTAGACTCTGTACATCCGGGTCTGAGGGAGGGGGTGGGGCCTGGACTCTGGGTGTGAGGGAGGAGGGTCTAGAACAGGATGCTTAGATGCTATCGTGCCTGACTTTGTGCCTGGCTGCCCTGGCTTTCCCTGAACCTGTTGTGTGTAGAGTCTGCCGGCCCCTAGTAAAGCACATGTAGGTGTGAGGAACACAGTCCACGATCCGCCTCCTCTGCCCCTCCAGGTGACTCCCTCTGCTCCCCCACTGCCCCCTGAAGATCCGTTACCCCAGAGACCCCAAGACAAAGGCTGGCTGACAGTGGTGAGTGAGGTCTGAGGTGGGCGGCTGGGGTTTCACTTCACCTTGGCATGGCCACACTGGGGTGGGTCACAGGAGCAGGCCCATACTCAGCACCATGTTAAGATGTCATCTCCACTTCCTCTTTGTGTGTGTGTGTGTGGGGGGGTTCTCTGTGCAGCCTGACTGTCCTGAAACCCACTCTGTAGACTAGGCTGGTCTTGAACTCAGAGATTCACCTGCCTCTGCCTCCCAGGTACTGGGATTAAAGCTACCTGTTTTTAATTTTTAAGAATATTCTGTGTACATGAGTGTCTGGCCTGCATGTGTTTCTGTGCACGGTGAACATGTAGCTCCCACGGCGGGGGTTGGGGGTGAAGAGAAGGTCGGATCTAGACCTGGAGTCACAGACAGCTGTGAGCTGCCATGTGGGAGCTGGGAATTGAACCTGGGTCCTTTGCAAGAGCAGCCAGTGCTCCGAACTGCTGACCCATCACTCCAACCCACCTCTGTTCTCTTCTCTTCTCACCTCTACTTCCTCCTCCCCTTATGCTCCTCCCACTTCTCTCTGTCCCTCCTCCCCTTCCTCCTCCCCTTCTCTGTCCTGATCCTTCTCTCTGTCCCTCCTCCCCTTCCTCCTCCCCCTTATGTTCTTCCCACTTCCCTCTCCTTTCCTTCCTCCCCTTCCTCCTCCCCTTCTCTGTCCTGATCCTTCTCTCTGTCCCTCCTCCCCTTCCTCCTCCCTCTCCCGCTCCTTTTCCTTCCTCCTCCTCTTTCCTATCTTTTTTCCCCCAAGATTTATCTATTTCATGTATGTACGTACGCTGTAGCTGTCCTCAGACACACCAGAAGAGAGCGCCAGATCCCACTACAGACGGTTGAGAGCCACCATGTGGGTGCTGGGACTTGAACTCAGGACCTCAGGAAGAGCAGCCACTGATCTTAACCACTGAGCCATCTCTCCAGCCCCTTTCCTTAGGTTCTTAGTGTGCCTTCCAGGCTGGCTTAAACTTCCCATCCTCCTGCCTCAGCCTCCTGAGGCTGGGATGAGGAACACAAGCCTCAGCCCAGCTCCCACAGGCTCATTCCCTAAATGAGCTCTGTCTGTCGTCCTACCCTGGGCCCTTCCGAGACCTTCCCTGTCATCTAAGTGAGCGCACACTGGCTGAGATCAATACCCAGCTGACTTCAAACAGCTCAGGAAATCCGGGAACATTATTCTAGCACAGCAAGGAGAGATAGCCAGGAGGAAGGGGGGCCGGAGCACCGCGGACGGAAGCTAAAAACAGCTCTGGACCCGCGGCCAAAGGCAAATGGAAACATTAGGAGGCACTCAGCTGGCTCCCTGAGGACAGGGAGGGGCCGCGGCCAGGACACAGGCACCAGTCACCTCCAGCCACGTGGGTGCACCTTGGCCTGGGCCGCGCCCTCTGCCTGGCATGAGACTTCCCGTGCCCTCTACACATTCCTGTGGACTCCAACTCCTTCCTTCTCCCAAATACATCAGGGAAGAGAAAGCCTTGGGCACACCCCTTACCAGAAAGGTGACTGTACTTGTGAGAGTAGTTCAAATGTTCTTGGCATTGTTATGCCCTTTGCCCGCTCCTCCTCCTTCCGCTCCTCCTCCTCCCCCGTTTCCTTTCCACCACCACCACCACCAGCAGCAGCATCAGATTTATTTAGTTTTAGGCAGGATGTGGTGGCACAGGTCTCTAATCCCAGAATTTGGGAGGCAGATGCAGGCAGATCTCTGTGAGTTCGAGGCCAGCCTGTCCTACTTAGTAAGTTCCAGTACACCCAGGGCTACACAGAGAGACCCTGTGTGTCTGTCTGTATGTGTGCATGTCTGGTGCCCAGGGAGGTCAGAAAAGGGTGCTGGGTCCCCTAAAACTGGAGTTACCACAGTTGTTCAGGTGCAATGTCGTCGGTGCTGGGAACTGAACCCCAGTTCTCTGTCTGAGTGGCCAGTGCTTTAGACCACTGAGCCATTTTTCTAGCCCTATTTATGTAGCCCTGCCTGGAACTCGCTCTATAGACCAGGATGGTCTAGAACTCACAGAGATCCCCCTGCCTGTGCCTCCCAAATGCTGGGATTAAAAGCCTGTACCACCATGTTGGGCATCTTTCATTTATGTGTATGTGTGTAGCCCTGACGCATGTTGGGTACTATGTATAAAGGTGTATGCAGTGTCTACAAAGGTCAGAAGAGGTCATCAGATCCCCTGGAACTGGAGTTACAGAGGGTTGTAAGCCGCCATGCGGTATGGGGCGGGGGAGGGGCTTATTCTGGCTCTAAATCACCGTGCACACCTCCCAATTTTAATTTGAGGTTCTAAGAGTTGAACCCAGGGACTCATTTATTTCAGACAAGCATTCCCCTGAGCCACACTGTTGTGGCCTTCTCTGTTGGCCTCGGGCAAGTTTTACCGCTGAGCCACGCCCAGAGCCCCTCCCTCCCTTTTAATGGGGCCCATGGCTTCATCGCATCCGCCATTATTGGGACAGCCTAGTAAAGAGGGATTAAAGGCGTGCGCCACCACCACAGGGTCCCAGTCCTGTTGTTTATGGATCTAGGCTACCCACCAAGCCTTGCCCTTCCTACAGGCGACAAGCCCCGCCCCTCCTAGCTTGGAGCCCCGCCCCCTTCTAGTTGGCCGCTCCAGTTACCCAGAGGCCTTTGCAGGTGTCCTCCTCCCTCTGGCCAACTACTCTCCTTGGGCAGAATCCCGACTCCCCCGCCGCACCCCCGCGGCACTGCGAGAACTCTTCTCTTTATTTCTCCATGGCTGTCAGTTCTGCAGGAGCAAAGGTGTTTTTTCATGGCTGTGTCCTCAAAGTCTATCTGGCGTGAATGTATAAGTATTTTTGAGACAGGGCCTCATTGTAGGTCGGGCTTGCCTCAAACTGGCTATGTAGCCAAGGATAACCTCCCAATTTTTTGTTTTGCTCTGTTTTATGGTTTTGTTTTGTTTTTTAATTTTTGAAATATGGCTTCTCTGTGTAGCCATATCTCTGACTCACTCTGTAGACCAGGCTAGCCTCAAACTCAGAGATCCGCCTACCTCTCCTCCCGAGTGCTGGGAATAAAGGTGTGTGCCACCACCGCCCTGCTTGTTCATGTTTTACCGTTATGAATGTGTTTCTTGACATGCATGTCACACACCACATGTGTGCAGTGCCCACAAAGGCCAGTAGAGGGCATCAGATCCTCTGGGTCTGGAGTTCCAGTTGGTTCCAGATGGTTGGGAGCTGCTGTGTGAGTGCCTGGAGGGAAACCTAGGTCTTGGGGAAAACAACCATTGCTCTTAACCCCTGAGCCATCTCTCCTATTGGTGGTGGTGGTTTGGTTTTGTTGTATTGGATTTTTTTTTTGTTTTGAGACAGGGTCTCTTTTTTGTTGTTGTTGTTTGTTTTTTGTTTTATTTGAGACAGGGTTTCTCTGTGCAGCCCTGGCTGTCCTGGAACTCACTCTGTAGACCAGGCTGGCCTCGAACTCAGAAATCCACCTGCCCCTGCCTCCCAAGTGCTGGGATTACAGGCGTGTGTCACCACCGCCCTGCTGAGACAGACAGGGTCTCTTATAGCCTGGGCTGCGACAAGTGTTTATATAGACAAGACTGACCATGAATTCCTGATCCTCCTGCCTCTGCTCCAGGGATTTCAAGTGTGTGGTGGGCACACCACCACAGGCAGCCCACCTGGGAGACATCTGTTTTCATTTAAAATTTACTATTCCTGTGTGTGCTTGAGATGCACGTGCGTGTGTGTGTGTGTGTGTGTGTGTGTGTGTGTGCGCGCGCGCGCTTGAGGTGTGTGTGTGTGTGTATGTGTGTGTGTGTGCTTGAGGGGTGTGTGTGTGTGTGCTTGAGGTGTGTGTGTGTGTGTGTGTGCTTGAGGTGTGTGTGTGTGTGTGCTTGAGGCATGCGTGTGTGCTTGAGGTGTGTGTGCGTCTGTGTGTGTGTGTATGCACACTTGCTTCTGTCTCAGCACATTTGTGGGGGTCAGAAGATAATGTGGGGGGCCACCTCTTGGGCCCTGGTGTGGACAGGGCCCAGGACACTCCTCACCCCTTCCTTTCAGGCACCGCTCGCCCTGCCCAGACTCCGCCCCCCACTTCCTCTCCCCAAAATGGCATCGGTTCAGTGGGAAGTCACCTCCAGGCCCCAGGCCAGGGAGGAGGCCACAGAGTAAGTAGAGATAAGCAGAGAGGCCCTTCATGTCACTCGGAGACCTCAAAGTCTTAGGGAGGGAGGGGCGGCGGGAAAGGACTGAGTCTCATGAAACCCACAGCACCTGACGCTCTCTCCCGCAGAAGCTCCTGAGGTTCGGCGTCCCTCCCGCCAGCCCTGCAGGACCCCCAGTTGTGCCCAAGACCCAGAGGCCAGGTGAGTCTCCCCTGCGTCCCCCAACTGCTCTCCGTCCCGGATGTCACTGGATCTCACACAGTTATCATCCGGGCACTCAAGACCCGGTCTAAAAACAAAGAGGTCTGGGGGTCTAGAGATGTGGTTTTTGGTTGAGGGTTTGTCTGCCTCAAAGTCCTGGGTTCGGTCCTAGGCATTCTGTAAACCGAGTGGCAACAAGTGTCTGTTTTAACACAGCGCACGGAGGTAGGATCAGGACCATCCTCTGCTACATAACGAGTTCCGGGTCAGCCTGGGCTACATGAGATTTACCTTTTTAAAAAATTCCAATTGCATTTATGTATTCCCCTGCGGTGGGGGTATGGCACGTGCCGCGGTGTACGTGGTGGGCTAGAGGACAGCTTTCGGGAAGCCATTCTCTCCCTCCACCACGGAAATGGTCCTCGAGTCGTCAGGTCTGCAGGCCATTGCTGCTAAGCTGTCTTGCTGACCTTCTGTCTTTAAACAACAACAGGTTTGGGAGGGAGACTCCGAGGGCTAAGAGTGGGCCCTGCTCTTGCTCAGGACGGAGCTTCGGTTCCCGGCACCTAAGTTAGGCGGCTGGGGATTGCCTGCGTCTCCAGGTCCAGCGAAGTCCATCGCCCTCTTGTGGCCTCCTCGGGCACTGCGCTCATGTGCACATACCCACACACGCTAATTAAAAACAAACTACTTTTATTAAACATACATAGCAGGGTGATGATGGCACAGTCCCTTAATCCCAGCACTCAGGAGGCGAGGCAGCGTTCAAGGCCAGCCTGCTCTATAGAGTGAGTTCCAAGATAGCCTGGGCCATACAGGAAAATCCTGTATCAAAAAAGCAGATACACAGTAAGTGAGTGAGGGAGCGAGGGAATAAAAACTCTAACAGCCTTTTCTTCCACAGGGCAGGGCACCTGGACTGGAGCGAGGGAGCCTGGGGGCTGGAAGTGGGGGCAAAGCAGAAATAAATTGAATCCTGATCCTTCAATCCTCCGGTGTGTGAGGGAAACCAGCAGTGCCACCAGGGGCATCGCGGTGCTGACGAAGGGTGGACTCCAGGCCCTGCCCCTGCCCGATTAACTCAGGAACCTGGGCCCCTCCACCCTCAGACATCCCCACCCAGGAGCCCTCCTCCATCAGAAGCGGAGGCCATCACCATCACCGCGGCCCACCCTGCCCTGCCCGCCCTCGGGGCACCAGCTCTGGGGTGTTCTCAGCGGTTAGGGCTGCGCTTGCCTGCCCCGCCCGTTCCTCAAGCCCCTTCTCAAAAGATAACGTAAGCTCTGTCTTTAAGCCAGCTGCCGACTCTTCTCCTGCGCTCTGGTTGGCCCTGAAGGGACCCAGGCTCCATTTATTTTAGGGTCAAGCAGCCCATGGCTGCCGCACCCTCTCTCTCTTGACCATTCCCCACCGGGCCACTTGTGCCAGGCACCTACCGTCCAGCGGAGAAGACGGCCTCAGCTGGCCTAAGATAGGCAAAGTTATTTGGAAGGGGACACCAGGAGGCGTTAGGAAGCCAGAGGGAGGCACCTAGCCTGACCCAGGTAATCAGGGAAGGCCTCCAGGAAGAGGGGGCATCTGAGATCACAGAGATGAGGAGTCCGTGTCCCGTGGGAAGCGGGCTGGAAAGCTCGACTCACAGATAAGTAACAAATAATAACAAGTAACAAAAACCACTTCAGGAGCACAAGGGAATTTATTGAGGATTTTTTGGGTCAGTCACAGAAGGCCGGCAGCAGCTGGGAGAGCTGGGCTGGAAGGCAGCGAGACTGGCGGCAGCAAGCCAGCAACGGCCATTGACTCGCTGACGGAAACCGCTCTCCAGAACCGGTTTGACGAGGACAGCACAGGTTCCCCAGTGGCCTGAGCATGCTACAGTCGCCTGCACTGTCACTAAGGCAGGTGTCGCTGCCCGTTAGCTCACCACCAGCTCAACAAAGGTCACTCAGCGCCCAGATGACAGCGGTGATCGTTTATTTAACTGATCGGGTTTGATGCAGATGGGGAGATGAGGATATTCTCACTTGATGGCTCTGGCTCAGGATTGCACTGGAAGATGCGCTCAGTAGGTCCCGGGACCTGGAGGTGTTAGCAGAACCAACCCCGCCTAGAATCCCCAGTGAGGGGCTAGGGGTGTGGCTCAGTGGGAGAGCCCCGCCTAGAATCCCCCAGTGAGGGGCTGGGGGTGTGGCTCAGTGGTAGAGCCCCGCCTAGAACCCCCAGTGAGGGGCTGGGGGCGTGGCTCAGTGGGAGAGCCCGGCCTAGAATCGCCCAGTGAGGGTGTGGCTCAGTTTTAGAGCACTCCCTCATCTTGCAGGAGGCCCTAAACTCTATCTCAGCCCCATCCAAAACAAAAAATAAGTTCCTGAAGAGACAGACACGGTAGTTCATAAGTATAATTCCAGCACTCGGGGATCGCACACAGGACAATCCCAAATTTAAGGCCAGCCTAGGCTACATAGTAAGACTGTCAACAACAACAACAAAAATGAAACAAACTCTCAGATACAGGAAAACGACTATTCCAATGATTTCTGCAGTTGTGTGGCCTATTTTGTATCTTGGCGGTGTATGGTTCTGCTTCAAGTACCTTCTGTTGGTTATGTACCTCAATCTCACAGATCGGAGGGGAAGAAACAAAGATCCCTACTTTTCATCTTTCCATTCTTCCTTCCTTGTTTTCTTGTGTGCTTGGATAGAATAATCGAAGGTCTCTGGCCAGCCAATCAAGCTCTTTGTCATCAAGGCACCGCCCCAGCCCCTCAGTGGGGGAAGGAGAGAAGGGAGAGATTCTAGGCGGGGCTCTACCACTGAGCCACGCCCCCAGCCCCTCACTGGGGGATTCTAGGCGGGGCTCTCCCACTGAGCCACGCCCCCAGCCCCTCACTGGGGGTTTCTAGGCGGGGCTCTACCACTGAGCCACGCCCCCAGCCCCTCACTGGGGGATTCTAGGCGGGGCTCTACCACTGAGCCACGCCCCCAGCCCCTCACTGGGGATTCTAGATACTGAGCCAAGGCTCCACTACCCACTTCCTCATGCAGGGAATGTCAAGATCTGATTATAGGCAGTCTTGTGGGGTGAGAAATTGTTTCTGCCATCTTTAGAAAACAAGATCAGCTCCAGCTGCCGTGAGTGGAAAGCCTGGCCAAGGCTGGCTTCCTCTGCAGCCCTCACTCCTAATTCACACGTCTGGCATGACTTCCCAGCTTAGATCACCAGTGGCAGAACCACAAACACCTGCCACTGTCCATTTCCATAGAGGGCGTGGTGCTCCCAGCCGGGAGGGACTGCCCGAAGACCGGAGGCCAGCAAGTATCCGATGCCTAACCGCGCCCAGCGCAGCACTGGTGAGATGTCTCAGGCAGCAGAAGGACTTGGCACTAAGTCTGGCCAGTTGGATTGGCTCCCTGGAAGATACAGGGAAGGAAGGACTCCAGAGATTGTCTCTGACTCCGTGGTGCCCCGTATTAATGTTAATAATGTATTTTTAAAAGTCATTATTAAAGGCCGAGTGTGGTGGCACACACTTGAGTGTCAGCACTTGGGAGGCAAAGATCTCTGAGTTCAAGGCCAGTCTGGTCTACAGAACTAGTGCCAGGTCACTCAGAGAAATCTTGTCCTAAAACATCATCAACAAAAAAGCATTATTGACTACCCCTTTTGTTTTGTTTGTTTGTTGGTTGGTTGGTTTTTCGAGACAGGGTTTCTCTGTGTAGCCCTGGCTGTCCTGGAACTCACTCTGTAGACCAGGCTGGCCTCGAACTCAGAAATCTGCCTGCCTCTGCCTCCCAAGTGCTGGGATTACAGGCGTGCGCCATCACGCCCGGCTCTGACTACCCCTTTTGAACACCTTATTTTATTTTTAAATTCTTGTGTAGCTCAGCCTGGCCTTGAATCTACCATGCAGCCAAAGGTGGCTGAAGTCCTGGTCCCTCTGATTCCACTGTCCAAGTGCTAAGGTTGCAGGTGTGCACCACCATGCGCAGCTTTTGTCTTTTGGTGTGTGTGTGAGTGTGTGTGAGTATGTGTGTGTGTGTGTGTGTGTGTATGTGAGAGAGAGAGAAAGAGAGAGAGAGAGAGAGTGTATGTGTGTGATATTGGGGTATGTGATGTATTGGGATGAGTGTAATGTATTGCAGTGTGTGATATATTGGGGGTGTATGTGTGATGTATTGGACGTGTGTATGAGAGAGATTGGGGTGTATATGTATGTGTGAGGTGCATGTGGTGTCTTGGGGTGTGTGGAGGTGTGGGCGTGAGATGTATTGTCTTTGTGTGTGGTTTATTGGGGTGGTGTGATGTATTGGAGTGCATGATATATTGGGGCAATGCATTGGGTGTGATATATTGTGTGTGTGTGATGTGTGTGTGATGTATTAGTGTATATGATGTGTTGGTGTGTGTGATGTTTTGGGTATGTTGGTATGTGTTAGTGTATGTGATGTATTGGTGTGTATTGTATTGATATATTTGTGTGGCATGTGGGTATGGTGTATTGCTGTGTGTGTGATGTATTGAAGTGTGTGTGATGTATTGAGGTGTGTGATGTATTGCTGCGTGTGCGCACACACGTGTGGAGGCCAAAAGCTTAGCATGAGTAACTCCCTTAGCTGTGCTCCAGTCTTGCCGCCCAGCACGCCCTGGCCATCCACCTGCCTCCGCTGCTGTGTAGCAGTTTTCCCTCAAGTTAAAGCATTTCATCTTGGAGGAACTCACAAATCTCAGGAAGTCCCTGAAACTAACAAACTGTACCTGACCTCCCCCATCCTTATAGGACCCCTGAGAAGGGATGGCTTTCCGACCCTTCAAGCCCCCTTCAGACTGTGCAGTGACCCCTGGGTCTCCTCAGGCCGGGTGGGCTTCGGTGATGGGACAGTCTCTGAGCCCACCCTGCTCCTGTAAGTGACCCCCACTGAACTCCTTCGCTCACTCTGGTCTGTCATTTGTTCTCTGTCTGGGCGGGGTAGACATTTTTACACGCCTCCCCAGGATTACTGTCAAACACGTTCTGCAGTGCTAGGGTTACAGATGCACGCTGCCCGTCCCAGCTTTCCTGAGGATGGGCGTGGGGATCCAAACTCAGACCCTGAATCTTGCTCAGAAAGAACTTCACCGACGGAACAATCTCCCTTTACTCCAACTTGTTTAACTCTGTAACTCAGACCAGCCGGGAACTTACTGTGGTGTCAATGACTTCGTTTGTTAATGTTTGAGACAGAGCCCTGCTGTGTAGTCCCTGTGGCTGGCCTCGAACTACTTAGATAAAGCCGGCTTTGAACTTTTGGTGATTCTCCAGTACATGTAAAGTGCTGCTGCACACACACACACACACACACACACACACACACACACACACACACACTTAGCACACACTCCACACATGCACTCCACATGCATGCATACATACTCAAAACACGTACATATACTCAACACACATACATACACTCACACACATGCACACATGCACACCTACACACACATGGTACCTATACTTGTGTGCATTCAGACACTTGTGCACATAAATAGAAAATAGTTAAATCTGAGAGATGAGAGAGAGAGAGCAAGAGCAAGAGAGAGAGAGAGAGAGATCAAAGCCAAACCAACCTGGGTTACAGAGTAAGACTCTACCTCAAAAGAAAAAAGAAAACAGGGGACTGGATGGATGATTTTGTGGATAAAGCCCTTGGCCCGCAAGCCTGAGGTGACTTCAAGAGCCAGGCAGACAGCTTTGATCCCAGCATTCAGGCAGATTGCTGTAAATTCAACACAGCCTGGTCTACAGAGTGAGTTCCCGCCCAGCCAAGGCGTAGAAAGGCTATCTCAAAATGATGATGATGATGATGATGAAGAACATATTAATTAAGCAGGGCAATGGTGGCACACTCCTTTAATCCCAGCACTTGGGAGGCAGAAGAGGTGGCTCTCTGGATTCAAGGCTGGCCTGGTCTATAGAACAGGTTCCATGACAGCCAGGGGCTACACAGAGAAACCCTGTCTCGAAAGCTAGCCCTCTCCTAAAAACATTAATTAAAATACAGCCAGACCCAGAACAGTGGCATCTCTACCCTTGAGAGAAAACAGAAGGACAATTAGAGGTTTATGGCTATCCTCAGCTACCCAGGACTCTAAGCCAGCCCAGCTCACAGAAGACCTTAAACAGCAGTACGTTCAGTCCACTGTGGTAAGGAGCGGTTGTGCCTCCTAAGCATGGGGCCGGAGGGACGGCGGTGAGTGTTTGGGTGACCATGGCCCTACAGGTTCATAGTTCATGAATGCTTAGCCACAGGGGTGGGGCTGCTTGGGAAGGACTAGGAGGCGTGGCCTTGTTGAAGGAAGTGTGTCAGTGGGCATGGACTGTGAGGTATCAGACGCCTACACAAGACCCAGTCTCTCTCTCTCTCTCTCTCTCTCTCTCTCTCTCTCTCTCTCTCTCTCTCTCTCTAGCTTAGGTACTGTTCTATCACCATTCCCCCCCATGCTTCCGTGCTCCCCACCATGACACCAGGGGACTAAAACTCTAAGTAAGCACCCTAGTAAATGCTTTCTTTGTTTTAATCATTTGTGTAGGTTTAGTTTTTTTTTTAAGCTACTATTAATAAGGTTCTCAAACACTTCACCCCCCCCCCTTCTAGCCTACCTGCCAACGGTAGGGGAGAAAAGACGGTAAATAGCACAAGAGGATGTGGGCCTGTTCAGAGGTAGTTCTTTCAGGTGATTCCAGCCGCCGCAGTCAGGATCCCAGCAGTCCAGCCGAGTAGTGTCAGGAGAGCAAAGAAGAGTCAGCAGCCAGCAACCGCCAGGCTCCACCCAATCAGCACAAGTCAGCAGCATTGCCAGGACCATTGAGGACAACAGGAGACGCTCTATGGTGTGCGCCTCTCTCAATGAAGTAAAGACAGGGAAGAGGAAAACTCGAGACCAGCAGAACGTCCAGGCAAGTCACGGAGGGCCATACAAGTGCCATCACTGTCCCAAGGCTAGCCACGCAAGTGCGCCATCAGTGCCCCTAAAGTCCTATTTTTACTTTTTTCAAACATCACCTGTCCTCCTGAGGGTCTTGCCTCAGCAAAGCACCCCACGAAGTGGCCTCACCATGTGAGTCTGTGTCACCTGACATATCTGGAAACTTCCACTTAAAGTTTGTCCTTAGTCACAGCGTCTCTTCACAGCAATGCAACGGTGACTGTGACCGTGACTCAGCACCTAAGACACTTGTTGCTCCTCCAGAGGACCAGAGTTCAATTCCCAGCACCTGCACGGAGGGGCTCAGGGCACATGCACACGTAAATCAATAATCATTGTGAGTCTGTGGAGAGGTGCGCACAGCTAAGGGGCAGTGTCTCTACCTCTACCTTTTATTGAAGGGGCAGTGAGACAGAATGGAGTGTCACACAGTACAGGCCCCATGTGGGACCCTGGCTCATGAAGTCACATGGCCTAACCATGTCCCAGCTGACTTTGCTTGAGGATCTGCTTTCCTGATGCTTGTGAGGATCACATTGCCTAGCAACGCCCTTATCTGACCGGATGTCCATTGTTAAGTGACACGACACGTGACTGCTGATCTATACGGGTGAGGTAACAGGACAGAGTCAGAATATGACTTAATTCAGTACACAAATATTTATCTCCCAAGTCAGGTACTATCATGGTGGGCAACTGTGACCCATGTGGAGTTCCTGTCCCCTTGGGTACAGATTCCGTGCTAGACAATACAAGATAAACAGAATTTATCCCCCTATGAAGGGACAGGGCAGGGAAACGCTGGGCAGCTGGGGGATCGGGAGCTGGTTTCTGAAGTTCTCTAATGAGGCAAGCCTCGGGAGAAATTAGAAGTGAAAGAGGAGGAAGCCAGTCAGTGGAAGGATACCCTGGGCATAGGAAGTGCAAAGGTCCTGGGGCTGATGGAATAGTGTGTCATAAGAGAGACCAGGCTGATAAAAATGTTGCTTGAGAGGGAGATGGGAAGGAAAGTGGTTTCAGGGAAGGCAGGGTCAGAGAAGGAAAGGACTTAGATCGAGGACCTCTCAAACCACAGAGAGCACAATGGCTTTCACTCTCAGAGGCATGGAGCCGTGGGCGTGTTCTGACTAGAACAGTGGCCTCAAGTGACTCACATCCTCATAGATTCTTCTGGCTGTTTTGTAGGACTTAATTGTAGGGGACAAAGGGAGATGACATTGTGATGCTAGTTTCCACAAGTCCAGGGTGATGTGTTGTGTCTGTCACTTGCCACGTGATCCTCCTCCTTCCCCAGCATCGCGGCCTACTCACTCGTCATTTATTTATTTGTGTGTTTGTTTGTTCAAGACAGGGTTTCTCCGTGTAGCCCTGGATATCCTGGAACTCACTCTGTAGACCAGGCTAGCTTAGAACTCAAGACTGCCTCTGCCTCCTGAGTACTGGGATTAAAGGCGCCACTGTGCTCCAGCTACCTGCTGACTTTATAAAGGGGCAAAGGAGTTGGCTGATGCCAGTCTCCAGACCCAGTAATCAGATGCACAGGCCAGAGACAGAAGGACAGGAGAGTCCCAGCAAACACTTCAGCACTGTGTAAGACAGCCACCTGGGAGTGCGGATGGCATTTGTGATGGCTACTCTGGTTTGGGTTGTTTTAAGAGTTTTACTTTTATTTTGCTTTTAGTGCTTATTTATTTTTAAAGGTCTGTTTTATTTTATATGCACGAGTCTTTGCCTACATGTATGTGCATTCACCACGTGTTTGTCTGGTGCTCACAGAATGGAGAGAAGGCATCGCGTTCCCTACAGATGGAGTTACAGGCTGTTGTAAGCCACCTGATTGGCGGGTTCTGGGTCTGAACGTGGGTTTTCTGCAAGAACCATAGGTGCTCCAAGCAGCTGGGCCACCTCTCCAGCCCTTTCTTTGTTTTTGAGACAGGACCTCATGTAGCACAGGCTGTGTTCTCTATCACTTTCTGCTTGTTTGTTTTGATTTTTTAGAGACAATGTCTCACTATGTAGCCCTGGCTGTCCTGGAACTCACTCTGTAGACCAAGCTGGTCTTGAACTCAGAGATCTACCTGCCTCTGCCTCCCAAGCGCTGGGGAGCACTTGGGATTAAAGGAGCCCACCACCACACCCAGATGTCCTAAAACTCAATAGCCAAAGATGACTTAGCTTCTGATCCTCCCGCCTCTGCCTCGTCAGTGCTAGGATAGCCAGTACGCACTGTGATGGCTGTTTAGTGAGGGGCTGGGTTCTGATCCCCAAGACTCCTCTTGAGTGTCGGATGCCCCTTCATCTCCTCTTCAGGAAGACCTCCTTCAACCCCCTTCTGTCTGTCCAATACCTCCCTGTAAACCTCTGACCTCTGTGTCAGACTTGCACACCCTGGGATACATTTGTCTCCTCTGGAGTGGACCACTATACCCAGTTAGCTATGGGTAGCATTTTCCCATGAGCCTTTGACTATGCATCTGGCAACCCTTTGTCGCCTGCTGTGGGGTGGGATTGGGATGTGGGACAGCCAGGACCTTCACAGTGACTGAGAGTCACGCAAGGGAGCTAAATGTATCCCAGGGTATGCAGGGCTGACATGGGGGTCCAGGCATTTACAGAGACCTATGTGACAGGAGAAGATTGGAGAAAGACTTCCTGAAGAGGGGGCGAAGGAGCCCCAGGCCAAGGTCACTTTTCCCGGTTTTACAATCACTTCCTGTGACAGGGAATGTTAAAAGAGCTTTGAGAGCCAGACCAATACCTACAACATAAGTCTTTCCTCTAGGGCTTCTGGGTAAAACCTTAGCTGGGGGGGTGGGGGGAGGTGGGAGGTGGGGGGGAGGGGAGCTCACCACTGGCCGCCCTCAGACTGGTCAGAGACTGGAGGGGGAGGACCCTCTCTCAGCATGACCCACAGAGACACCACCCCTCCACACCAGTGTCCCAGGCTACTTTCTACCTCCTTCTCCAGCCCCCGTGCAGCATTCTTGGGATTTTCCACACTGCTTCCCGGAGGATCCTGGAGTAGACTGATCTGTGACCCCTTACTTTGACCTGTGACCCTCTCTTCCATCCGGTGGCCCCAGGGGCCGCCTCCTCTCTCCCCCCACCACTCACCTGCCTCAGCAGCCGCTCACTACTTCTCCCCTCCCCCCAAGGTGGGGAAGGAATGGCGGGGAGAGAAGGAAGGCGGAAGGGGGGTGACATTCCTTGGATTCCCTGGATGGGGGAGGCGAGGGAGTCAAGGAGAGCAGAGGAGAGGGAGGGGCACCCCATCCCCACCTCATCACCAAAGAGGCCGACGAGACTGGGAATTGAAAACCCATTAGAGAAAAGATTGACCTGAGCAGTTCCAGGCCACTGCTCAGTCAGAGGAGGGACGCTTCCCAGCAAGGTGGCTGGCTCTGAGAGGAGGGCATCCTAGGGCACTCGGGGAGAGGCGGTCATGCTGGAGAGACTACAAAGAGGCAACTAATCATGTCAGGGACCGCTGGTCAAAACCGACAGTTCACAAACCAGGGCGATGGCTCACCCTTGTAATCCCAGTACTTGGGAAACTGAGACAGAGGCTTTCCATGAGCTCCAGGCCGGCCTGAGCCACAGTGTGACACCGTCTCCATAAGAAAATAAACTAGGGAAAAGATCCACCTGCAGCCGAGGGCCACAAGCCACATTGGGAATGCGTGGCAAGACCCCGCAGGTGGCCAGGAAGGAAGGGACCGAGGATCTGCGCGGTGTCCCTTAGATCCCAGCTCGGGGCACTGACTAGACTGATCGGTCGGTCCGGTGGCTGCGGAGGACAGCCGCGGGCGTGGGCTGGATGGAGCAGCGCGCGCGGCGGTGCTGGCGGGTCCCCGCGCGCGAGGGTGGGAGGTCCTCTCAGGGCAGTGGGAGGTCTTGGCCCTGCGCCCAGCTTGGGGATGGGGTGGGCGTGGTCAGGGGCGTGGTCAGGGGCCTGGCCTCCGCTGCCAGCTTCAGGGCGGCGGAGAGCCTCGCCCGGGCTCAGTCACTGCCGCCACTGCAGGGAACATGGAACCCCCTGACGCCCGCGCAGGGCTGTTGTGGCTCACCTTCCTGTTGTCGGGCTACTCAGGTATGATTCGGGGCTGAGAGCTGAGCTGAAACTTGAGACTGGGGTTTGTGGAGCAGGCCCCCGGAGTCCCGAGCACACAAGGGGAACACGCTTCCATTTCCCCAGGGATTCCCCAGTTGGGAGGAAGGCGGGGAGGCCTTGGGGTGTACCGGACCTGAGAGCTAGGGATACCCCAGCTCTGGAGCAAACACATCTGGGACAGCTGCCCCTCCCCCAGCTCTCTGGGAATCCTGGAGTCTAAGCCCTGCGACCCCTAATAACCTTGGGTACCTGGAATCTGGGATCTGTGGCCCCTAGTCCTTTAGACTGGAGCCCAGCCCCTCCCCCCAAAGTCAAAGTAGGTTCTGCTAAGATACTAAGGATTAGCATCCCAGAGCTGTTCTCTAAGCTCAGAGTTTCTTGAGAGAAACTGGGGACCCTGGGGCAAAGGCACTTTCTAGAATGTTGGGGTTTCCCCAAAATCCTGAGTCTAGGCTGTCTCTAAGGGGCCGCCTCTCTCTAAAACGGCCGGGAGAACCGAGCCTGGCAGGGACCGTGGAACAGTGTTTCCGACTGACAGGGCCCCTTTCCCGAGGCCCCTGATAAGCCCACACACCTGCATGCGGTGAAAGGGGAGGAGAGACAGGAGCTGGGGACACTGGGGACAGGGTGGGGAGATCAGGGAAGACAGCATTTCTGTCCGTTTTGCCGCTTGCTGCGCACACCCAGCCGGGCACCAGCCTGGCCCACATCAGCTCCCGTGGGGCAGGCTGGGGCCAGAGGTGGGGACCTGAGGACCCAGCTCCTGGCACAAGCGTGGCATCTCGTGGGGACCCAGGAGTAGCTGTGCCAGGCTGGGAGGGGTAGGAAGGGTGCCAGCCCCGAGGGTAGCTTCCCGGCCAGAGCCACCTGCCAGACCCCCACAGGAATCCAAGTCCCCAGGCCCCTAGGGCTCAGTCCACGCCTCCCACCTCCAGCCTGCTGCGCCTCAGGCTGCTGTCTACACTTCCAGCCCTTTCTCCCTCAGGACCCAGCCTCACCCTCTGCCCAGGTGACTCACCTCACCCTTTTCGAGGTTCTCTGGTAAAGAGATGGGGGGGGGGTCAGGAGGCGGGTAGGGGGCTCTGGCGCCAAGCCGGGCAGGTCTCAGCCAGCCTGGCCCTCCCACATTCCTGAAACCTGCCCAGCCCTGTCCCCCCCTTGCCACTCCCACACACCCATGCGGCTTCTGGCCCAGCTGCAGCCCACACCCCAGCCCCCCACACAAGAGAGAGCAGAGGCCCCCGGAGCTACTGGAGAAGATAGGATGGGGCTGAGATGGAGAAAGGCCTGTTATTTAGCCCCGGGCTGAGTCCTGCCCTGTGTCCTGGAGGCGGAGGGAGAGCCAGGCCTGGCCCTTCCTTGAGGGGACTTTTCCTATAACTGCTGGAAGAAGCCAGGCTTTAGCTTAGAGTGCTGGAGAAGCCTTTACCTCAAGCCTTACAAGTCAGAGAGGAGCTGTTCAGTGGTGGCGCACGCCTGTAATCCCAGCACTTGGGAGGCAGAGGCAGGTGGATTTCTGAGTTCGAGGCCAGCCTGGTCTACAGAGTGAGTTCCAGAACAGCCAGGGCTACACAGAGAAACCCTGTCTCAAAAAAACCAAATACAAAAAAACAAAAACAAAAAAAAAACCCTACAAGTCAGAGAGGCTGGGCCAGTGGCACAGGACTGTAATCAGGAGGGAGGCAGAAGTAGATCTCTGTGAGTTCGAAGCCAGCCTGGTTCACTTAGCTAGCAGGATTCCAGGTAGCCAAGGCGACACAGTAAGACCCTATTTCTAAAAAGAAGAGTTGCAGAGATGCTGACAGGACCCAGACTCAGAGAGAACCAAGGAGGGTGAGAGGATCTGCGTTGGAGGGAGGAGGTTGGTGCCTAGACTGAGGAGGAGGCGGGGCCTGGAGGGCTCTCCCTGTGGTCGGTATGGCTGGACACTCAGACGCTGCACCCATCTGCAGGTGCCCAGGCTGAGCTGCACGTGTCCGTACCCCCACGGGTGGAGGTGATGCGAGGAGAGCAAATCGCGCTGGACTGCACCCCACGGGAGCACCCTGAGCATTACGTGCTGGAATGGTTCCTTGTGAGTGTTCTTCGCGGGAAGCCATGGGGGAGGAGGGGAGGGGAGGACCCCGCGGCCGGCCACCTTAGCTGGCGGCCATTAGCTCTGCCTACACTGACCGTCCGCTCAGAGGGCCTTTCACGGAGCCATCAGAAGCTGCCTCTCCACTTCACAGGTGAAGAGGTTGAGACCTAGAAGGGCTTTGGCCTCTGCAAGGCGCTAGGTGTCCGCGCAGGGCAGACAGACGTAAGGAAGCGCTTCCCCTCCGGAATGCAGCGCTGGAGCGAGGGCCGCCAGAGGCAAGAGGGAAGGAGAGGACATGAGAGACAGGGCAAGGACAGTGAGACGGGAGCCGTGGGGACAGCAGATGAACCACCGGTGAGGACACAGGGATAGCTAGGACGCGGCTGAGCAGCGCGGCTGAGAACCCGGGCTGCACCCTCCGCTCCCGGGCTCACAGCTGCCCGCAGCTCCAGCTCCAGGGGATTTGATGCCCTCTTCCGTTCTCCACAGACAGCTGTACTCGTGTGCAAGTACACACAGAAACACACGTACACATATAAAAATCACAAAAATATTTTTTTAAACAGTTTTAAAGAAGGATGACCACTGGGGGCTGGAGAGATGGCTCAGCGGTTAAGAGCACTGACTGCTCTTCCAGACACCCTGAGTTCAATTCCCAGCAACCACATGGTGGCTCACAGCCATCTGTAATGAGATCAGATGCCCACTTCCAGTGTGTCTGAAGAGAGTGACAGTGTACTCACATACATAAAATAAAAATATTAAAAAAAAAGGAGCGATCGGTCATGTATGGTGTCATGATGCATCTTTAGTTCCAGCTCTCAGGAGGCAGAGGCAAATAAACCTCTGAGTTTGAGTCAAAACTCGTCGACAAGTTCCAGAAAAACAGGTCACACAAAGAAACCCTGTCTCAAAAAAGTTAAATAAAAATAAAAAGAGGGATGAAAGCGTAAGTCACTGGTAACTAGTAGAATGCTAGCCTAGAATCCCCCAGTGAGGGGCTGGGGGCGTGGCTCAGTGGTAGAGCCCCGCCTAGAATCCCCCAGTGAGGGGCTGGGGGCGTGGCTCAGTGGGAGAACCCGGCCTAGAATCCCCAAGTGAGGGGCTGGGGGTGTGGCTCAGTGGTAGAGCCCCGCCTAGAATCCCCCAGTGAGGGGCTGGGGGTGTGGCTCAGTGGTAGAGCCCCACCTAGAATCCCCCAGTGAGGGGCTCGGGGCATGGCTCAGTGGTAGAGCCCCGCCTAGAATCCCCCAGTGATGGGGCTGGGGGTGTGGCTCAGTGGTAGAGCCCCGCCTAGAATCCCCCAGTGAGGGGCTGGGGGCGTGGTTCAGTGGTAGAGTGATTACTTAGCGTGTAGCCACTGGGTTCCTTCCGTAGACCTAGAGAAAAAAACCTTGGAATATAAAATAAAGGAGGGCTCCCTGCCCAAGCTAAGACTGTTCCCTGTACACACCCACAGGTTGATGCTTCTGGGGCTCGACACCGTCTGGCTTCTGTGGAACCACAGGGCTCAGGGTTCCTGGGCACAGTGCACAGCTCTCGGGGCCGCACACCCCCATATGAGGTAGACTCCCGTGGGCGCCTGGTAATAGCGAAGGCCCAGGTGGGCGATGAACGGGACTACGTGTGCAGAGTGAAGGCTGGGGCAGCGGGTACCTCAGAGGCCACCTCGAGTGTCTATGTGTTTGGTAAGTGTCCCTAAAATCATCCTGAGGAGCCAGGGGACCAAAGGAGGGGCTCCTGACTCGACCATCTTTCCAACAGTAACACCAGAGGCTACGGAGGTGTCTCCCAACGGAGGGACGCTGTCGGTGATGGACCCGCTTGCCCAGGAGGTAATGTGGACTGGAGCTGCAATTAGTGGGTGAAGAACCCAAGAGCAGGGCGTGTGTGTGTGTGTGTGTGCGCGCATGTGTGTGGTATTAGAGACTGAAGTCAGGGCTTTGAGCATGCCAGGTGGTCTATCCATGAACTATAAGCCTCAGCCTCCCTTAATGGGGTTTTTACTTGTTTTTCTGTTGTTTGTTTGTTTTTTAGGGGGGTGACCCCATGTAGCACAGGCTATCCTGAAACTTTCCATGTAACCTTCCAAGTACTGAGGTGCGGCGTGTGTGCCATCTTCCCACCCGTCTCCTTCTTGGTTTGGTTTAATTTGCAACAGTGTCTCATAGTCAGCCCAGCATGACCTCAAACATGCTCCGTAGTTAAGGTTGACTTTGAACCCCTGATCCACCGGCCTCCGAGACTGATTCACGTACTAGAATTACATGCGGGAGCTCACTTTGGTTTGGGGTTGCGTGAAATAGGGTCTCATGAGGCTCAGGCTGGCATCGAACTCACGATGTGGCCCAGGCTAGGGTCAACCTGATGTTTCTATCCCAGCCTCTGAGACCTACCTGGAATTGCGTCTGGATGCCGCTATGCTTGGCCTAGGTTTTTAACTAGTTATGGGGGTGGGGGACACACATGCCACAGTGTGAGTGTGTAAGGCAGAGGGCCGCTTCTGAGAGCCGCTTCCCTTACACGGTCCTGGGACCTAACTCAGGCCTTCCATGCCCCACAATCATACTGGCTGAGCCGTCTCACAGGCCGCAGCTCTGGGCTTTTTAATGGGAAGAATGGGAGTCAGGGGCGTCTGTTTCCTCTGCTGGGGAGAAAGAGCCCAGCGGGGCAGATCTGGGAAAAAGGGAAGCAGACTTGCACCCAGCCCAGGCCACGCCCCTGTCTTCCCCAGATTGCTACCTGCAGCAGCCGCAACGCGAACCCGGTGCCTCGGATCACGTGGTACCGGAACGGGCAGCTTCTGGATGTACCCATGGAGCTGAACCAAAGTGAGCCCTCAGGAGCCAGGGGGCGGGGCGGAGCTTAAGGGCTCATAGGGGCGGGGTAAGGGCTTCTAGGGGCGGGGTAAGGCCTTCTAGGGGCGGGGTAAGGCCTTCTAGGGGCGGGGTAAGGCCTTCCAGGGGCGGGGCTAACTCACCGCAGCCTGCTCCCTGCCTCCCTTTCAGAGGGCTACAAGACCAGCCGCACTGTCCGGGAAGCCTCAGGCCTGCACTCCCTGACCAGCACCCTCTACATGAGACTGCACAAGGATGATCGGGATGCCAACTTCCACTGCGCTGCTCACTACGACTTGCCCTCAGGCCAACATGGCCGCCTGGACAGCCACACCTTCCGCCTCACCCTGCACTGTGAGTCCCCATGACCCTCGGCTCCTAACCTAAGATCTCATCCCATGAAGGCCCAACTCCCAGGCCCCGACTCTAATTGACGTCCTTACTCTACCTACTCACCGCATACTGAAGTGACGCTGGGCTGGGTGGCTGACCTTTGGCCTCCAACGGTATCCCCGAACAATCATAGTGACCCCGACTCCAGCACAGGGCCCTGAACCCCACAGGATGCTCCACTACCCCCTCTGAATTGGGTCTCCATATGTCATCTGGTCTTAAATCTCAAATTGTACCTTGACCTCTGACCTCTGAGCCATTCTGTCAGCTTCCCTCAACCTCTACCTTTGGTGTTCTGAGAATAAGTCTGGACCTGTTGGTGAGGAGACATGTGCCTGTCACCTCAGCACGGAGGAGGCAGAGGCAGGAAGATGAGGAACTCAAAATCTAGCTGAGCCTCAGAGAGGGACCGTATCTCAACATCAAACAAAAGGGATACCACACACACACACACACACACACACAATCGTTTCCCCCCTAAGACAGGGTTTCTCTGTGTAGCCCTGACTGTCCTGGAACTCACTCTGTAGACCAGGCTGGCCTCGAACTCAGAAATCCCCCTGCCTCTGCCTCCCAGAGTGCTGGGATTACAGGCGTGCGCCACCGCCCGGCTTATAAACCTTAAAAAACTAAACAGAGAACCGACATTTAAGCTTTAGATGCTGCATAAGTAGAACTGACCTTTCCTCCTCAGCCCAGCCTGGGCACTTCCGTGACCTCACTTCCTGTCCTCCCACAGATCCCACGGAGCATGTAGAATTCTGGGTGGGGAGCCCGTCCACCACGGAGGGCTGGGTGCGTGAGGGCGATGCTGTCCAGCTGCTCTGCCAGGGCGACGGCAGCCCCAGCCCCGAGTACTCATTTTTCCGCCAGCAGGTAACTCACTCAGTGGTCCCTTTGCCTGCCACCGAAACCTGTCAGTACCAGCCTTAGCAACCTCGTGTGGATCCTCAGTGGGTGAGGGAGAGAGAATCCAGGGCCCGCTGCATGCAACCCAAGGGCTCTCCCACTGAGCCACGCCCCCAGCCCCTCCCTGGGGATTCTAGGCGGGGCTCTCCCACTGAGCCACGCCCCCAGCCCCTCACTGGGGGAGTCTAGGCGGGGCTCTACCACTGAGCCACGCCCCCAGCCCCTCTCTGGGGGATTCTAGGCAGGGGCTCTACCACTGAGCCACACCCCCAGCCCCTCACTGGGGGATTCTAGGCGGGGCTCTACCACTGAGCCACGCCCCCAGCCCCTCACAGGGGATTCTAGGCGGGGCTCTACCACTGAGCCACGCCCCCAGCCCCTCACTAGGGGATTCTAGGCGGGGCTCTACCACTGAGCCACACCCCCAGCCCCTCACTGGGGGATTCTAGGCGGGGCTCTACCACTGAACCACGCCCCCAGCCCCTCACTGGGGGATTTTAGGCGGGGCTCTCCCACTGAGCTACGCCCCCAGCCCCTCACTGGGGGATTCTAGGCGGGGCTCTACCACTGAGCCACGCCCCCAGCCCCTCACTGGGGGATCCTAGGCAGGGGCTCTACCACTGAGCCACGCCCCCAGCCCCAGCTGCTAATTGTGACAGAGTAGGGGGTGTTTGGCTTGGTGAGGATCTTTGAGCTGAAGGACCTCTGACCCTAACTTGACATGGTTTGGAGGATACACCAACTTGTGCGACCTCTTGACCCTTGGCATGAACCGACTCTAACCAAGTATGACCCCTGACTCCACCCGCACCTCCCTGAGAGCAGCTACTGAATCTGGTTTCCCATCCCCTCGCTCAGGGTACCCAGGAGGAACAACTGAATGTCAACCTCAAGGGGAACTTCACCCTGGAGGGGGTGCATCGGAGCCAGAGCGGGACCTATGGCTGCCGAGTGGAGGATTACGACGCCGGAGAGGAAGTGCAACTTGTCAAGAAGCTAAAGCTGCACGTGGCCTGTGAGAGCGGCGGGAGGAGGGAGGATAGGGCGGGGTCCGGCTTCATCCGCTCCGCTCCCTCGGGGTCCCAGCCCTGCCCCCTCCGAACTGCCTCCCAGATTTTCCAGAGCTCTGTATCCAGAGCACAGCCTGGACTCTCCCATGTTTAGAACGTGCGATGGCTCCCCGGCCGGCGTTTTCCAGACAAAGACCGGGTCCCTTCAGTCTGTAGTCACCCAAGCAGCCCCGCCGTCAGCTGACCGACCGAGGCTGCTGCTCCCGGCAAGCTCCTCTCTTCCTTGGAACGCCTCGATTTTAAGGCCATTGATTTCTGACTTGACTAGAACCTGGGGGGTTTTTGTTTTTTGAGACACGGTTTCTCTGTGTAGCCCTGGCTGTCCTGGAACGCACTCTGTAGACCAGGCTGGCTCGAACTCAGAAATCCGCCTGCCTCTGCCTCCCAAGTGCTGGGATTACAGGCGTGCGCCACCACTGCCCGGCTCTTAAAGAAGCTTTTGAGTTTATTTCACTAGAAGAAAGCTCTGTTCTGCGTGTGTGTGTGTGTGTGTGTGTGTGTGTGTGTGTGTGTGTGGTGCACACATCCTGTGCATGTGCGCCAAGGGTAGAGGTCAACCTTAGCTGTCCTTCCTCAGGACTGACACCGTTTTTTGAGAAGGATCTCTTCATTGACCGGGAGCTCTCTAACTAACCTACGCTAGCTGGCCAGCCACCATGGCCCAGAGATCTTTTTACCTCTCTGCTTCCTTAGCACAAAAATTAAACTTGCATAGCTATACCTAGCCTTTTTATGTAGAACCTGGGGCTTCTAGGCAGGTGGATTACTGTTAAGCCACAGCTCTCACTGGGGGATTTTAGGCAGGGCTCTACCACTGAGCCACGCCCCCAGCCTCTCACTGGGGATTCTAGGCAGGGCTCTACCACTGAGCCACACCCCCAGCCCCTCACTGGGGGATTCTAGGCGGGGCTCTACCACTGAGCCACGCCCCCAGCCCCTCACTGGGGGATTCTAGGCAGGGGCCTAAGTGCTTCTAGCCTGTTTGGTTGTTTTGTTTTAGTCAGGACAGAGTCAGTCTCCTGAAGCTAGGCCGGCTACTTACGTTGTAGCCCCACTACAGTAGCAGAGCAGTAGATTGGCAAGTACCAATCCAAACCCTTTTAGTCACATTAGTGTGTGTTAAAGCAGTAGCCTTGATGAGACAGAGGTGTCAGGTGACACAGGGTTGTCACAGTCTGAGTTCACAACAGTGTTCTCCCCCGGGTGCAGGTAGAGACTTTCTTGGAAAGTCTCTGTGCATTGAGAATCAGCAGGGATAAACAGGAGCCCAAGCTTAAAAAGGGCGAGGCTGGGGCGGAATCCACAGTGATCCTCAGTTAGGATGAAGGAGCCGGGGCCTGACTGTGTGTTGTGCAGGGACAGGGGATGATCTTGGGTGAGGGGCTCCTGACAGCTGAGGGCTGACAGCTGCTGGCCCCTCGCAGCAGCTGGCGGAATCAGTTGTCGGTGCTGGAAAAGAGATCCCGAGGTCAGGGTGTCCACGGGCACGGGCAGGGGAGCCTCTGAGAGAATGGGACACAGAGATGGGAAATGGCACTGAAGATGCTGCGGGAAGCCCCAGAGCTGGGAGCTTCTGCTGCAGGCAGAAGGAGGCAGGCGGAGAGGAAGAGCAGCAGTGTTCACAGACCAGGCAGGCTCTGCTCGGCTGTGGCTGCGTGGCCATGATGCCGAGGGCACCGGGTACCACGGCAGGGCTTACGGAAAGGTAAGGATGGAGCAGTGTGTTCTTTACAAACACCCTTGGAGCCGGGCGGTGGAGGGTGACAGAGGGAGACAAGTGAGGAAAGTTTGATTCTCGGGTCTCACACGACAGAGAAGCATCTCCAGCAAGTGCCCTCTGACCTTCCTACGTGGTCCGTGGCACTCACGCGTGCACACACGACAGACAATAGACATACAAGTTTTAAAACGTGAGGGGTAAGTCGGCAGCGGTTGCCCGCACGCCTGTAGTCCCCAGCACGTGGGAGGCAGAAGCAGGTGCATATTTATGAGTTCAAGGCCACCCTGGTCTACAGAGCAAGTCCAGCACAGCTACAGAAAGAAACCTGTCTCTATGCAAATAAGTAAATGAAGCAAATAGATAAATAAAACAAGTGAGCAAAAGTGCGGAGAAGGTGAGGGCGGGGTAGAGTGGGGTCACATAAAGAAAATCTTTTCCGTTAACCGTGTCTTACTATGTAGCCTGGACTAGCCTGAAACTCAAGTCTCCTAGCCTCAGCTTCACAAGTGCTGGAATCATAGGCACAATCCACCAAACCAGTCAGAATTTAGTTGTTGTCTTCGGAGACACTGACAATTGAACACAGGGTCTTATCCATGCTAAACAAATGCTCTATCCCGCGTGTTTATACGTAGCCCTGAGCCCACCAAGTTGTCTGATGAATTAAGATTATCATCATATTTTTAATTCACTGCGTGCGCTGTGCACACGTATGTAAGTAACTTGCAGGAGTGGTATCTCCTTCCACTCTGTGGGTCCAGAGATGTGAAGTCAGGTTGTCTGGCTTAGTGGTCAGTGTCTATTCACTGAGCCATCTTTGCTGGTCCAAGTCCATCAAGTTTTTTATGGAGATGGGATGGATTGGCACAGAAGACAGAAAAAAAATTGAGCTCAAGCAAACTTGAGGTGGAGAGTTGGAGGCACAGCGCTTAGGCAGAACTGCCTAGAATCCCCCAGTGAGGGGCTGGGGGCGTGGCTCAGTGGTAGAGCCCCGCCTAGAATCCCCCAGTGAGGGGCTGGGGGCGTGACTCAGTGGTAGAGCCCCTGACTAGAATTCCCCCCCCCCCGAGGGGCTGGGGCGTGGCTCAGTGGTAGAGCCCCGCCTAGAATCCCCCAGTGAGGGGGCTGGGGGGCGTGGCTCAGTGGTAGTACATTTCCTTGCCCGGCAGGTGGGAGGCCCTGGGTCCTGTCCAGAGCAGGTAAGGCCTCTGCAGGCCAGATAGCACATTCTCTAGAGTGGCTCTTCTGGTATCTGCTGACGGGCCTGGGTGGAAAGTAAAGATGTCATTGTACTGGACTAGAACAACACGGCGTTGTCTGCCCCTGGTGACCCTGTAGAGGACCTGGCTGGGCCTTGGGAATGTGAGCATGTTTTCCCCGCTGTAGACCTGGATCCGTTGGAGCTGAGCGCACCTGAGAAGCTCACCATATTCCCTGAACAGCAGTGGCACGGAGGTGAACTGCTCCGCTAGAGGCCTACCTGCTCCTACCTTGCGCTGGACCAAGGTGACTGGAGGAAAGAGCTGTGGGACCTCGGGTGCCGCACGCCCCGTCCCCCGGACGCCCCGCCCCGCACGCCCCACCCACCCCCCCACCCCACCCCACCCCCCGCTCCTGTCTCCCTCCTCTCATGCCCTTGCCGGCCTTTCTTCCTCTCCCTTCCCTAGGATTCCGTGACCCTTGCAGATGGTCCCGTGCTCTCTCTCGACTCTGTCACCTTTGACTCAGCTGGCACCTACACATGTGAAGCGGCCACACCCACGGTCCCCCCTCCTGAGTCGCACACAGAGTTTCCAGCTCATGGTCCAAGGTTTGGATGGTTGGGTGGTTTACGTGAACATTTGTCTTATGTTTGCACGTGCATGTGTGGTATATGTAACTAGTCATGTGTCTACATGTCTGAGACCAGAAGTTGACTCAGGGTGTCTTTCTCTATTCCGCTCCATTTTTTCCTGGGAAGGGAGGAACGAGTGTCTGAGACGGGTTTCACTGCGTAGCCCTGTCTGGCCTGGAACTCACTATTTGGATCGGAGTAGCCTCAAACTCACAGAGACTCAGTTGCCCTCCGCTCCCCGAGTGCTGGGATTCAAGATGTGTGCTGCTGTGCACAGCTGTATTTTTTTTTATATGTTTATTCGGGCCTTTTTGGCGGGGGAGGGGGTGGTTTGGTGGTCGGAGAACGACGTTCCGGTGTCACTTCTCTCTCCACGACATCAGGAACTCAGGGCGGCAGGCTTGGTGGCTTGCTCTTTCACCTGCTGGGCCATCTTGCCAGCCCCCTCCACCTTCTTTGAGACCAGGAGCTCAGTGATTAGGTTCATGGCTGTTCAGAGAAGTCCAGAATCCTCCTGTCTCCCCCACCCCCGTCCCCGCCCCAGTGCCAGGGTTAGAAATGCTCATCCCCACTGCCGTCCTCTCGGTGGGTGCTGGGGATCTCAACCCTAATCCTCACACTTGAACAACAAACACTTTATCCACCGAGTGCTTCCCCAGTCCCTCCTTTTTACCCTCCCGTGTCTCCCACTCACTGGGCTTCCCTGCCACCCACAGGAGCACCGGAGTTAAAGCCGAATGAGATAAAGCCCAAATCAGGGGATAGCTGGACAGAAGGCGATGAAGTCATGCTGACGTGCTCTGCCCGGGGCTTCCCAGAGCCCAAACTCACTTGGAGTCAGCGAGGCGATACTGTAAGGGGCTTTCCTTGCCACCCTGAGCCCACCCCAAGTTCCACAGGGAACCCTGACCCTCAACGAGCCACGGTCATACCCCCCAACACTCCACTCAGCCTTCGCCCCCCCTAGCCCTTGATCCCGAGGGGCGGGGCCTGATCCAAGCCTCCACAGCCAGCAGAGCCGCCCTTTGAGGGCAGAGGCTGGAAGAGCAGCTCGCTGATGGTGAAAGTGACCAGCGCCCTGAGCCGAGAGGGCGTGTCCTGCCAAGCGTCTAACAGCCACGGCAAGAAGGACCACGTCTTCCACTTTGGCTCTGGTAGGTGACCAAGAGGGGAGCAGTGGCGTGGACTCGCAGGTGGCCCTGAGCTAGCTCTGAGTACGTTGTCGTTGTTTTCTCCTTACAGTGGCCCCTCAGACTGCCCAGGCTGGAGTGGCTGTCATGGCCGTGGCGGTCAGCGTCGGCCTCTTGCTACTCGTGGTTGCTGCTTTCTACTGCATGAGACGCAAGGGGCGCCCCGGCTGCTGCCGGCGAGCAGAGAAAGGGACCCCGTAAGTGGAAGCTTCGAGTCCTTTTACAACCTCGGCCAGCTCTTACCCTCAGCCCAACACAACAGCTCTGTGCTTAAAGGAGCCCCAAAGCCATCAGCTACCCGGCCTCTCCCGCCTATCTTCACCCATCTCCAGCCCAAGGATGGCCTTGCCTACCTAACCCAGAATCTCACCCTAAGCCACCTTAAACCTCCCCCAGCAAGACCTAACTCCATCTCCTTCCTATCATTCTCCATTGCAGGGCTCTGCCTAACTTTAGCTCTAGTCCTGTCTAGTTTTGTCTGAAGTATTGTGACTGGAACACAGACTTTATATACTAGACAAAGCCTTTACTCGTGAGCCACGCACCTATAGGATGTGATATCCCACGCCATTAATCCCAGCACTCGTGAGGCAGAAGCAGAGGAATCTCTGAGTTCAAGGCTAGCCTTGCCTATAAAGTGAGTTTCAGGACAGCCAGGGCTACACAGAGAAACTCTTGTCTGAAAAAACTGAAAAGAGGAGCTTGGGGGAGGAAGGAAAGAAAGAAAGAAAGAAAGAAATGTCCTACAGGCTTGATTTTCATGGAGGCAACTTCTCAGTTTAGGACCTCTCCTCTCAAATAACTTTAGTGTATGTTAAATTGGCATCAAACTAGCCAGTACACTGGGGGATTCTAGGCGGGGCTCTTCCACTGAGCCACGCCCCCAGCCCCTCACTGGGAGGATTCTAGGCGGGGCTCTACCACTGAGCCACGCCCCCAGCCCCCTCACTGGGGATTCTAGGCGGGGCTCTACCACTGAGCCACGCCCCCAGCCCCTCACTGGGGGATTCTAGGTGGGGCTCTACCACTGAGCCACGCCCCCAGCCCCTCACTGGAGGATTCTAGGTGGGGCTCTACCACTGAGCCACGCCCCCAGCCCCTCACTGGGGGATTCTAGGCAGGTACTTTCCATGTATCCTAAGCCCTTTTGAGTATTCTGAGACAGGGTCTCAGTGTGTCGTCCAGGTTTGCCCAGGTTGCCCTTGAACTTCCAGCCCTCTTTACCCTCCCAAGGGCTGGGATTAAAGTCACAAGACCCAGCTTCATCTTCAGACTAGACTTTTGTCTTATCCGAAGTTCCACACGGTACTGACTGCATCCTAATGCTAGCCATACCCTGACCTGCTCCTTAAAACCACACTTCCACCGTCAGTCTTCAGAGCCACAGCCCAACAACCCCCGTCTGTGGCTAGCCCCAAACTGTCTATACCCAGTCTCTCTGCAACTGCCACCTGTAACCAACCAAATTTATCCGCATTTCACCTCATCTCCATCCTCCCGTAGCACCGTCAGCTTCTGCCCCTCAGCATCCCGGGCTGACCTCAGATGCTTCAAACCCATCCCAACCTCCGCAACTAGCCTCACCTCCGACACCAAACCCAGCGCCATCAGCACCCTCCGCTCTCCCACCCCCTTCTCCAGCTGTAACCATTTCAACATGCTGTCCTCCCTCAGGCCAGCCAGAGAGCCGGAGCTCAGCCACTCTGGGTCGGAGCGGCCGGAACACACGGGCCTTCTCATGGGTGGGCCCTCCGGAGGAGGCAGAGGTGGCAGTGGGGGCTTTGGGGATGAGGTGAGTGACGCTCTGGGTGGCCAATGGGGAACCAGCTAAGTGCATGGCCAGCCTTGTGGGCTCCGGCTTAGCTGCCCGTTCTGTCCCCAGTGTTGAGCCTGAGGACCTCCCAGAGGCAGTGTCTGCATCTGGAACTTTGGGCATCACCGGAGGACCGGCTCTGAGCATGCCTCCGCCTCCGCCTCGGCCTCAGCGCACGCCTCCGCCTCCTTCCTTCTCCGGCCTCCGCCCTCCCTTCCTTCCTCTGCCTGCTGGGCAGGGACCCACAGTGGCCAGCGGCCTTGGGAGGGAAAGAGGGAGGTGGGGGGCTGGGAGGGGGCCTTCCTCCAGGGAATGTAACTCTCCCAGGCCCCAGAATAGCTCCTGGAGCGAAGCCCAGGGCCCGGCCTGGGACATGGCGCTGAGGGTCGGCAGGCTGGGCTATTTTTACCTCCTGTCTCCCTTGCTGGGCACTACCCCCACCTGATACCCTGCTGTGTAGTCTGACACTGGAGTCCCCGACCCACCCCATCCCTGCCCGCACCCTCAGCCCACCCTTCGTGAACACTGGACTCTGAAATAAATGCTGCCTGTCACGTGGACTCTCCTACAGCCAGGTTGTCTTCTCGGGAGGAGGATAAAGGGGAAGGGAGGAGGGTACGGCCATTTTCCCCTGCCACTTCAGCCGGCTGTGAGGCTGCCTCCTCACACACTCTCAGGGGAGATCTGATGTGGAGCAGAACAGGAGGAGACAGGCTGGAGAGGGTTGGAGAGCCGGAGCACGGACCAAGACTCAGCCGGCTGACCCTGGAAAGGAGATACCCGGGTCCGAGCAGCAGCCTGGCCACTGGGAACCAGGGCCCAGGGTCTGCTGAGGAGCGAGGTCCTGTCCCCTTAAGGAAGAATTCCCAGAGTGATTCCCTAGGGGCTGAAGCTAAGTCTAGAAAAATTTTCTTCCTTCTTGGAGGAGCCAGGGACTCCCTGGGGAAGCGGGGGCGATGACAGCGATACAAAAGGAACTGGGGCAGAACGAAGAAACGGACGGACTTTCTGAGGTCTACACGGGGACTGGAGAGAAGGATGGAGGCCTGGCGTGGTGACACACGCCTGTCATCTGAGCAACTGAGATGCAGAACAATTGGGCAGTGCGTTTGAGGCCAGCCTGGGCTACACAGGGAGTTCCAGGAGGGCTGGGACGACAGAACAAGACCGTCTCAGAATAACGAGATAACAGGGCTCAGTGCGCCACCTTAGTGTGTAAAGGCGCTTGCTACCAAGCCTGTGGCTGGGACTGCGTCATGTAGCCCTGGCTGGCTTTGAACTCACACTGTATAGCTGAAGATGGCCCTAATTTCCCAAGTCCCAGGATTATAGGAGTACGTTACCACAGCTGGCTTTCAGTTCACATTTTTAATATAGTAGTCACCTGTCCCCTTGGAACAAGTCCCATAGAAACCACCAAGCCGTGTGTGCGTGTGTGTGTGTGTGTGTGTGTGTGTGTGTATTTTCTCTTATATACACACATCTATGATAAATCCCACTTATAAACTAAAATCAGTAAAAACTTCGTAGCTATTAATAAAGCCAGGTGCAGCGGCTCACATTCATGATCCCAGCCCGCAGGAGGTGCTGGTTATATTAGCGAGGCCAGAGGATCGCCATGAATTCAAGCCCAGGCAGGGCTTCAGTGCGAGAGCCAGCTAAGAAGTGACTTAGGGAAGAAGGAAGAAAAGCGAACAGTCGTTAGTAACGTGGAGGGCTGGGGGCGCTCAGTCAACTTCACTTTGCAAGCATAGAAATGTGAGTCCACTCCCCAGAGCCCCACGTGTGAAGATGGACGTAACCCACTGCTTGGGAGGCAGGACTGGCCAGTCCCTGGAGTTTGCTAGTCCAGCCTGCTTGGCAAGTTTCCAGAGCAGTGAGAGACGCTGTTTTCAAACACCCAAGTGGCTAGGGCTGGAGAGGCGAGGCGGCTCTGTAGTCAAGGGTGCAGAGAACTGCAGTCCTATTCTGCACCATATCAGGCAGCTCGCAACCGCCTGTAACTTCAGCTCCAGGCGCTCTGCCGCCCTCTTCTGGCCTCTGCGGCCACCTGCAGTCACTTGCACATACCCATGTACAGACGCATATACATAAAGGTTAAATTTGTTTAAGGTTCATAGTGCCTAAGGCACACCTGAGGTTGTCTTCTGGCCTCAACATGTACACACACACACACACACACATACACAGTCACACACACATGCACGTTCACACAAATTAAATTGAATAATTACAAGGACATAAAATAAGGCATTGTTAAAAATTGTTTAAAACAAAAGTTATTTTAAACTGAATTATTTATATCTGGAATGTTCCATTGAATATTTTTGGACAGAGAGTGGCCATGGGTTACTGAAACCTTGGGAAGAAGGAAGGGACGCTGGTTTCGGGGACCACCTCTAGTCCCCAGATCCAGGCTTTGGTCAGAAATTCCCACCTCTCTGTCCATAGGCAGAGCTCTCTTGTCCTCCTATGTGTGGCACAGTTGGAGATGGTGGGTTTGGGTATTGGCTCGCTTGTTTGTGACAGGTTTCAGGGAAACCAAGCTGGCCTCAAACTCTCCATCCTCATGCCTCACACTCTAGAATGCTGGGACAAACAAGAGAAGATGGCTCAAAAGGTGAGGGTTCAGAGTCCCCAAACCAGGTGACCTGAGTCACCCCCCAACCCACCCAATGGAAGGAGGTCCACCTTACACAAGCTGACTTCTCCAGGAGCAGGCACACACAATACTAAATAAACATACACGTGGGGGGCAGGGAGAGTGAAATTTTGATAAGTCCAGCTAGGCATGGTGGTTCATATCTGTATTCTTAGTAGAGCATTGAGGCAAGGCAGGAGGACTGTTGCAAGATCAAGTCCAGCCAAGGGTGTGATGTAAGGAGACCCTGGGGCTGCAGGGGGCGGGGCAGGGGAGACAAAGTATCTTGGTGTGTACTGGGAATCCAAGCATTTGAGAAGCAGAAGAGGTAAGTCGCACCCCCCCCCCCCCCCCCAGCACTCAGGAGACAGAACAGAGGGATCTCTGTAAGTTCGAGGCCAGCCTGGTCTACAGAGAGTTCCAGGACAGCCTGGGCTCCACAGAGAAATAAATATTGATGTGTGTATGTGTGTGTGTGTGTGTGTGTGTGTATAAATCCTACCCGTACACACACATACTGAATTAAATTTAAAAGTTAGATGAAGGGGTTGGAGAGATGGCTCAGTGGTTAAGAGCACTGACTGCTCTTCTGAAGGTCCTGAGTTCAAATCCCAGCAACCACATGGTGGCTCACAGCCATCCCTAACAAGATCTGACGCCCTCTTCTGGAGTGTCTGAAGACAGTTACAGCGTACTTACGTATAATAAATAAATCTTTAAAACAAAAGGTTAGATGTATAACTAACTGGAGCATTCAAAGGTAAACTACCTCCAGGCACCATTGGGTTTAGGGGCTGGAACCCACTTCCATCTCTGAGACAATATCACTGATTGGGGGAGGGGCCGCAAATCCTGGCTCCCGCAAGGGCAGGGTCGCAGAGCAGGTAAATTCTTCAGAACAGGAAGCCCTTGGCTCTGTGCCTAGCGGGCTCTGGATCCGGAGCGTAGTGCTGCCTCTGAGGCTCCTTGACCCTAGCTAGCTGGAGGTTGGCTTCCCAAGTATGAGACCCGCCCAGTTCTCTGTCAACACACCAGGCTGCCCTTGGCTGAAGCACTCCTCACAGGCATGAAACCCGGGAGCACAACACTCCCGGCTTCCTTCCTGAGCCTGCCTGCCCACGGAGACGGGCCTAGAGGGAGCCACTTGGTAGTCGTCCCGAAGAGCAGGTGCACAGCAGGAAAGATGGCCGGACTCTTCAGGGGTTTTGGTTTTTTGTTTAAAAGATTTATCTTATTTATATGAATACACTGTAGCTGTCTTCAGACACACCAGAAGAGGGTATAGGAACCCATTACAGATGGTTGTGAGCCACCAGGCAGTTGCTGGGACTTGAACTCAGGACCTCTATAAGAGCAGTCAGTGCTCTTAACCACTGAGCCATCTCTCCAGCCCCCAGTCCGTCTCCATCTTTAGTTGAGTCAAGATAAAACAGCTTCAGAAAAACAGTGCTGGGTCCGCCAGGCAGCTGCTCGGACACAGCTGTACCAGTCTGAGCATCGTCATTTGGTTCTGGAACAGGAGAGGGTTGGCTCCGTAAATTTACCCTCTGACCTCCGTGCATGCTCTGCTCCCTCCCCCAGAAGAAAAAGGGGAGGAGGAAGAGGAAGGGAAGGTCATAATCCAGGACAAGACTGGAACCTAAGATCGATTACTGGAGACCCGCAAAACTGAAGGCTAGACCTGACTCCTGCACCTTATCCACATGCTGTGGCCCACGGGCCCCTCCCCCACGCAAATAAGCAAGTAAGTGTAGACACACATGTAGACACACATGTAGACACACATGTAGAGAGAGTCACTGCTCTTTCCTGTAGCGGACCCAGGCTTGTCTCCCGAAGCTAGGGTGGCAGTTCACAGGAATCCATAACTCCAGGTGGGGATCTGCTGCCCCCTTCTGGCCTCCACAGGCACCAGGCACTCAGGGTGCACATCCATCCAGGCAAAAATGCTCACAGACATCAAATTAAATCTCTAGCCTGGTCTACAGAGTGAGTTCCAGGACAGGCAGGGCTACCCAGAGAAACTCTGTCTTGAAAAAACAAACAAAAAGAAAACAAAAAGAAAAACAAAGCCAGGTGGTGGTGGCGCACGCCTTTAATCCCAGCACTTGGGAGGCAGAGGCAGGCAGATTTCTGAGTTCGAGGCCAGCCTGGTCTACAGAGTGAGTTCCAGGACAGTCAGGACTATACAGAGAAACCCTGTCTCGAAAAGCCTAAATAAATAAATAAATAAATTAATTAATTAATTAATTAATTAAATTAAATCTCTAGAACAAAAAAGTCATCAAGGCTTTCAGTATGGTGGTTTAATCACAGCACTACAGAAGCAGAGGCAGAGGCAAGCAGATCTCTGTGAGTTCAAGGCCAGCCTGGTCTACCTAGGAAATTGCAGGCCAGCCCAGGCTACAGAGCTACATAGCGAGACCCTGTATACTGGCTGGTTTTGCGTGTCAACTTGACACAAGTCAGAACCATCAGAGAGGAAGGAGCCTGAGAAAATGCTTCCATAAAATCTGGCTATGAAACATATCCCAACTAGTGACCAATGGGAGAGGGCCCAGCCCATCGTGGGGGTGCCACCCCTGGGCTGGAGGTCCTGGGTTCTATAAGCAAGCACACCAGGTAAGCCACAGGGAGGAAGGCAGTCAGCAGCACCGTCCATGGCCTCTGCTCCTGCCTCCAGTTCCTGCCCTGCTGTGCTCATGCCCTGACTTCCTTCAGAGACGACAGGAGTGTGGACGTGTGAGGCAAACAAGTCTGCAGCGGGTCTTTGCTACTTTGTGGGGTTTTCTCTTTCCCACCCTCAACTCCACACCACGCCCCGTTTCACTTGCTATCACTAGACAGGAGAGAAAGAGATAGATCCCTGACTCTAATTCCTTTCCTTTTGTGTCTTCTTTGAGGACAACTAACTAACAAACCACAACCAGTGACCATGCACCCCACCTACTGGGGCTCTAGCATTTATTTGCCCTCTGAATAGTTCCCAGAACTACCTGCAGCTGACGAGTCGACACTTCTGCTAGAGCGCGAAGAAAATCACAATCGGCTGCTGTGGGCAGTCTGAGGCAGCCGCTCATCCCCACACCTGGGATTAAAATGAAAACACTGTCATAATACTTCTTTCTTTCTTTCTTTCTTTCTTTCTTTCTTTCTTTCTTTCTTTCTTTCTTTCTTTCTTTCTTTTGTTTGTTTTCTTCCGAGACAGGGTTTCTCTGTGTAGCCCTGGCTGTCCTGGAACTCACTCTGTAGACCAGGCTGGCCTCAAACTCAGAAATCTGCCTGCCTCTGCCTCCCAAGCACTGGGATTACAGGCGTACGCCACCATCGCCCGGCTAACTTCTGTGCTTTTTAAAGGAACCAAAATTCCAAACTTGTCACTACATAAACCCTTTCCTCCCCAAGTTGCTTTTTTTGTCACAGTGTGTCGTTGCAGTAATGGAAACCCTGACTAAGATACCCTGTCTTGGACAAAAGAACCAAGTTGAAGCCTTTGGTGCGTTTCTTCCGTGCCTGTTATCCACATTCATCCAGCCTGAGAGATTATCTCCATGTCATGTTGCATAGCTACTAGAAATGCCAACAAACCTCACGCTGCTACTCCCCTGACGGCGGTTTGGAAAGGGCCAGGGCCTTAGCCCACTTTTCAGACATGCTGATCGTCACATGGTGGCCATGGCTGATTAGAACTGGCTCTGCAGACCACACTGGCTTCGAACTCGGTGAGATCTTTCTGCTTCTGCCACCTGAGGGCTGGGATTAAAGTTGCACAGCCCCAGTCTGACCCCCTTCCTGAGATTCTTGTGAGCAAGGAACAAGGACAAAGGAATTTGGAATAGTGTCTATCGTGGTCCCGCCTCTGTTTGTAACCCTGACCTTTGGGACCAAGTCATTTTCCCTCCCCATGACTCAGTTCCCCTACCTCCACCATGGTTTGATTGGGGGGATTATTTGGAGCAGGCTTACATGAGTGCCTGGTGGATGGGCAAAGCTAAAACCCTTTAACAATGTTGCTAAAGGGATACAGCAGCAGCTCACAGTGGAGAGGGCTGGCTCTTCCTGAACAGGCCACATGGCCCAGAGCGTCGTCGGTGCGAGCCTACAGTCTCAGGATTGTAACCCTCTGCTGGTCAGCCGCCATCTCATAAAACAAAACCAAGGTGGGTGGACTGGTTTCCAGGGTAAAGCACCTGCCACCAAACTTGGCCATGTGAGTCGGGGCCCCGGCACCCACTTGATGGAAGAACCAACTCAAAGCAAGTTGTCGGCCATGGCCCACACGCACACAGAATACTTAGCAGACCAACAAATAGGAGCATTAGCAAGAGTGGGAAGCAAGTGGGTCAGAGCCAGCGTCCACTCCGTGGGCCTCGCCACTTAGGAGAGGGCCTTCGTGTATGTGGCAGGCTGCAGAAGGGGCCCCAGCCCAGCCCAGGCGGCTTTCACAAGAAACCTGCAAATGCCTGGCCCTTGGGGTGGATTGGCCATGAGGCGCTCCAGCAGCGGGTCCCCTCCCCCACCCCAACAAGTGGCCCTTCTCCCTAGCTCCCCTGGGCGGCCCTGGGAATGTGAAAAGGCAGGTGGGCGTGGAGAGGAGCGGAGCGTCTAGGAAGAGACAAAAGGGCCGCCTCAAAACCAGCAACAAAGACCACAGGATTCTGGTGCGATAGAGAAAGTGGGACAAGGACAACCGGAAGGGACTGGTAGGGCCAGAGGACAGATTGACTGGCCCAGCCCCACCCAGCGGGGTTCGGCCTGCTGGGCTGGTTTATGCTGCCCCCTAGCGGAAGGCTGCGATATAAAAAAGGACACTGGGTGGGAGGGACCCAGAGGCCAGATGCAGGGACAGAAATATTAAGAGTGACACAGACAAAACTATGAGACAAGAAACAGAAAGTGACAGGGACGTAAAGAGAGACGCACACAGTCAAAGGAATGCAGCGAGACACGGGGACTAAGTGACATAGGCACGTGCACAGACAAAGAAACACAAGAGCAGAGCCACAGGGAAACATGGGGATGCGGAGGGAGACTCAGCGATAGAGAAACAGAAGAAATCTGGAAAGAAATGATGAGGCGACACGAGAATCTAGGGCGGAGATGACAAGGAGACGGGGTCCACTAAGAAGTGACCCGGACCTACCACAGCAGCAGGACTAGAAGAAAGGCTGGACAGAGGTGTGGTCTCGCCTCGCCAGGGGGCGGTGCCTCAAGAAGGGAGGCCCTATAAGAGCCCACATCCTCAGGCTAACCAGAGGGCAGTGGGGCGTGGTCTGGACGAGGAGGCGTGGCTTCTTCTGGTGGGAGGCGACCGGAAGTTTAGAAGGGGGTGTGACTGCGTCTCATTAGAGCGACCAGTAGGGGGCGCAACGGGTCTTCCCGGGTTACGTGTGGGCGTGGCTCCATGGCAGGGGGCGTGGTCAAATAGCTTAATTCCAGGAGAAGGCGGAGATGGAATCGTGGGGCCAGACAGGTGTGGGACGCGGGGTGGGCGGGGTCATAGCTCTGGGAGGGGGCGGAGCCTGAGCCCTAGGATCGCCTTGGCGAAGAGGGGCGGGGCCTGTGACGTCATGAGTCCGGCCCGCTGGAGCTAAGCGAGGGGCCGGGGGGCGCGGATCCTGAGAGCCAGGCGAGGGAAAGCTGGGCCGAAAGAACTGATCCGGGGAGCCGTGAGCGGCGGAAGCCGGCCTGGTGCCGGACACTTCAGACCCCTGACTGCCCTCCCAGCCGATCGGTACACGAAGAGTGGTCCCTAGGCACCCCCTGCCCGGGCCCAGTGCCTCCCCGGGCCCCCCATGGCCCGGGCCGCAGTCCTCCCGCCGTCCAGATTGTCACCGACGCTGCCGTTGTTGCCGCTGCTACTGCTCCTGCTTCAGGAAACAGGTGAAAACGCGCGGATGCCTTCGTCAGTCCTCAGAAGGGAGGGAACGGGCATCGTCCCCCACCTCTCTCCCCGAGGCCCCTTCCCTCGTGCCCCCTTCCAGGCTGGCCCTACTGATCGAGATCCCCTCAAACACCGGGCTCTCTGTCCGAGTCTCCTAACCTCCCTCTCTGCACCCCGCTTCATCACAAGTGCCCTTTCTAACCCGGGTTTCTGTCCCCCTCCACCTCCCTCAGCCTAGAAGGGGTTAAATCCTCTCCATCCAGTGCCGATCACTTATCCGGAATCTGGATTTCCGTCTCTGCCCTCCCCCCCCTTAGGAATGTGGAGAATGTTCCCCCCCACTCACACTAGCTGGAGGGTCGTGATGGTAGGGAGGGACGACCCCCCCCCCTCTTTTTTTTCTTTTCCTTCTTGCTGGGTTGGGCATCTGAGGCCCGGGGAGAATTGGGCGCGAGGGGACCCACGGTCGAGGTTCCCTAGACGAGGGGTGGGGGGAATTCGGTCTTTGGGAGCCCTTGGCAAACCAGTGATGAGAGTTGGGGGCACCGTGGGGCGGGGAGGGTGTGAGTCTGGAGTGCTGGCTTCCGGCCTCAGGGAGTTTACCGACACTGACCTCTGGGTTCTGGGGAAATTAAGAGGTTCTGCCTCCAGGATCTCAGAAGGCGAGCCTAGCCGGGGTCTAGGTAGAATTGGGGAAAAGGGGTTCAAACTTGTAGGTCTTGGGTTTGTTTAACTGTGGGTAAAGAGCTCTGTTCGCTGGGATCCAGGTGCATTTGGGGTCCAGAGAGGATCCAGGTGCATTTGGGGTCCAGAGAAACTATCTTGAAGGCTCGCATTTAACTGTAGGCAATGGAATTTAATGATCGGGGGACTCTGACCTTTACCCCCCGCCCCAAATCTAATCAAAGGCTAAAGACTCAGTTTGAAATTGGGAACTTAGTTGGCTGCGTCCCAGGTAGAGTCCAGAGCCCGGGAGGTTTGCAGTTCTCCTCCCCCTCCCCCTTTCCTTGTGAGTGGCGACGTCCCTGGGGAAGTTTTCCGGTATCGCTTTCACCTAGTTTGGGAGGGGCGGGGCGGGGCTGGAGCGCTCTGGAGTCCGACTCCCGGTTTCGGGACCTTATCTCTCCTTTGGTCACGCCTTTGTCCTCGAAGCACTTGGAGAGGTAAATGGGAGGAGCCTCCTCTCTAAGACACGCTCCTCTTTCCACCCCCAGCCCTGGAGCGCAGAGCCCCTGAGTACGGGGATCTGCGGGGCCTGGGGTGGGGGATGGGGTGGGGTGTAAACAGGTGTCCTGACCTGGCCCCGCCCCTAGCAGGTGACCTGGCTGTTCCTTCCAACTACACACCGCGGGATGGGGAGCTGGGCAGCGGGAAGTTTCTGGAGAGTTTGCTCAGAGCGGGAATCAGAGGGATCGTGGGGAGAGTGCCCGTCACTTTTGGCCTCATTGTTCTTTACACGCCTCCTTTGAAGTCATCAGCCTTGACCTCCCAGATAGATGAGCTCAGTACCTGTCCCCCGGGTGAATTCTTAGAATCCACCCATGTGGTACCTCACGGCAGATTCCACAGAACCCCAGAGCAAACCTTGTTCCTCCTCCCGGCCTGCAAACGAGGAAACCAAAAAGGACCCTCTCTCCCAAGGTTCCACTCTGTCCCTTGGAAGCCTTTGAAAGCCAGCAAGTCAGCAGCCATTCTGGGCAGCCTCCTCAAAGTGCTTCCTGTTTCCCAGACCTGCCGTGACTGTCCCTTCTCTGCTGAGCCCCTGGAGGGATTCCCAGGGGCTGGGCCCTGCCTAACCCACCCTACTCGGATCTCCACTTCCTCATTCTTTCTCTCTCCCTCCTCTTTTCCCTTTCTTCTCTCCCTTCTCTCTTTCCATTGCCTCTGTTCTGGCTCTGTCCTCTCTGTTCTGTTTGTCCTTCCTTTGCTCTCTCCATGTCTCCCTTGCTTTCCCTACATCCCTTTTCCCCTGGCTCTAACTGCTCAGCCTCCCTGCTTCCCGGCCTCCTCTGGGAGTGGGGCTTGCACCACCTGGACCTCCCCGCCCGCCCGAGCCTGAGCCGCCCTCCCCACTCCTCCCTATCTCTCTCGGCTCATCTAAGTCATCCAGGCAGCCCCACACAGCGCGGGGAGGGAGAGGAGGGCCTGGCTGTCTCTTCTCATTAGGGAAGGGGAATTGAGCAGAGAAGAAATGGGGGGGGAGGATAGAGAGGGGGGGGATATAGGGACAGGAGCCAAGCGAGAGAGGGGACCGGAAGCAGACCTAAGGATGGAGTCAGCACGGAGAACGAAGAAGATTGCAAGGGAGGGCGGAAAGATCCAGGAAAGGGGCTGCGGTGCTGGGAGGGGTGTGGTGGGGACCCTGGAAGGGCAGAGAGGTTTGGTGACAGGAGAGGAGACCAAAAGACCCCAGCCAAGGACTGTGGAGGTCCTATGACTCAGAAAGGTCAGATCACAGGCCAGTCTCAAGGCCGGCCAGCCTGTAGGGGACACAGGAGGCACAGGGAGTCTTGCACAAGGGCCAGCTCCCCTGCCCCCGCCTGGGATGCTGTTACATTTTTAATGCCCAGCATTGCTGAGAAACAGAGCCGGAAGGGGAGGATGAGAGGGACCAGGAGAGATGGCCGGGCCATGAGGCGCCGTGGAGACGTGTGGGTGCTGGGGACACAGACATGGAGAGCCCAGGGTCACAGAAACCTAAGACAGGAGGAGAGTGAACACCTGGAACTCCAGCACTCAGAGAAGGCTGAGGCAGGGGGGTTGCAGGGAGTTCAAGGCCAGGCTGAGCTACATAGGAAGACCTTGTCTCAGGAAAAACAGAGTGGCCTGTAATCTCAGTGCCAGTGTGGAGGAGGCTGAGGCAGCAGACTGTCCACCCCCAGGGCTGCCTTGGCTGCAGAGCGGAAAGAATGGGGGGGAAGAGACATGGGCTGGGCCATGGCTCAGTGGACAGAGCGCTCACCTAGCGTGTGTGAAACCCTGGGTTCCAAACTCGGCACGTCCAAAAGCAGGTGGTGCAGGACTGGAATCCAAGCGTGAATTCAAGATTGCATGGCTATGTAGTGAAATTGAGGCCAGGCAGGGTTATCGGAGTCCTTCTCTCAAGAGAACAAGGGGAGCAAACCAGTCCGCAGAGCGATTGCCTAGCATGCCGGAAGCGTGAGGTTCGATCCCTAGCACCCTAAAAATCACCAGTGGGCATGCAGTCCTGCAGATGGACGGTAGACACCAGAGCTTCAGCAATTCAAAATCATATTTTGCTCTATAATTACGTTCAGGACAGCCTGAATTATGTAAGACCCTGACTCACAAAACGTAAGCCTTTAATCCCAGCACTCAGGAGGCAGAGGCAGGCAGATCTCTGAGTTCAAAGTCAGTGTGTGGTCTAATTAGAGAGTTCAGGACAGCCAGAGATACATATTAATAAGTCTCTCTCTCTCTCTCTTCCCCCCTCCCCCTCCCTCCGTGTGTGTGTGTGTGTGTGTGTGTGTGTGTGTGTGTGTGTTATATTACATTTAGAGAAATAGGCAGGTACTCTAGGGAATAAGAGGAGAGGCCAAGGGTCAGGGAAAGAAGAAACAGGCCCTAGGAGCAGGATGCGTGCACAAGCAGAGTTTAGAATCTCCTGGAACTGGGACGCACACTGGGGCCCGCTCTCGCTCTCGGGGCAGGATGTGAGGGGGCTCTATCCCTGGGCTCTATCCCTGGGCCCAGCCAGGACGCGCCTGCTTCCATAGGGAGGTTGTGTGCAGCTGAGCCCAGCAGCAGAGGGGACCGTGCGTCCAGCCATGCAGAGGGGCCTCGGGAGGCTCACATAGAACTCCAGACACAGCCCAAGCCGTGCACCCTGGCCACCCTGGCTGTGTTCTCACCCCTCAGACAGGCTCTGGATGTCCGCTGTGGGGGTGGGAACTACGATTAATGTAATTAATTAATTACCCAGGTGGCTGAGGCAGCAGCTGATGCTGGCCCTCAAAGCCCTCTGGTCTTGAAGGGTTTGTCCAGCCCTGCCCCACCCTGACGTGGGGGGGGGGTAGGACAGCAGCAGGTTTTATAGGTGTGCAGGGGCCAGCTGGGACTGGAGGAGCCAGCCAGGCCGGAAATCTAAGAAAGGAACCTTCCTTCCGGACCCTCCTCTAACCTCCTCCCTCAGACTCTTACACCCCCAGGTCCAGCCCTGCCCTGTGCCTTCTCTCCATCTAGGCTTCCCCTGTGCCAGAGGCAGTCTCTACTTTGGCCTGCAGGAAGCCTGCTAGCCCCTCCCCCAGGGGAGTTAGGAAGTGTGTTTGAGGACCCAGCTGACATCTCTGTAGAGCTGTCACCAGTCACCAGAGAGAAGCAAGGGTTCCCACTGGCCATTCTCTGGCCACTGTCTCTGGGTGTGGTGTTGGCTGTGTGTGTCCCTGCAAGGTCACCACAGCAGCTTGCTGAGAAGTTCCTCCCCACCCCACCCCCGCAGGAAATGTGTTTCCAGCACCAGGCCATGTGCGCATCTTCCTGGCCTCATGACTTCATCTCCCCTGCTTCCCCATCTGACACCCAGAATCCCTGGCTCCCCTCACCATAGACTTCAAACTCCACACGTCTGTCTTCCTCCCCAAACCCAGTGTCCTGCTCCCATTCCTGCTCCGGAGAAAACCTTCCATCTAGATCAGCAGTCCTCAACCTGTTTCCGATGGTCTTAGGCAGCGCCAACCATAGTTTATTTTCAGTGCTATTTCATGCTACGAGCGGTGGTGTCTCTGTTCCTAAAGCCATTAGAAATATGTGTTTTTCTTTTTTGCTTGTTTGTTTGCTTGTTTTTCGAGACAGGGTTTCTTTGTGTAGCCCTGGCTGTCCTGGAACTCACTCTGTAGACCAGGCTGGCCTTGAACTCAGAAATCCGCCTGCCTCTGCCTCCCAAGTGCTGGGATTAAAGGTGTGCACCATCTCCGCCGCCTGGCACTGGAGTACTTTTCTTGACTCACTGACCTTTCCAAACTTTATCCTGTTCCTCCCCCTTGTTCACACCTCCCCGTAGATCCCCAGTTCCCTCACAGAAAAGCCTACACACTCCAGTTCAACTGCTGCTTGTGCTGTTGGGAGACGGGTGTTCATAGGCTGGCACAGGCCAGGCTCTTCCTGTGCCAAACTCCCTCCCCATGCTGGGGTTAAAGGTGTGCACCCCCATACTGGGTGTGTGCACCCCCATACTGGGAGTGTGCACCCCCATATTGGGAGTGTGCACCCCCATACTGGGAGTGTGCACCCCCACATTGGGAGTGTGCACCCCCATACTGGGAGTGTGCACCCCCATACTGGGAGTGTGCACCCCCATATTGGGAGTGTGTACCCCCATACTGGGAGTGTGTACCCCCATACTGGGAAGTGCAGCACTTTTGGTTGTCCATCATTCATTCATTCAGCACATTTATAGAGCACCTTCAGAACACCAGACACTGTTCTAGACTCCGGAATATCATAATGGATGAAGCGGGGCTGTGCCCCCTGTGGCTCTGCCAGGGAGGGGGAGGTTGGTTCTGTGCTGGAGGGAGCAGGATTAAGAATCCTTGTTATCAGCTGGGCAGTGGTGGCGCACGCCTGTAAGCCCAGCACTTGGGAGGCAGAGGCAGGCGGCTTTCTGAGTTCGAGGCCAGCCTGGTCTAAAGGGAGTTCCAGGACAGCCAGGGCTACACAGAGAAACCCTGTCTCGAAAAAACCAAAAAAAAAAAAAAAAAAAAAAAAAAGAATTCTTGTTATCATTATGGTGACCAGATCCTGCCTCAGTGAGCTAGATAAGGAGAGAACTGTTCTGGCCAGAAGATCAGAGAGGAGAGGTTAGAGAGGATACCAAGGGGCTGGGCACGAACACGCAGGGCTCTGAGTGAGAAGGGAGCTACTGAACGCCCCAAGCAGAGAAGAGGGGCACCAGCTACCAAAGGTCCTCTAGCTGTGTGTGGGGACAAAGCCCGAGAGGCAGGTACCAAGAGGTGACCCACGCAGGGAAGGCTGGCAAGTTAAGCCCTGAAGGAGCACACAGTGTCTGACTGAAGGAAAATTTTAAAGATGGAGCCTACAAGGATGCGCTTCCCGGTGGTGTTTACTCCAGGAGAGGGGAGAGAGTGCATCAGGCCTCCGTGCTGACCTGCTTCTCAGGGGTAGGAAGGGCCTTAAGAACAGACCAGCACTCAGGAGGCAGAGGCAGCCTGTGCGTCTGAGGTAGCCTGGTCTACAGAGTGAGTTCCAGGACAGCCAGGGCTACACAGAGAAACCCTGTCTCAAAAAACCAAAGCAAACAAATAAAAAAAAAAGCACTACTCTGGGTGGTAGTGGGGTGCTGGTACAACTATGTTACATCAGTGTCTTGAGTTCCAGGCTAGCCGAGACTAGGTAGTCAGACCCCATCCCAAGAAAACAAAACAGGAGCTAGGGAGGTGGCCCAGCAGGTGAAGATGCTTGCTGCCAAACTTGACAGCCTGAGTTTTGTCTCCAAGACCCACACAGTGGAAAAAGAGAGCCAGCCCTGCACCGGTGCATTGGCCCCCCACTCTTGCCCCCCACACAAGTAAATGTAGTAGTTAAACAAACAAACAAAAACCACTGTTGAGCTATCACTGAACATCCGTTCTTTGAATAAAAGACCTAGAAACTGAGTCTGGAGTCTTGGGGCGGTAAGATTCATGTCATTTGTATGCTTTCATTTATGACTTTGAGCCAGGGCGTCCCCGGGTAGTGCAGGTTAACCCGGAGCTCTCTGGCCCCAAATTCATGATCCTTATGCCTCTGCCTCCTTAGTTTTGAAAAATATGACTGAAGGTTGCTGAGCCTGATTCTGTGTGTGTGTGTGTGTGTGTGTGTGTGTGTGTGAATACACGTGTGGACAGCAAAGGACAGCTTTCAGGAGTCCACTCTATCTCTGTCCACTATGTGGATCTCAGGGATTAAAATCCGGTTGGTTATCAGTCTTGGCTGCAATCACCTTTACCCGCTGGACCATCTCACCAACCCCTCCCTGACACCCTTTCAAGCCCACTGTCCTGCCCTAAATGTCCTTCTGCCTAGCTATAATGTGTCATCCCGCTCTTCCAGATGCTGAGACAGGAGAATTGATGTGAATTAAGGCCAACTTCACCCAAACACTGAGACCCTGTCTAAACAAACAAAATAAAACCCAAGCGGAAGCAAAGGCAAGCGGTGCCACATGTGGCCGGTGGGGACAGGCACTGACCCTGTGACCTGTCCTGCAAAGAGTGTCAGATCTTTTACTGGAATTGTTCTAGGGAACCCTGCAGGGTGACTTAAATGTCTCCATTTTACACATGGAAGAACTTGGGCTTGAAAAGGTCACCCAGCCCAGAAGCAGCAAGCAGCAGGAAGTTCACATCTATCTGTGTTGCGATTCTTTAAAAAAGTACTCCTGCTCCTGCTGCTCCCTAGTGCTAGGGCTGGAGCCCAGAGCCTTTCTTCTGGTATACAAGTGCTCTCCCACCGAGCCACGCCCCCAGCCCCTCACTGGGGGATTCTAGGCGGGGCTCTCCCACCGAGCCACGCCCCCAGCCCCTCACTGGGGGATTCTAGGCGGGGCTCTCCCAACGAGCCACGCCCCCAGCCCCTCACTGGGGGATTCTAGGCAGGGGCTCTACCACTGAGCCACGCCCCCAGCCCCTCACTGGGGGATTCTAGGCGGGGCTCTCCCACCGAGCCACGCCCCCAGCCCCCTCACTGGGGGATTCTAGGCGGGGCTCTACCACTGAGCCACGCCCCCAGCCCCCTCACTGGGGGATTCTAGGCAGGGGCTCTCCCACCGAGCCACGCCCCCAGCCCCCTCACTGGGGGATTCTAGGCGGGGCTCTACCACTGAGCCACGCCCCCAGCCCCCTCACTGGGGGATTCTAGGCGGGGCTCTACCACTGAGCCACACCCCCAGCCCCCTCACTGGGGGATTCTAGGCGGGGCTCTACCACTGAGCCATGCCCCCAGCCCCTCACTGGGGGATTCTAGGCAGGGGCTCTACCACTGAACCAGGCCCCCAGCCCCTCACTGGGGATTCTAGGCAGGGCTCTCCTGCTAAGCTGTCCGCTTCTCAGCCCATGTGGATCTGCTCTGTGGCAGACGATGAAGCCCTCTTTGTCTCGGTGGTCTGCTGGGTTTGAGTGGTGAGGCATATCGCATATCGGAGACGGCGTGACTCTCTTAACTGATGGCCACTCGTTCATCCTCCCTGGCACTGTCTGACCCCAGTATTGGGTTCTGTCAGATTCCCTCAGCAGGACCACCCAGGTTCTCCTTTTTAAAAGACTGTTTGAAGTGAATTGGTGTTTTGCCTACGTCCATACACTTGATCTTAGCCAAAAGGCGGAGAAGCGACTTTGCCTCCATTCATGTCTGTGCACCATATGTGTGCAGTGTCCAAGAAAGGGCTGCGTGTGGGATGGCTGTGAGCCAGTCTCAGGACCCAGCCCAGGTCTTCTGCAAGAATAGCCGGTGCTCTTAGGTTCTAGGTCCTTGTCATCTCCCCCACCCCTGGCTATTTTTTTTTATTTATTTATTTTTGTTTTTGTTTTTGAGGCAGGGTTTAGCTATGTCTGCCTGGCTGGTGTGGAATGCACTATGTAGCCCAGGCTTTCTTCAAACACACAGGGATCCCTGTGCCTCCACTTCCTGTGTGGTGGTGTTAAAAGCTTTTGCTACCACACCCCAGATTCCGTGGGCTCTTCTGTGTGAGGAGTCCAGGACGGAACGCACTGACCACTGTCCGCTGAGTGGCAGCTGTGTGTGTGTGTGTGTGTGTGTGTCTGTCTGTCTCTCTCTCTCTGTCTCTCTGGTTGTAAGCAGTTGCTCATAGAAACGAGTCCTGTGCAGTCTTTGAGTCCCTCGCCTCGGGGCTCACTGTCAATGGCCACTTGTAATTATCTGGCCTCTGTTTACAAAGTTCAAGTTCTCTGTGGACCTCGGCCTAGTACTCTCCAAGCATTCCTCGGTGCTCATAACACCCCTGGGGTGTGCGGCACTGTCATTATGCCCTCATTATGCAGCTGGGAAACTGAGGCACAGAGATGTTAAGCCCCGGATTTAAACCCACACATTATTGTGCCCTGGGTCACCGTGGAGTGCTTCCTCGTTTGTATATTTGTTCACAGTGCAGGAGACGGGGAGACAGCCTGAGGCCATAGCTCATGCAGAGGACTTGAGCTTCCCGGGCCAGAGCCTAGACCTCTGATTCCATGGGCTGTGGCGCCCCCTTCTGGCCTGCACAGGTACCTGATACACTATATTGCATACACACCGCACGTAGATGCACATACATATATACACATAAGATAAAAAATTAAGCCGGAACCGGGCGGTGGTGGCGCACGCCTGTAATCCCAGCACTCTGGGAGGCAGAGGCAGGCGGATTTCCGAGTTCGAGGCCAGCCTGGTCTACAGAGTGAGTTCCAGGACAGCCAGGGCTACACAGAGAAACCCTGTCTCGAAAAACAAAACAAAAAACATAAAAACTTTAAAGTGAGATATTGGGGGCTGGAGACTTGGCTTGGCGGTTAAGAGCACTGGCTGCTCTTCCAGAGGACCTGAGTTCAATTCTCAGCACTGATACGGCAACACACAACTGTCTGAAACTCCAGCTCCAGGGAATCAAATGCCCTCTCAGGGCCTCCGTAGGCACCATGCACACCTGTGGTGCACAGACATACATAGACAAAACGTCCATATACATCAAATAATTTTGTTTGTTTTTTTCGAGACAGGGTTTCTCTGTGTAGCCCTGGCTGTCCTGGAACTCACTCTGTAGACCAGGCTGGCCTCGAACTCAGAAATCCACCTGCCTCTGCCTCCTAGAGTGCTGGGATTAAAGGCATGCGCCACCACTGCCCGGCTTCAAATAATTTTTAAAACAAAATTTTTTAAATAAAAATACAGCCAGGCACAGCGGTGAACAACTTTTATCTCAGCATTTCTGGAGGCAGAGGCAGGAGGATCCCTAAATTGAAGGCCATCCTGGTCTACATAGTGAGTTCTAAAACAGCGAGGGCTATGTAGAGAGAGCCTGTTTCCAAAAGAACAAAAATAAATAAAATGGGAAAATAGGCGAAGGGTCTCTTAAGACCCCACCTTCCTAGAGGAGACATTGGGAAGTTGCTGAGAGAGGGGCGTGGTGACCAGTGGGGTAGCCTGGGGCTTGTAGTCCACCTTGCAGTAGATAACCACAGCCGCCCATGCAGAGCAGCAGAAAATAAGACATCCAAGTCAGAGACAGACTTCTTGGGAAGAAAGGGGTTCAGCAGGAGCCATGCGGGGGTGAGGAGGTAGTGGGGCGGAAGTGGGGGTGACAGTGGCCAGACTGTATGTATGCATGCAAGAGACCCCCAGGGACAAACGAGTGTAGCCCACCGAGCATGTGTAATTCGCCGAGTCAAATGACCATCTGTGTAAGAGTGCAGAGAACAGAGCCGGGGAAGACAGCGGTGGGCCATGCATTTTCTGTCAGTGTGAGGACCGGAGTTCGATCCCCAACACTGACGAGGCTGAAACAGGGCTCCCTGGGATTTGCCGGCCAGCTTAGCTGAAACAGTGAACTCCGGGCCAACAAGTGACCTTTCTCAAACACTGTGGGGCGCTGAGAGATGGCTCAGCACTCAGGAGCGAGCACTCTGCCTCCTGGTGTGGTGGCACACACCTTTAATCCCAGCACCAGGGAGCAGAGCCTGGTCTACAAAGCGAGTCCAGGATAGCCTGGGCTCTGCTGTACAGAGAAACCCTGCTCCCTCGGTCCCCTCAAAAAGAGCACACTGCCTACTCTTCCATAAGTTCCAGCTTCCACAAAGGTTGAGAAGTACCTGTAACTCCCGTGTCTGGGACTCTGACGCCCCCTTCTGGCCTCCACCAGCACTGCATGCACATGGTGCACAGACAACACACAAGCAAAACACTCGGCTCATAAACTAAAAGTAAATAAATCTAAAAAATAACACTAAAAAGACAAGGTGGGTCAGGTGTGGTGACAGGCAGTTTTAATCCGAGCACTGGGAGGCAGATCTCTGTGAGTTCCCGGCCAGCCCCGGGCTATCCTGTGAGAGCCTGTATCGCCTGTCCTGGAGATCTCTGGCTTTTCCCTCCCTCCCCGACAGGGCTGACCTCTTTCCTCTCCCCAGGAGCCCAAGATGTGCGGGTACGAGTGCTTCCTGAGGTTCGGGGCCGCCTGGGAGGCACCGTGGAGTTACCGTGCCACCTGCTCCCGCCCACGACGGAGCGCGTCTCTCAGGTGACCTGGCAGCGCCTGGATGGCACAGTTGTGGCTGCCTTCCACCCGTCCTTCGGCGTGGATTTCCCCAACTCACAGTTCAGCAAGGAGCGTCTGTCCTTTGTCAGAGCGAGCCCGGAAACCAACGCGGACCTGCGGGATGCCACGCTGGCCTTCCGGGGCCTGCGGGTGGAAGACGAGGGCAATTACACCTGCGAGTTCGCCACGTTTCCCAACGGCACCCGCAGGGGGGTGACCTGGCTCAGAGTCATCGGTGAGTGGGGGCGAGCCTGGCTGTCGCTCCGCGTCCCAGCTTTCAGGTTGACACTCTTAATGTGTTGGCAAGTGTCTTCTCGTTTTGTAGAAGTTTGTACGTTGTGTGTGTGTGTGTCCGTGCCCTGCAATGTTTAGAGATCAGAAGATGACTCTTGGGATTCGGTTCTCTCCTTATACCACGGGAGCCAGGGGATCAAACTCAGGTTGTCCGGTGTCGGGCTTGGCAGCAGTCGTCCTTACCTGCCGAGCCACTTTGTCATCCCCGGCCTCTGCCTGTACCTCAGAGTGCTGGGATTAAGGGCATGAGCCATCGCACCGAGATTCTTGGGTCTGGGGACAAAAGCAGCACTCTGCATAGGACGGCTAGCACTCTGCCGCCGTCTTCCGGACTCCCCTTCCTTCCTCTAGGAGCCTGGCTGACCTTGAACACTGCATCCTCCTGCCTCGTCTCTAGTGCTAGGATTCCAGAAGTGTGCCAAAGCACCTAGCTTTGACAAGTGCTTACTAAGCACCTACAGGGTGCTAGTTGCTTACTCTGTCCACCAAGGATGTGGCAGACAACAAGGTATTCTTTTTTTTTTGTTTTGTTTTGGCTTGGTTTTGGTTTTTTGAGACAGGGTTTCTCTGTGTAGCCCTGGCTGTCCTGGAACTCACTCTGTAGACCAGACTGGCCTCAAACTCAGAAATCCACCTGCCTCTGCCTCCCGGGTGCTGGGATTAAAGCTGTGTGCCACCACTGCTTGGCAAGTTATTCTTTTTTTTCCCCTTGAGTCAGGGGCTCAATATGTAGCTCAGACACTAGCCTCAAATTCAGACCAACCCAGCTGCCTCAGAACTGGGTCTGTAAGCACGGGCCATTACACTCTACTCTGGCCTCATCCTGAGAACAAGAACCGCAGAGGTTCCAGGGGCTCAGTGACATGGTGAGGAAGGCCAACCTGTTCAAAAAGGAAAAAAATGTAACTGGGTGGCGGATGGGGGCGGCAGGAAAGGCTGAGGACGCAGGAGGTGAGCTGTGGCATAGGGTTGCCTTGGCTGCACACGCGGTGAGGCAGCACCATAGAAGAAGTTTTAGGCAGTTTTACACAGTTGTCCCTGGACCAGAAGGAACACACCCACCCATGGGGCTCAGATGACACAGGGGAAGAGACCCGACAGGCGAGAGGCAGCTCACAGCCCTCTCTGACTCCGGTTCTCACGGAGCCATCGCTGTCTTCTCTCCTCTGGGGACACTGCACACGTGCACAGGTTCATGCAGGCACAACACCCACACACACACACACACACAAGCAATAAAGGACTCTTCCTGGCTTCAACGGGAGTGGCCGGAGGGCTGGAAAACGCCCTCAGGGCACAGCAGTCCAGCCCTCCAGACGGTTCGTTCCCCAGAGTCGGCCCTGGTTCTGGCTTCAGAGAGTTGGAGCTTCCCTGGAACTCCCTGCACAGCCCAGGACAGACACTTCCTTTCTGAGGGAGGCCAAGGGGGCTGCGTCCGTAGTCACAGCACAGCTCTCCCCAGTTCCTGTGTAACAGGTCTGTTATGCCGGAATTCAGGAGAATGAGGCAAGCTTTAGAAGGCCAGCCTGGGCAACGTGGGCTCTGTGTCAAAGTCAGATTTTTCCATCTCTTAATTTTTTGTTTCTTCAAGACAGGGTTTCTCTGTGTAGCCCTGGCTGTCCTGGAACTCACTCTGTAGACCAGGCTGGCCTCGGACTCACAGAGATCCACCTGCCTCTGCCTCCCAAGTCTTGGGATCAAATTTTAAAAAGGACTGGCTAGGGATGAAGCTCTTTGCCTAGAATCCCCCAGGGAGGGGCTGGGGGCGTGGCTCAGTGGTAGAGCCCTTGCCTAGAATCCCCCAGGGAGGGGCTGGGGGCCTGGCTCAGTGGTAGAGCCCCTGCCTAGAATCCCCCAGGGAGGGGCTGGGGGCGTGGCTCAGTGGTAGAGCCCCTGCCTAGAATCCCCCAGGGAGGGGCTGGGGGCGTGGCTCAGTGGGAGAGCCCCGCCTAGAATCCCCCAGTGAGGGGTTGGGGGCATGGCTCAGTGGTAGAGCCCCTGCCTAGAATCCCCCAGGGAGGGGCTGGGGGCGTGGCTCAGTGGTAGAGCCCTTGCCTAGAATCCCCCAGTGAGGGGCTGGGGGCGTGGCTCAGTGGGAGAGCCCCGCCTAGAATCCCTCAGTGAGGGGTTGGGGGCATGGCTCAGTGGTAGAGCCCCTGCCTAGAATCCCCCAGTGAGGGGCTGGGGGCGTGGCTCAGTGGTAGAGCCCTTGCCTAGAATCCCCCAGGGAGGGGCTGGGGGCCTGGCTCAGTGGTAGAGCCCCTGCCTAGAATCCCCCAGGGAGGGGCTGGGGGCGTGGCTCAGTGGTAGAGCCCCTGCCTAGAATCCCCCAGGGAGGGGCTGGGGGCGTGGCTCAGTGGGAGAGCCCCGCCTAGAATCCCCCAGTGAGGGGTTGGGGGCATGGCTCAGTGGTAGAGCCCCTGCCTAGAATCCCCCAGGGAGGGGCTGGGGGCGTGGCTCAGTGGTAGAGCCCTTGCCTAGAATCCCCCAGTGAGGGGCTGGGGGCGTGGCTCAGTGGGAGAGCCCCGCCTAGAATCCCCCAGTGAGGGGTTGGGGGCATGGCTCAGTGGTAGAGCCCCTGCCTAGAATCCCCCAGTGAGGGGCTGGGGGCGTGGCTCAGTGGGAGAGCCCCGCCTAGAATCCCCCAGTGAGGGGCTGGGGGCGTGGCTCAGTGGTAGAGCCCCTGCCTAGAATCCCCCAGTGAGGGGCTGGGGGCGTGGCTCAGTGGGAGAGCCCCGCCTAGAATCCCCCAGTGAGGGGCTGGGGGCGTGGCTCAGTGGTAGAGCCCTTGCCTAGAATCCCCCAGTGAGGGGCTGGGGGCGTGGCTCAGTGGTAGAGCCCCGCCTAGAATCCCCCAGTGAGGGGCTGGGGGCGTGGCTCAGTGGTAGAGCCCCTGCCTAGAATCCCCCAGTGAGGGGCTGGGGGCGTGGCTCAGTGGTAGAGCCCCTGCCTAGAATCCCCCAGTGAGGGGCTGGGGGCGTGGCTCAGTGGTAGAGCCCCGCCTAGAATCCCCCAGTGAGGGGCTGGGGGCGTGGCTCAGTGGTAGAGCCCCTGCCTAGAATCCCCCAGTGAGGGGCTGGGGGCGTGGCTCAGTGGTAGAGCCCTTGCCTAGAATCCCCCAGTGAGGGGCTGGGGGCGTGGCTCAGTGGTAGAGCCCCGCCTAGAATCCCCCAGTGAGGGGCTGGGGGCGTGGCTCAGTGGTAGAGCCCCTGCCTAGAATCCCCCAGTGAGGGGCTGGGGGCGTGGCTCAGTGGTAGAGCCCTTGCCTAGAATCCCCCAGTGAGGGGCTGGGGGCGTGGCTCAGTGGTAGAACCCTGCCTAGAATCCCCCAGTGAGGGGCTGGGGGCGTGGCTCAGTGGTAGAGCCCCTGCCTAGAATCCCCCAGTGAGGGGCTGGGGGCGTGGCTCAGTGGTAGAGCCCTTGCCTAGAATCCCCCAGTGAGGGGCTGGGGGCGTGGCTCAGTGGTAGAGCCCCGCCTAGAATCCCCCAGTGAGGGGCTGGGGGCGTGGCTCAGTGGTAGAGCCCCTGCCTAGAATCCCCCAGTGAGGGGCTGGGGGCGTGGCTCAGTGGTAGAGCCCTTGCCTAGAATCCCCCAGTGAGGGGCTGGGGGCGTGGCTCAGTGGTAGAACCCTGCCTAGAATCCCCCAGTGAGGGGCTGGGGGCGTGGCTCAGTGGTAGAGCCCTGCCTAGAATCCCCCAGTGAGGGGCTGGGGGCGTGGCTCAGTGGTAGAGCACTTGCCCAGCATGCACAGTGCTCTACATTCAATCTCCTATGCAGAATAGAAGCAGGGCTAGAGATGTGGCTTAGTTGTTGGAATGCTTCCCTGTGATGCACAAAGCCCTGGGTTTGATCCCCTGCACCACACGAAGCTAGGGATAATGGCAGGTCTGTGATCCCAGCACTTGAAAGGTAGAATTAGGCTAATCAGGCGGAAGGTCATCATCAGGTGTATAAAGTGAGTCGAGGCCAGCTGGTACTATAGGAGATCCTGTCTCAAAATCAAAACACACACACACTGCAAAGCCCTTCTCCCAAGCTGCATAAAACTGTCTACTCTTAATGCAATAGCACAGTCAAGACATACTTCAAGCTGGGCATGGTGATGCACGCCTTTAACCCCAGCACTTGGGAGGCAGAGGCGGATAGATCTCTGTGAGTTCGAGGCCAGCCTGGTACACAGAGAATCCCTGCCTCAAGAGGTGCCTCTTTTTTCAAGCATGAGGGGCTGAAGCAGGGTTACTGGCTTGAGACCAGCCTGGGCTACATAGCCAGATCCTACTGTGATAAAGCAAAATAAATACAGACAAGGGGAGCTGGGGTCGGCGCTCCGGAGTGAGTGTGTCTCCAGCAAGCTCAGGGTCCTAGATCTGCATGCTGAAGCTGTTGTATGAAAGGGAGGGAGACAGGAGCGCAAGGGGCATGGCCGTGGGGTAGGCTCGGGCAGAGCCACGCCCGTCATTTGCGAAGTCCTCAGCTCTGTCTGTAGTATTGAGAGAGAGGGAGGTGAAGAGGGGCAGGCCTGCTTTTAGAACATGGAGTAGGCCATAGGTACGGTGGCTACAGCACCATCTGCCTCTGGAGAGCCTGGTGGTTTCGGAGCCACAGAGGCCGGAAAAGTCCCCTTAGGAATCTAGCTTTGAGTTGGGGATGGGATCTGAAGGGTGCAGAACCCCCACCTTAGCGCTGTGCACTCTAGGCAGGCTCCGCGGGCAAGAGGAGCCTCCCAAGGGAAGGATCTGGAATATCCCTATGGGCGCTGATGGGCAGGACGGACGGACGGACGGACAGACGGACGGATGGTGGTCAGGAGGAAACTGCGGATAGGCTAGCAGAAGGAACAGCAGACTGGCAGCCCAGGGGATGCCTGCCCCGGTGGGCGGGTCCAGCGGCACACTGGGACCCATGAGTCCTGGCTCAGACAAGCGAGGGAGGGGGCCTTGCTTTTTCCTTGTGTTCGGAAGGACAAGGCGGAAGGGTGAAAGTGAGCGGCTGGGGAACCCTCTTGTTTGTATTCCTTTTGGAAGCACAGTACAATGGCTGTCACAGGAAAACAGATCGGACACTTTGTCCATTCTTTCCTAGTGCTGGGCATGGGACTGGGCACCTCACCATCGTGGGCAGGAGCTTTTCCACTGAGCCCACTCACAGACCCTTAGTTTGGTTGGCTTTTTGTTTTTGTTTTTTCAAAAAAGAATTTTGGGGTTTTTTTTTTTTGGTTGTTGTTGTTGTTGTTTTGAGACAGGGTTTCTGTGTATTCCAAGCTATCCTGGAATTTGCTCTGTAGACCAGGCTAGACTTGAGCTCAGAGATCTGCACGCCTTTGCCTGTGGAGTGCTGGGGTGAAAGGTGTGTGCCGCCAGCTCAGGCCGGACCTTCAAACCAGAGGCTCCGCTAGGGAATTTTCATTTTCTTTCGTGCTGTGACACTCTGTCTCTGCTTTTAATTTTACAGATTAATTTTAGTAACTTTGTTGTTCGGTTTTGGTTTAGTTGTTTTGTTTTGTTTTGTTTTGTTTAGACAAAAAAAAAAATCTCATATATTTCAGACTGGCCTGGAATTTGTGTGGCTAAGGCTGACCTTGAACTTCTGATCCTCCTCCTTTTACCACCCCCATTTATAGCCCATTTATTCTTTTGATTATTGATTATTGAGATAAAGTCTGAGTATAAAGATCAAGCCATCCTCAAACTCAACATCCTCCTGCCTCAGCCTCTCCCAGTAGTCAGATCACAGGTTTGTGCTACAAGGCTTAGCCTGGACATCTTTCTGATAGGGCACAGTGGATATTGTAAAATGTCTACTTAGGCCTGGCTTGGTGTTGCACACCTTTAATCTCAGCACTCAGGCAGAGACAGTTGGAGCTCTCTGAGTTCAAGGTCAGCCAAGACCACCTTGTGAGATCCATCTCAAAAAAGTTTATATATATAATTGCATATAAATAACATAACAATGATATATAACACAGTGTATTATAAATATGAAATATATAATACATAAGTTATATATAATATATATATGTATATAGTAATTGCCCAGACTAGGATAATGTATGCCACACGGATCCAAGCACTGGGTATGCGTCAGTCCCATGTGACATCAGAGAAAATGGTTTAAATGGCGGCTGCCCGAAGCTATGCATATGCTAGGCTGGTGAGCTGGGCTCTGGACCCAGGAAGCAGATCCTGACTGTGTGGTTCCTTATTATCTATCCTGAGTTCGTCCTGTCTAGTTCTGTCTGGTCCCGTCGTCTTCGTCCCCCCCCCTCCCCGTGCCTCCCTCCCCTGTTGAGACCTTTGTAAAGTGACTGCAAGTCGTGAGTTACAAGCCTTCTTTGGTCTCCCTAGCCCAGCCTGAGAACCACGCCGAAGCCCAGGAGGTCACAATTGGCCCCCAGGCGGTGGCTGTTGCCCGCTGTGTTTCCACGGGGGGTCGTCCCCCTGCCAGAATCACGTGGATCTCATCCCTGGGTGGAGAGGCCAGAGATACTCAGGAGCCGGGGCTCCAGCCCGGCACGGTCACCATCGTCAGCCGATACTCCTTGGTGCCGGTGGGCCGAGCGGATGGCGTCAAGGTCACGTGCAGAGTGGAACATGAGAGCTTTGAAGAGCCGATCCTGCTGCCGGTGACCCTCTCCGTGCGCTGTGAGTGTGACGGGAGGAGGCTTTCCTCCCCTGCTGTCCGCCCTGGCTCCGAGTTCTGTCTGCCTCAGTCTCCACCAGCCAAATCTTGCCTGTGTATGGTCTGTTCTAGAGATCCGCGCTATTCTGAGTCTCTTAGGTACCGAGAGGCACACTCGCTGCTGTGGGTTCCTGCCTTCAAGAATTAAAGATAAGCTGAGAGGGGTTGAGAGCCCAAAGGTTCACTTACTTCGCAGTTTCGAGAAATAGAAAAATATGCTAGGCAGTGGTGGCAGCTCAGGCCTTTAATCCCAGCACTCAGGAGTCAGAGGTAGGAGATCTCTAAGTTCAAAGCCAGCCTGGTCAACAAATCAAGTCCAGTACAACCAGGGTTGTTACAGAGAGAAACCCTGTCTTGAAAAAAAAGGAGAAAAGTCTGGGTTTTTCTGCAAACAGCTGTCCCTTGCATCATCCTCTCTGGCCTCCAGGGACACCAGGTAATGTGTGGTTCCCTAAAAGTCTTTAATTAGCCAGGCGGTGGTGGCATATGCCTGTAATCCCAGCACTCTGGGAGGCAGAGGCAGGAGGATTTCTTGAGTTCGAGGACAGCCAGGGCTATACAGAGAAACCCTGTCTTGAAAAAAACCAAATCCAAAAAAAAAAGGTCTTTAACTATCCTAGGCCACAGTCTACACACTGCTCACCCGCTTTGTTGCCACACTATTTTGTTACTGATTCACTTTTGGAGACAGGGTTTCATGTAGCCTGGTCTAGCGTCACACACCCCAGACAGATGAGGATGATCTGCTCATATGCAGACCCATAACCTATGCCTGTAGCCTGTAGTCTCCCACAGGGCTCTCTCCTGCCTGAATCCCCTGGATTTCAACCCTGAGCAGACTCCCAAAGGTTTCCAATTCTTTTGTTTCTGGACAAGGTCTTGTGTAGTCCAGGCTGCCCTTATGTAACCGAGGATAACCACTGCTTGAAACTTCTGAGACACGAGATGCTACTTTAAGAGTGCAGGGATTGGCGGTAGTTAGGAGCACTGATGATCTTCCAGAGGTTCCAAGTTCAATTCCCAGCAACCACATGGTGGCTCACAACCGTCTATAATGCCCTCTTGTGTGCCTGAAGACAGCTATGGTGTACTCATATAATTAATAAACACACACACACATGTAAGAGTGCAGGAATTACAGGCATGAACCTCTGAGGAGCTAATAGTAGAACTCCAGCCCAGCCCTGTTTAAACCGCCATCGTCTGACCCCTGCTCTCTTGGGCTGTTGCCTTGGGGGTTCCCCAAGCCTCCCCAAAGTGTCCTAGGCCTCTGCAAAAACTGCCTGCAGTGACAAGTGACAGCCCTCAGTTTTGTCTAGAGACACACCCAGCCCTCTACACCCAAGCTGGAATTCACACACACACACACACAAACACATACACACACATGCACGCGCATGCATGCGCGCGCGCGCTCTCTCTCTCTCTCCCCCCACCCCCCCCAGCTTCATTTTTTTGTTGTTTTGCTTTGAGTCGGGGTCTCACGATGTAGCCCTGACTGGCCTTGAACTTTCTGCACAAGTGTAGGCCGGGGCGTTGGATGCATCCGGAGCTGGGCAATTGGCAGTCTCCAAATGCGGGCGCTGGAAGCCGAATTCTCGGTACGTGCTCTTAACCGCTGAGCCGTCTCTCCAGCCTCCGTTCTTTGAGAGGGTCTCGTGTACCTGAGCTAACCCTGAGCTCTCTCTGTAGCTGAAGATGACCTTACCTCATCTTCCTGCTGCCACCTCCTCAGTGCCAGGTTGCAGGCATGAGCCACGCCCTTCAGATCTAGTGTTTGCAGTGCCATCCTGTCACCTCACTGCGGCAGCCGACTCGGGATCCCCTCGGCCGTGTGGTAGAGTCAGTCCCCTGCCTCATCTGCAGTGGCTCTTTCCAGCCATGTTCATCCTGAGACCATCAATGTGAGCCTGGCTACCCTGGCATCCTGTCTGTCCACACTGGCCACCCCAACCTGTCTGGGTATACTCTGTGCATGTTGTATTGCACACACATGTGTGCGGACACGGGGACACACATACCACACACAGGGTACCTGTAGTTGCTTTCTGAGCCCTGCCTGGGCTGATATTCAAGTGGCTTCCCAGGTTGGGTCTACACTAGTTAGAGCACACATGGCGTGGTCTGCTAACCTAAGTTTGTTATAACTGATGGATCTCTTGACACCAATGCTGTTAACTTGTCCCCAGTTCTGGATTCCACCTGTCTCTGAGTCAGTCATCCTTTTCCCCCAGACCCTCCCGAAGTTTCCATCTCCGGCTATGATGACAACTGGTACCTTGGCCGCAGTGAGGCCATACTGACCTGTGATGTACGAAGCAACCCAGAACCCACAGGCTATGACTGGAGCACGTGAGTGATGTGAACCTAGGATGGGGTCTGAGGAAGGGAGGAAGGCTGGAGCCGAGGTCCCTGGGTCTGAGGGAAAAGGGATGGGGCTTGGACCCCTGTGTCTGAGGAAGGAGGCTGGGACCTGGACCCCTGGGTCTGAGGGAGGAGGCTGGGGCCTGGATACCTGGGTCTGAGGGAGGAGGCTGGGGCCTGGACTCCTGGGTCTGAGAGAGAAGGGCTGGGGTGTGCATCTCTGGGTCTGAGGGAGAAGGGCTGGGGTGTGCATCTCTGGGTCTGAGGGAGGAGGGCTGGGGTGTGCATCTCTGGGTCTGAGGGAGGAGGGCTGGGGTGTGCATCTCTGGGTCTGAGAGAGGAGGGCTGGGGTGTGCATCTCTGGGTCTGAGGGAGAAGGCTGACTGTTGGGAGTCTGCAGGGCAGCCTGCTCTCCCCGGTGGCTGCTCTGTCGCTCACCACACCCCATGCCCTTAGGACCTCGGGCGTCTTCCCAGCCTCTGCAGTGGCCCAGGGCTCCCAGCTGCTTGTCCACTCTGTGGATCGCATGGTCAACACCACCTTCATCTGCACAGCCACCAATGCTGTGGGGACAGGCCGTGCCGAGCAGGTCATCCTGGTGCGAGGTAAGGAAGCCGTGTGGTGCTTGAGTTTAAAGCCCAATGGTTTCTCCCTTTGGGGCTTGGGTCCACGTTGGGGTGTCACTGATGCTGCCCTCGGACGAAAGAGAGTCAGACCCACCTCTGTCTGCACAGATGAGCAGATCGCTCTGCTTGTCCATTTTGGCCTGCAGGTGTAGGCTGTGACCATGGGCTGTGACTAGAGGTGACCAGGGAGGAGCCAGTGGGGGCCTTTAAACTGGGGCTATACCTAATCCAAGGCTTAAGCTGGGCATGGTGGAAGTCTATACTCCCAGCACTTGTTCAAGAATCTGAGGCAGGAGGATTACTGTGAGACTAGCCTGTGCTACTTAGTGAGACTCCTGTTTTAGAAAATGCTCCAAGTTCACTGAAAAGAGAATCAAGAAGCTGGCTTGGGTCTGTGGGGGAGGTCTAAGGGCAGCTGTAGAGCTTCGTCCCTGGGAAGAGACGGGGGTCTTAACACCCTGGTGCCTATGACCGCTGATGCCCAGACCCACGCAAAGCTAGAAGCAGTTTGCTCAGGCATGAAGATCCTCGGCTGGAGACCCAGGCCTGGGGACTCTCTCCAAGCCTGGACATCGTCCAGATGTAACCCTGTATAGTTGGAACATTTGTCACTGAGACACATCCCAAGAAAGAGAGACACTGGCCAGGGCCTATGACATGTCACAGGAACCAGGAAAGAAAGGTTCTTAGAAACACCCTTAGCCAGACTTGGTAGAAGGTATGGCAGGAGAATAGCAAGTTCAGAGTGTGCAGGGCCTATAGAAGTAGTTCTGATCTACACTGGGCTACTGAACAAAACTATAATCTCACAAAATAAAACATAAGATGAGGCCTAGAGAAATGGCAGTTGTAGGGCCCCGCCTAGACTCCCCTAGTAAGGGGAGTGTGACTCAGTGGTAGAGCCCCTGCCTAGAATCCCCCAGGGAGGGGCTGGGGGCGTGGCTCAGTGGTAGAGCCCCGCCTAGAATCCCCCAGGGAGGGGCTGGGGGCGTGGCTCAGTGGTAGAACCCTGCCTAGCATGTTGGACACCTTAAGTTCAAGCCTCAGTTCCTGTACAGAAAACGAAGCCTTAGCAGCCCTGGTGTAGGTACCACACAGTTTATCTCTGCAAATACATGGATCTAAGTGGTGACCCTACCAGGCAGGACCTGAGCCCCTCAGAATCAAAAATGGCTTAGAGCCTGGCCCTGTGATATGCTGGACCCGCCCTTCTCGAAAACACACCCCTGCTGAGACACCCCAGGGCCGGCTGACTCCTGTAGGAACACACCCTCGCGCTGCTGGTCTGCTGAGTCCTTGGACATGTGCTCCTAGCAAAGCAATGTCAAACAGGGCCACAGTTCACACGCATAAACATGCTTCCTCACTGCTGAAGAGTCGCACTGAGGTTCTTTATGGGAGCAGAAATGACACAAGGACAGCTGCAGCACCAACACCGGCCCCAGCATAGGTGACAGTCACAAGGCCGGAGCCTGGAGTCCCCCCCCCACACACACACACACACGCGCGCGCGCGCATACACGCACTCACAGACACACACACGCAAGCGCACACGTGCACACTCACACGCGCGCGCGCGCGCACACACACACACACACACACACACACACACACACACGCGCGCGCGCGCAGCTCAGGTTGTCTCGGCTCCTCTGGGAGGCTCCTGGTGCGAGACTCTCTGCTTTCATTATCTCTTACTTCCGCTTAGAGGGCGAGCAGGGCGGCCTCGCCCGCATCTGGGACTTCCTGGAACCTTTTAAGCCCTTTATTTTCTAAGCTTAGGGTGATTCCCTGGGGATGGAACGGTTTCCCTCCCTTTGACTTCCCTTCCTCCAAGACGCAGGTTTTACTTCACGTGAAACTGCCACACGACAGCAGCGTGCTTGAGGACAGCGTCACTAAGACAAGTCCCGCATTTCACAGCAGCAGAAGAGAGCAGACTGAGCCCCCACGCACGAGTGGCTGGGCTCGGCGTGCGGCACACACCGAAGACTAGCCTTCAGGAAGGCAGGCAGAGGCGGGGGAATCAGATAGATGGTCACGGCCGGCCTGGCTACCGTGTGAGTCCAGAGCCGTCTGTGCAGCCTGAGGACCTCAGAAAACCAAACAAGCTGGCCACGGCGGTGCCGCCCTGTAATCATAGCACCTGCGAGACAGAGGCAGGAGAGTTTCTTTGAGTTAGAGGGCAATCTTGTTTATATAGCAGGTTCCAAACCAGCATAATTTTTTTAAAAAGAAAAGAGAAAGGGAGGATATAAATCCAATTGGCAGAGGTTGGAGTGGCCGAGTCCCACCAGGGAAACTTCAGCAGTTTCGGTCCTGACGCTGTCCATGGTACTGAGCCCGCGCCCACTCGCAGACATGCAGTCTTAGCGCCCACGCATTCACAGTCTTGCATGAGCATGGCTTTAGATTCTCAACAATGAAAAGCACGAGTGGGCATGGCGGGCCTCTCTGCAGCCGACTCACGATCCTGAACTCACTGACCCAGGATAGACTGTCCGAGCCGAACTCCAGGCCCCTCCCTCACTTCATGGCTGCACCCACATTTCCAGTGGAGCAGCCTCGTTCCTGCCTCTGTCAGAGTGTCCTTTTGCAGACCATCCACACGCACTAGATGCAGGCCCGTGTGTACAATGCGCTGCTTGCAAAGAGCTTCCGCGTAACACTCCCCCCCAAAAAACTATGCCTTTATTTGTATGTCTGTATTATTTTGTCCCTTGGATTTTGTTATGTGTCGTTTTGAGGAAGGGTCTCAGTGCGTAGCTGCAGTTGGTGGGGAACGCACTCTGTAGACCAGGCTGGCCTTGAAGTCAGACCTCTACCTGCCTCCGCCTCCTCCTACATGGTGGGATTAAAAATGAGCAGTATCTGAAGCTAGCACAGTTCTCTACTTGCAAACACTGCTCAGACCCTGGGTGTGGCAGCCCAGCCCTGCAGTCTCAGCACTTGAGAACTAGGCTGCATGGGGCTGGGCGACTTCTACTCCTGGTACCTCAGGCTCGCTGGTCGGGGGCTTGCAGGTGTCTGCTCGTGTCTCCCTTGTGGGCTGAGGACCATCATGACAGTCCCCCAGGTCTCTTGTTGGCTTTCTTTATGTCCCCTGCCATGGTGGAGCAGGTGGGGAAGGAGCTGTGGGAGGTGCGCATGGGACCAGCAGGAGGCAGGGACAGCAGGAGGCGGGGACAGCAGGAGGCGGGGACAGCAGCGTGAGGTGGGGAAGGTGACCCGAGACCGCCCAAACCAAGGAGCTGTCCTGAGAGGACCAGAGCCTCCCACTCCCTCCTCCCATAGCCACGTTCTGGATCCTAGTGGGAGAGGAAAGGGGCCTCTGCTCACAGTGGTCTCCACCCTGTACCTCTGCATACGAGAGGCCAGCACCCTCCCCGTACCCAATCACTGGCTTCGTTGTCTTTTGTTGTTTTAAGGAAGAGATGGAGACAACCAGGCCTCAAGCAGGATTTTACCTGAGCTTCCTCAATAGATGTGATTACAGGTCACAAAAATGGTTTTAATTCGTAGTGTTTGGTAATGCTGGAGATGGAATACAGGGCCTCTAAGCAAACAAATGCTCTACCACTGAGCCACGCCCCCAGCCCCTCACTGGGGGAGGGGCTCTCCTGCTGATCATCTGCAGTCCACCAACACACCTTCCCCTTTGTAGAGTTTTTGAGAGTCTGGAGTCTCACTACATGGCCCAGGCTAACCTTGATAGCATGGTCCCTTTTCCTCGTTCTCCCAATGCTAGGATATAGCAGTCTTGTGCCACCACCCCTTGCTGCAGTCTGCAATTCGGGGGGACATTTTGAGTCTAGATATCTATCTAGGCAGCATCAGCTGGCAGCCCCTCCTTGTCTAGTGCCCATCCTGAAGTGAAGGGTCACGGATACCCCTCCTCTTCCTCCTCGTCTTCCTCCCCCCTTCTCTCAGCTAGTCTCCTCCTGAGTCCTGGTCTGGTCACTAACCCGTGTGTGTCCTGGGTCTCCCCCACACCCTCACACCCAGATGTGTCCTCTTGACTCCCTCTCCTCTTTTTCTCTCTCCTTCCTCTCTCCTCAGACACCCCCCAGGCCTCCCGAGATGTGGGTCCGCTGGTGTGGGGGGCCGTGGGGGGAACCTTGCTGGTGCTACTCCTGGCTGGGGGGTTCCTGGCCTTGATCCTGCTGAGGGGGAGGAGGAGGCGCAAGAGCCCTGGAGGAGGAGATGATGGCGACAGAGGGTCCTACGATCCAAAGACTCAGGTGTTTGGGAACGGGGGTCCTGTCTTCTGGAGGTCAGCATCCCCTGAGCCCATGAGGCCGGATGGCAGGGAGGAGGAGGAGGAGGAAGAGGAAGAAATGAAGGCAGAGGAAGGCCTCATGCTACCTCCACACGAGTCACCTAAGGACGACATGGAGTCCCATCTGGACGGCTCCCTCATCTCTCGGCGGGCGGTTTACGTGTGACCCCCCCACGACATAGACGCTGGACACGTGGAAACGCCAAGTCACACCCCCAATGCCAACCACACCAATGCCAGCCAGCACCGATGGCTAGGGACCGGTTGGACTGGTTCTTCTGGGGCACACTGGAGTTGGAAGGGCCCCGCCCTGCTTCAGGATAGAGGACAAGTAGAGCCCCACACCAGCCTCCTGTCTCTAGGGCCTCGTGGAGTCAGGACTCAGGAGCACCGTGGTGCAGCTCAGGGCTCCTCAGAGCTTGCCTCGGCCCCAGCCTGGCCCTGGCCCCGAAACACTCAGGAGCTAATAAATGCCTTGTCAGAAAACCTCGGGGTGTCTTGTAATACATCAGACCCCACTCTTTGTGTCCCAGGGAACGACTGGGTGGGACGGGGATCGCTCAGTACGAAGGAAGAGAAACCAGCTGGACCCAGATTGGGAGATCTTGGTCACTTGTACCCAAGCCTCCCTGAAGCTGCAGGGTTTAGAATGGGGCTCTCTGGCCGTGCTGCTCTGAGACTCAGTGTGGGGAGGGCTTGAACTCGCAGCTAACATGCCGGCCGGTGAGCAGGCTGCCTTAGGAAGAGCAGTCAGCTGCCTGTGCTGGGTCCTAATGACCGGGAGTGGGGGGCACACAGATCTCCTTTCTCTGTAGAGGGGTCCTAGGAACGGAGGGTGGCTTCTCTCTATTTGAGGACCTCAAGGCCCACATAGGCTTGTGCCAGGTGTTGGCAATACCCAGATGTCCCACCTTGGTGTCCTCAAAGCAGCCTGACTTTGGGGGCCTGTCTTCTACCCTCCGAGCAGGGTCTGGGTCTGTGGAAGGTATCAGCAATTCTGATATGTCTCTGTGCCCCCACACCACACAGACACACATATATACATACACAGACACATATGTACTCAAGCACAGCATACATACACACAGATACACCACATGTACAACATGCAGGCACACCACACACATGTAGACACATACGGTGTACATACACACAGAGATAAACACCACATATCCAGAACACAGATGGGCCACACAGACACAACACACATACACACACACACACACACACACACACACACACATATATATATATATATATATATATATATATATATATATATATATATATCATACATGTACACACTGACACACATATACTCACACACAACATACAAATACACCACATGTACAATATGCACGCACGTGTTCCTCCTATAGCTAGCAGTCTTTTGACTCTCGGGGCCCTGGAGCATTTATCCCCGAGAGAAGATAAACTATCTTCCCCACATATCTGTGGCACTGGGACACTAGCTAGGATCAGATGCTGCCTTCTGGGTGGGTGGTGCAGCCAGGAGGCCTGGTCACGCACTTCCTCAACCAGGTGTCACAGACCTCAGATTACCAAACCTGTGCCTGCCGTGCTGGGGACACAATCAGGCCTAGATCACAGAGCCTCATCCTGGAACGCAGCCAGCCAGCAACAATGGCAGGAAATGCTGAGTGTTTGGTATGGCCCTGTGTAGTGCACGCCAGTTGCCCAACACACACACACACACACACAGCGACCTTTTGGAGGATACCCAGCTGGAGAGCGGATGCTGACAGTACCCTTGGGCCGCTTCCCCTCCGTGTGTGGGAAGCGCATTAACTTCACGGATGACACTGTAAGGTTTTGAACTCTTGTCTATTCTGAGTGTTCTCAGTGACCCTGTCTTGTTCTCAGCCGTCGAGGGCAGGGTGGGCAATTTGCTTGATTTGCACACAGATCCTCTCTTAGGTGCCTGCTTTGTGACCCAGGGCAATGGATCCGGTGAGGAACCCGGTCCTTTCGGGGAACGCCGCCTTAGGAGAGGTGCACAGAACAGTTGGGATTGGGAAGCCTGGGGCTCTCAGCTCTGTCTCATGATGGGCTGGAAAACATCGCGTTCCAATAATAATAAGGGGTGCTTCCTCCCCCACACCCCATCCTTCTCTCTCCTCTCCAGTCCAGCCCAGAACTGAGGCTGGACTTGAAGCATGTCCTGCCTGCTGCTTCCTCGTTTTGTTTTGTTTTGTTTTGTTTTTGGCGTGTGTGTGTGTGTGTGTGTGTGTGTGTGTGTGTGTGTGTGACATTTTGTTTGTTTTGGTCTTTGAAGCAGTCTTGGCTATGCAGCTGTAACTAGCCTGGAACTCACTATGTAGCCCAGGCTGGTTTCATACTATATAATCCTCCTGCTTCAGCCTTTTGAGTGCTGGAATTGTAGGTTCCTCTAAACTCACAACTGGCTCTTCCTTAAGAGTACCCTGTTTCCCCGTCTGCAATACCCAGAGGCCTCAGATGCCCCTTCACAGGTTAGCCCTGGCTGGCTGGCTTACTGGGTCCAGCGTTCTGTGACTTCCCTGTCCCCTCCCTCCTCTCTACTTGTGGCCAGTTCCATCTTGACATTAGATAGCATCAGATCTGCTTGTTTGCTCTTGGGCAAGGCTAGCCCGGGCTACAGGTAACTTCCGTTCCATGAGGGTGAAAATGCCCTGCTTTGAGTGCACCTCTGTGTAGATCAGTGTTCCTGAAATCAGGCTCACGGGGTGACTGGATAAAGCCAAGCCCCTGGCCGTGGCTGGGTGGACAGCAGGGGATGTCCTCAGGCATACCTAGAGCATGTGCCAGGCATGCTTGAGGCCCTGGGTTTAGTCCCCAGTGCAGCCAAAAGGAAACACACATGACCGCAGGTATGGTGACACGTGCCCCTGCTGGCTACACCCCACACTTGGAAGGCAGAAGCACAGATTTATTCTGGTTTACAGAGAGGTCCAGCCAGCCTGGCCTACAATATGAGACCCTGTCTCAACAAATACATAAAACAATCATTTTGAAAAGTCTGGCATATGTGTTATCTGAAGCACAGGGCTGGAAGAAGCATCCGTGAGTTTCTCATAATGACCCATGCTGTCTTTGTCCTGACAGAGTCGCCCAGCACAGCAGGAGCAGGGGCCACGGGTGGCATCATCGGGGGCATCATCGCTGCCATCATCGCCACCGCAGTGGCTGGCACCGGCATCCTCATCTGCCGACAACAGCGGAAGGAGCAGAGGCTTCACGCTGCGGAGGAGGAGGAAGAGTGAGTGATGGGTGGGGAGGAGGGACAGCAGAGCTGGGGAGTACAGAGAGCGGAACAGAAGGAGATGTTGAGACCGTGTAAGACAGAGACCCCTCCAGAACTAACTGAGATGTTAAGTGGGGTGGGGAGGAGGTTTTTCCTTCTTCGTGAAGTATGGGTGTGAGTTTGTCTGAGGCGCCGGCAGGACCCAGGCTCCCACCACCTTGTTGCTCCCTAGGGCTTGTCCCTAGAGCTTCAGATCTGAGGAACTGCTGAATGTGGCGGGAGAATGAGGAGGATTAGAAGTTAAAGGTCATGCTTCCTCTGTTACATGAGACTCAAAAAAAAAAAAACAAAAAACCAAGCAATGAAAAAAATAAACAAAAAGTTGCACAGTAGTCAGGGAGATTAGTTGGTTTGTAAGGATCCTAGATCCTTGTTGGGGGAAAAAAATCATCTCTGTGAGTTTGCAGTTTGAGTTCTAAAACAGCCAGAGCTACACAGAGAAACTCAGTCTAGGGAAAATAAAACACAGATTTGTTTTTACTTTATGGTGTGTTTGCCTGCGTGCGTGTCTGTGTACTGCATGTATGTCTGCATACTGCATGCATGCGTGGCTCCCAAGGAGGGCATGAGTTGCCATGTGGGTCCTAGGAATCAAACCAGGGGTCTTTGAAAGAGCAAAACGGGTGCTTGAACACATCTCCTGCCCTTTATTTATCTTTGTGATAGGATTCCACTCTAGACCAGGCTGGCCTCGAACTCAGAAATCTGCCTGCCTCTGCCTCTCAAATGCTGGGATCAAAGGCGTGTGCCACCTCCCACCTGGCTTGTTGTTTACAATTTGTAAACTTAGAATTATCATGTGTTTGTGCATGTGTGCATAGACCGTGGCGTGGATGTGGAGGCCAGAGGACCTGTGGCCACAGGGGACCTCCTTTTTTATGTGTATTTTGAGGATAAAACATGTCCTCAAGTTTTCAAGACTTTTATCTGCTGAACCAACTCCCTTGCCTGGTTTGTTTGTTTCTTTGTTTTTGTTGCTGTTTTTCTTTTTTAAAGATTATCTTCGCCCAGGCGGTGGTGGCACACACCTGTAATCCCAGCACTCAGGAGGCAGAGACAGGCGGGTTTCTGAGTTTGAGGCCAGCCTGGTCTACAGAGTGAGTTCCAGGACAGCCAGGGCTACACAGAGAAACCCTGTCTCAGAAAAACCCAAATCAAAAAAAACAAAAAAAAAACAAAAAAGATTATCTTCTTGCCTGGCCGGTGTAGCACACGCCGTTAATCCCAGTCTTCAGGAGGCAGAGGCAGGTGGATCTCTGTGAATCTGATGCCAGTTGACAAGAGGAGGTTCCAGGCCAGCCTGGGCTACACAGAGAAACCCTGTCTCAAAAAGATATGTTATTGGTGTTTGTGTCTGTCTCTATATGACTATTTGTCTGTTTCTCTTTGTGTGTGTGTGTGTGTGTGTGTGTGTGTGTGTGATAGTATTATCTTGTTGGAAGGCAAAGGTTCTTTATTTCCACTGTTTGGGTCTCAGGTCATCAGACTTGGCTGCAAGCCCCTCCCCTCACTAAGCCATCTTGCCAGCACCATTTTGTTTTTTATCTGTGTGTGTTGATAACAGCTTAATCAAGTGTGTTACTAAATAAATGCTCACACATAGAGAAGGCAGAGGACAACCTTGGCAAC